>NW_023494797.1:14957500-15475000 GCF_904425465.1 Colossoma macropomum
AGGCAGCTTGCATAACAGACAGACTTCATTATGCTGCCTGCAAATGAAATTAGGAATACAGACAATTATACACACAGAACATCAAAGAAAGGCTTTGGGTGCTGCACACACCAGCCTGCCACTGAAACTGCAGCTGCAGAGGGCTATTTATACCACAGCTCTTGATTAAAAGATATAGATTAATCATTATTAATGGTGCCTGCGCGCAAGCAAGCGGCTTGGAGTGTATGAATGGTCATGACTGAACAACATTAATTGAATTTTCCAGACTCATTCCTCCTCCCCCTCACTTTCTCCCTCTCTTTTCTCTCTCTCATAGGCTCTGAGGTGCAGCCTGTATCTCAGAGATGTTGGAAGCGCTCGTAGCAAAAACTGAGTAGATTTGATGTGACATCTAATATTTCCCCAAACCCACGCAGTGTTGAACTGGATGATCCAACAGTCATCTACTGCCGCTAAATCTCATGCCCGGAGAGCCTCATTACGGCACTGCGCGATGAAGAAGACTCTAATCTAACACCGACAGAAAAGAAAGAAATAATAAAAAATTGCGCTTGTGGTAAATTTAGAAAATTACACAAAGACTTATAGAGAATATTCACTCTGTTCAGATACAAAGCAAATATTTTCAGTCATGTCAGCTGGGCTGGGACTCAAATGCTCAAAATATTAATACAGCAACAAACCCCAAATGCAAATTATATACATTGGGGTCCAAACGTCTGAGACCACTAGCGAAAATGCTTCTATTTTGCATTCCTTTCTAATTTAATAGCAAGATTTTTTACTACAAATTCTATTACCAGCATAACAATTTGTATTAAAAGGAGAATCTTTGACATTTTAATATGAATTTCAGGATTTCTTAGTATTTGATATGTCCTTTTGCTTTAATGACAGCATACATTTGAGCTAGCATGGACTGATGCTTGTGGAAAAGCCTCTGCAAATCCTCCTGAGAGTCATCCGAGTTTCAATGGATCAGATAAAACTAAAAAATTTAAAAACCTTTCTGTACAAAGACCTTAACAGAGTCGAGTAGTACAGAAATAATGCACAATCGAACATTTGTTCATTTTACTTTTTGTTTCACATTTTTAAAAATTATGAAAATGTCATTAATTTCCAAGTTTAAATAAAATTAATATATATATATATATATACTATATATATATATATATATATATATATATATATATATATACACACACCAGATTTTCAATGCTGTCTCAGACTTTTGGACCCCACTGTATATATTTTTAAGACTGATCAATATATCAATAAATATTCATAACTAGAATGAAATCAATAGAACATTTGTTTTTTGCTCCAGTTCAGTGACATCACAGCTAACATCCCCAGCTCCAGTTCAGTGACATCACAGCTAACATCCCCAGCTCCAGTTCAGTGACATCACAGCTAACATCCCCAGCTCCAGTTCAGTGACATCACAGCTAACATCCCCAGCTCCAGTTCAGTGACATCATAGCTAACATCCCCAGCTCCAGTTCAGTGACATCACAGCTAACATCCCCAGCTCCAGTTCAGTGACATCACAGCTAACATCCCCAGCTCCAGTTCAGTGACATCACAGCTAACATCCCCAGCTCCAGTTCAGTGACATCACAGCTAACATCCCCAGCTCCAGTTCAGTGACATCACAGCTAACATCTACAGCTCCAGTTCAGTGACATCATAGCTAACATCCCCAGCTCCATTTCAGTGCCTTAAAATGGCATCCACTTTTTTCATCTGCGGTAAATCACCTGTCTGAAAAGGCCCCATGCTGACTAAATATTGAGCTGAACCTCAATATTTATGATGATGGTTTCCCCAAAACGTACACCTGCTGAGGAGGAGGAGGAGGTTAGTAGTAGTATTTAGTAACTACTAAGCTCAACATGAAAACTAGTTTATGTGGTGCAACTCTTTTGGATTTAGTAATGCATAAACCTGAACTTAGTGAACACTTACGTTACAACTAGTCTATGTTTGAACTTGGTGCTGGTGCAACCGGCCACTGAGCTCTCTCATGCACATCTAATCACAGCCACTACCGAACTGTACATAGGAACACCAAGTGGTTGGCACAGGAACAGCAGGTTTATGCTTGTGTGGCTCTGACCCAAAAGGATTTGCATTATGAGTTTACGACATCATAAGCTTAAAACAACACCTTAATTAAGCATATAAAGCTGGAGTACATAAAGTAACTAGGGTTTCCTTCGTGTTCCTGTTGCTGCTTCTCTTTGCTGTAATTTGATTTGCTTGGTTAGATGCTAAACTGGCTGGTTGACTCATGCTGGATTTTTTTTCCCAAGCATGAGCAGGCGTGAAAAGAGCACTCAGACAGACAGCGCAGTGTCTCTCTCTCTCACACTGAGCACTAGATTTCTGAGGCTGTACTTCCAGATGGGTCAGAGAAACAAGGAAGTAGAAAAGAGAAGGCTAAGCAGAAGTGTGTGTTTGTGTAGCATGCGCAGTAGTATGTGTTTATACATGTAAACGGTAGGATACAATAAGCAGGGCTAAAAGATGAATAGATTTTGCCATTCGACAGCTACAATTTTATTATAGCTACATTATCAAGATTCCTGACTTTTAAGTGGGATTTTTTTTTTACCTAATAACACAGACCTTGTGGATCACCTGTTGATGAGTTAGACCAATTAAAAGCAACCAAACACTCACACAACACCACAACCAGAACTACCTAGCAATCTGGCTAGTTCACTGTTCAAACTCAAAGCCAGCAAAAAACTGGATATGCTGCATATATGTTGATATACACCGATCAGGCATCACATTATGATCACCTCCTTGTTTCTACGCTCATTGTCCATTTTATCAGCTCCACTTACTGTATAGGTGCACTTTGTAGTTCTACAATTACAGACTGTAGTCCATCTGTTTCTCTGCATACTTTGTTAGTCCCCTTTTACCCTGTTCGTTAGTGGCCAGGACCCACATGGACCCTCACAGAGTAGGTAGAGCACTGCAGTAACACTGATGTGGTGGTGGTGTGTTAGTGTGTGCTGCGCTGGTATGAGTGGATCAGACACAGCAGTGCTGCTGGAGTTTTTAAACACCTCAGTATCACTGCTGGACTGAGAATAGTCCACCAACCAAAAATATCCAGCCAACAGTGTCCTGTGGGCAGCGTCCTGTGACCACTGATGAAGGACCAGAGGATGACCAACACAAACTGTGCAACAGCAGATGAGCTACTGTCTCTGACTTTACATCTACAAGGTGGACTGACAAGGTAGGAGTGTCTAATAGAGTGGACAGTGAGTGGACACAGTGTTTAAAAACTCCAGCAGCACTGCTGTGTCTGATCCACTCGTACCAGCACAACACACACTAACACACCACCACCATGTCAGTGTTACTGCAGTGCTGAGAATGATCCACCACCCAAATAGTACCTGCTCTGTGAGGGTCCATGTGGGTCCTGACCACTGAAGAACAGGGTAAAAGGGGGCTAACAAAGTATGCAGAGAAACAGATGGACTACAGTCTGTAACTGTAGAACTACAAAGTGCACCTATACAGTAAGTGGAGCTGATAAAATGGACAATGAGCGTAGAAACAAGGAGGTGATCATAATGTTGTGCCTGATCTGTGTATATAAACACAGCCAAAAAAACAAGCCTGTATCTGAATTTATAGAATATAACTGCAATTTTAAAGGCAGTCGCAATACTAGAGAGAAGGATCACAATTATATAATTTTCCCCCAATTGCTCAGCCCTACTAGCAAGATAAGCTTTTTAGTGAAATTGTACGCTAGTGCACATGTGAAATGAACTGAATTTCAAACAATACAGAAAAACAGAAGCTCTTGTGTCCTTACCGTCCTCATCCACAGTGAGGTCCACCACCTCCCCAGCGCTCTGCCTGAGGGGCTGGATGACAGTGGACAGACGATGACGCCCTCGGCCCTCCTGAGCCCGACTCTGAGAGCAGCTCGGTCCCCAGTGCATCCTGCCATGACCCCCCACTGACCGTGGCCTGCCAGAAACACAGACACATAAAATAATGCATTAGTCAATAATCACACCAACCATTTAGCCAATGCCTTGGTCAGGAATAAACATTAAAACCTGTCAATATAATCATGTAACATATAAAGAAGTCATATGAACCTAAGTGACCTCAAAAAGCGGAAAACATCCTCACAGATGGAGAAAGGGAGCTAATCAGTATGTAATTACCGAAGAGGCTTTTAAAGAACATGCAATGCACAGAGAAAATCAAAGCTCAATTGTATGTTGCTAATGTTGCTTTGAGTGAGTATTAGAAGTAATGTACTTAAAGCAGGAGATGATTTCAGCCTGAACAGCATTTTTAGCTACAGTACTGAAATGAGCTCCACTTTAGCAGCTGGTAGAATGATCACAGCTAGAATGTACATAAGAGCCAGCTGACATGGGAGCTGGAGCTGCTGCTGATACACACACACACACACACACACACACACACACACACACACACACACACACAATATATAAAACAGAGTACAGGAGCCTTTAAACTCTCTTTAGAAGACCAGATCATGTACTGCACCACAAAGACCATAAGAACTAGTTTTTATGGGTTTCTGTAGAAAATATTTGAAAAGTGAATGATGTGTGCACTGGATGCTGGGTAAACCTGGCATGACAAGCAGAATTCGGTTAAAGAATTCAATCAATCAATCAATCAACCAACCAAACTTTATTTAGAAAACCTCTGAATAAAGACCCTCATTTACAACATGGCCAAGCCAATACAGAAATCAGGGAATGAGAAGCTAAACAGTAAAAAACATAAATGCTAAAAAGTAATAATCATAGTACTAAATAAAAAAAATATATAAATCAATAAACCATTAAAAATGACAACATAAAATTACAATGATATTGTAACTTAATAAATAAGATAAAATAAGGATAAATAAAAGATGTAATTAATTAAATAAAGGATGTAAAACGATAGAGCTTGGCAACATTAAAATAAATAAGAACACAATAATAAAAATGAAACCAGTAAAAATAAGACTCCACTTTAATATTGGCACAAAATCTTTCTTTCCAGGCAAGCCTAATAAATCAAAAAACTTCTGTAACAAATTAAGAAAAAAAAATTCAACTTTCCTAATTTTTTTAAATAAAAGTTTGATGTAGTATGCAAACATCTGAAAATGTGGAAATCAAAATAGTTCCTTTCAAATTCACCATTTTTGTGATGTCATGAAAACCAACACTTCACGTATTCACCTTACAATTTAGCCGACAGCAATTTAGCTCCGTCCATTCACAATGAAGTTATAAGCAAAGTTTTAGACTGGACTGCCTTTTGAACGAGGCACAATAAAGCAAAGCCAATGAGAACAAAGCTCATTTACATACATCAGTCTTAAAGGCACAGCCTGTTTAATTCTATGAGGTAAAGAGAGGTTGGAAAACATGTTTTGTAAAAATGAATTCTTTGTACATAAAACTACACAAATGTTATAAGTGGACCTTAACAATAAAATGCAATAATAGTGTAGAATGTAGCCCTTTAATATACTGATTCTAGGGCTGTCATGGTTATATGAGTAATCAAGCGATCTAACAAGCATTTTGACAATTCACTGAGTAACCAGTGGCCAAGCAGCCAAACAAATGAAAATAGAGTTAGCTTAACAATAATAAACCACACACAGCCTTCCACAGATTCCAAACACAAAAAAACTGTGTGGCAAAAATAATATAAATAGGTCTATCAGGCTCTGTTTTCTACTGTAGGACAGAGCAGCAGGAGAATTTGAAATACGCTTCATCACTTCAAATACGCAGCCCTTATTTCTGCTGGTGTCTGTCCTCTCAGCATATTTGAAGAAGAGAGAATTGATAGCAAATGTATCTCTCAGGGCACAGTGTGATGAGAACTGGGGGAGGTAATGAGGATGGGGGGAGGTAAGAAGGGGAGTGACGCTGGCAAAGATATTTAGCAACGTCTACAAATTAGCCTTGTGCTAACCCCAAAATAGAGGGAGCTTCTCTCTCCCAATATAAAAAAATATGGAAAGACCAACCATAGGTGAAATGAAATGAAAAATCAAAATATTAAGCGGAAAGACAAAAATAAAAAAAGAAAGCCAAAAAATAAAAAGAACGTTTGCATTAGAACACAAACTGGACATCAAAGTTTTACGGACTGAGAAGTCTAAATTCGTAATTAGGGATCGGGAGCAGCAGAATATGCAGCCATTAACTTGAACCTAAAGGACGTTTTTAACGTACATTAATAAATGGAGGGTGGTCTCTGACCACTACCTTTCCACATAAATGAAAACAGTAATATCATCCATAAACAGCTGACATTCTATAAGAACATCATGCTTCTGAAAACTGAGCCACAACAATAAGAAAAACACTGAGCAGTGAATAAACTGGCTGAATGTGGACGTGTTGGTGCACAAACAAACATGTGAGGAGGAAACAGAAGCTGGAGAGATCCAGAGTTTCAGCCCAGACAGTGACATCACCCACCCCAGCCCAGGTCACATGACTGAGCATGTGAGCCCCGCTTCCCTCTGACCGGTATTACAGAGAAAACCGCCGTCTGTTTGTCTCCCTCTCCTTCTCTCTTTCTCTCTCTCATATTTCTTGTTATTTAATAGATTTCAATCTATCCACCTGCATTTTCTTTTTCAGTCTAACCATCCATCTGTCCTTCCTTTTGGCATATCCATCATCTATCCTTTTTTGATCTATCCATCTACCTACCCTCTTTCTTTAAATCTACTTGTCATTTTTCTTTTGATTATTCCATGTATTTATCCTTTCTTTTAATTCAACCTATCCATTTATCAATTTATCCATTGATACATCCCTTTTTTCTTTTAATTCATCATCTATCGTTTACTTCCATCCATCCATTTACCTATCATTTATTAGCATCTATCATTTTCTTTCAATCCATTCATGTATCCATCTACTTTCAATCCATCTATTTATCTTTCAATCTATTCTATCAATTTATGCTATCTATCTATCAACTTTCAACTCCTCACAATAAAAAAGGCTTTGTGGCAAATGTCAAAATTCCCACTTAATTTCGAGGAATTCTGTGGATGCTCTGGGAATTCTGCGGGTTTGCAGTGGGACTGAATCCATAGGAATGACCCAGCGGCTCAAGCTGCCGTAAAGCAGAGCATGGTGATGAAGAGAGAGCGCAGCGTAACTCAGGAAGGGCTTTAGGGGCTGTAGCCTCCCCGTCTGGAGACCCAGGAAGCCCCCTGCCTCCCAACCCTCCTGTCTGGCCCCTTAGCCACAGATTGCATCATTAATACATCAAAACAAAATGATTACCAACAAGTGCGCAGGGCCTCGGGGAAGTCTCCCGAGATCAGCGGCGTGCATGCGGTTCACTAACCAGCAAACAATCCACTGAAAACAACAGTGCTGAACCTCACTTTCACTGGTGCTGGCAGGCTAAATGGAAAACCGAAAAGAAACAAAATCAAAAAAAGATGAATAGTAATAAAAGTAATAGCAAAAAAATCTGTAATCGTTCTGATCGCTAATTAAAAAAGAGGAGTCTTGCTTCTCAGCGTTTAACCAGCTGTCTGACAGCACGACCTAGTCATAAAATTAGAGAAGGGAAGCTAATGCCAACACTAGTGCTAATACTAGTGCTAACACTAGAGCTAATACTAGTGCTAACACTAGAGCTAATACTAGTGCTAACACTAGAGCTAATACTAGTGCTAACACTAGTGCTAATACTAGTGCTAACACTAGAGCTAATACTAGTGCTAACACTAGAGCTAATACTAGTGCTAACACTAGAGCTAACACTAGTGCTAACACTAGAACTAAAGCTACAGCTAACACTGGAGCCAATGCTAGTTATCCTAGTACTACATTAGAGCCAACTCTAATGCTAGTGCTAACATTAGAGCTAATTCTAAGCTCCAGAGCCAACTCCAGAGCCAACTCCAGAGCCAACTCCAGAGCCAACTCCAGAGCCAACTCCAAGACTAGAGCCAACTCCAAGACTAGAGCCAACTCCAAGACTAGCGCTAACACCTGAGCTAACTGAAATGTGAGATAAGGGTACGCATTATCTTCTATACAAGGTCTTTTCAGAAACTATATTACTTATATACTTATTTTCACAAAGAATATTTTCTATTTGTGAGTATAAGCAAAATGGTCACTGAAGTGGGACCTCAACACAGATCTGCACTCAGCATGGGGTAAAATACTGAGGATTTAAGGCCTCCTCGGGCAGAACACTGTTCACAACCTACAGCACTCAGTCTTGGACGAAAACCTCCCCCAGCATTGCACAACACACGCCGGAGAGTGAAAGAAAAAATCTGCAAAAAACAACCAGCATTATTCAAAGTATGGTACAAAGTAAACAGCAGAATACAAGGCCTAGAGATAACCACTTTCCAAAACAGCAACCTGAGTCAACAAACAAAAGCACAGAGCACAAGAAGGCCTGCGCTGGATACTGAGGCTACTTAATGCAAGGTTAATGGGAGCACCAATCATTTGCATTTTTGTTTTCATTTATTTTTGCTTAAATGGAGAATAAAACATTAGACATAATCAAAATAATGGCTACTTACAGGTTATAAAAATATGCAATTTGTTTTGCATAACTTTTGCAATTAAAATGCTTCGTGTACTCAGGGTCAAATGCCACAGCAACGTCACAGAGATTTAAGAGAAAATTGGAGTTAGAAATACACAAACATCCACTCAATTTCCCTGCTTCAGTATCACTGATCTGAAAGGGAAGACTACAAATACCTAAGACTGCGATGCTGCTCTCTAATTGGTCGTTGTCTCCCACAGCAGCGTTGCTAAGATCCCAGAGAGATGACACCATCTCCTGGGAGGAGTTTCTAATTACCCACAAGTAGGCCTGGGATTATTTTGTAAATACCTGTTTACCACTATGGCCTTCTGAGGCCTCGGTGAGAGTGGAAAACTGTAAACACAGGCACTGGGGGAGCTTCCTGGGTGGCAGAGTGGTAGAAACGTCACCTCAACACAAAAAAGCAGTGTTCAAGAAAAACGCACTACAACTGATGCACTTTAATCAGAGTGACACACCCACCCATGCCGCCTTCAAGTGCTCCTCAGAAGCTCCTCCTTGCAACCTCAGGGGGTCATAAGCACAACTTGATTTGTGTCCCAAGGGTTTTGGTCGGAAACAAGATAGGAATAATGCATTTTTGTTGATGTTTTTCTGTCATTTATTTTGTGTTATTGCAACAAAATGAAAAGCATTCTTATGAGATGAATAACGTTTTTATCCAGTGAGAAGAATCGCATAACGTGCTCATATGTCGTTTAGTGTGTGGATGATTTTAGCCTGCAGTGGCTTTGTGAGTGCTTGTTGACATGCCTCCAACTCGGAAAATCTGAGCTACTAGTAAATACGTCATGTCAGTGTCACTGCTGTGCTCAGAATGGTCCACCATCTAAATAATATCTGGTCAGTGGTGGTCCTATTTCTTTTCAAGGACAGAACAGAGAAGGGCTGATAATTGTAAACCTACCAAGTGCCCTTATACCAACTGGCCACTTCATTAAGTGCACTTCCTTGTATCCACACTCTTTGCCCAATTTATGTGGTGCACTTGCCATATAGGTGCACTTTGTACTTCTACAGACTGTAGTCCATCTGTTTCTCTGCATACTTTGTTAGCCCCTGTTTGTCAATTGTCAGGACCCCCACAGAACAGGTATTATTCAGGTGGGTTACTAAATTTACTAAGTAGGTTACTAAATTTATTTTGTGCCAGGACTTGAACTTATGAAGCAGCCACACCTCCATTAAGTGTCAGCAGTCTAGACAGCGGATTCTTCCCCATATGCATAATATCAAGAGGAGGCGCCGTCACAGTATGGGGTTGTTGGTCATCTGAGGTAGCTTGGAGAGACATTAAAATCACATTATGTGAATAATCAAGATACAATCCTAATGATATCCAAAATGTATGAAACAACTCAGGCATCAACAGGGTCTTAGTTTATTCCCACTCCAGTCTACTTTCTTTGACTCTGCTTAAGAAGGGCTTGGTAATGAGCTGATGACTGAATCAGATGAGTTAGGCTACGTTTACACAGCAGGTAAAAGTGGCCCAAATCTGATCTTTTCTTCTTATGTGACTCAGATGTGTGTCTGTGTGTCAGTGTGAACAGCAAAAAACGCACTGAATCTGACGTTTTGAATTGCGATGTGAGACGCTTTCATATGTGGTACTGAAATCTGATGCGTATCCGATCCGTGGCAATGTGACACAGTCTGAACATCCAGATCGGAATTCATGTGACTTTTACGTCAGTCCAACTAAACATTCGTCATAATTTTGCACTGCTGAGACTCAAACATTTAGGCTGATGTTTCTGTACCAAAAAATTAGAAGAGACACATCGCAACCGCTTACGCATGCAGGTCGGTTCAGGAGCTGATCTGTTCAGATTGTGAACAGCCAAACAAAAAATTGGATTTGGTGAGAAAATCAGATTTGGGCCACTTTTACCTGCTGTGTAAACGTAGCCTTAGAGTAGTGTGAAGTTTCACAAGCCCCCTGTACAGCATATTTAATGTATATTTGCTGTAATAACCCCATTCCAAACCCAGAGGGTTTGATCACTGGCTGTTAAGTCGATTCAGGTATGTTGTGAGCAGGAAACACTAAAATATAGAGCACACAAACAGTGCCAGGAAACACTACAGCAGAGAAAACACAAAATGTGCTCAGCATGAGGTCCTCAAGATTAGGACTATGAATCACAAGCTTAGTAAATGTAAATATTGACCAGAAGGCGCGTAACCATGTAACCACAAAATTCACAATTCAGTTTGATTCGCTGGAGTGGTGTCTCAATTCAATACGTTTTTTAACACAGCAAAAATAAGAAGTGCCTGGAATGTTGCTTACGTTACTACACTAACTTTCATTTTCAGTTTATTAGAACATTCAACAAAGAACAAATAACAGAGAACAAAGCTGTGCTTTGTAGGGCTCCACTGCATGTTGTAGACTAGGTGTGTAACGATACAAATTCTAGAGCAAACTAAACCGGCCACAACTACCGAGATTTGGTCAGCTGCATCCTGACTGGCTACCTGTCCTACCTTGTAAACATACTTGCATGCAGCAGGTTGGATGAGTGATCCTTCAGTATTGACTGATACCAATACTAACTCTTTGTAACCTAAATCTTCCATAAAACCTGTTATTTACATAATTACATTTTTAACACATTTTATTTTGGTAAAATCTATGCTCTGCATCACAAATAAAACACAGCTTGTCTAGATGGCATTTTATTGCTGGTTTATATTTATTAGATGCTTAAGAAAACTGTGTTTATTTACTGTTCATATTTAGCATTTACTATTATATAATTAGCAATAATAACCATGTTTAACAGCTTAAGTGAATGTAACATATCGTCATTGTGTAAAACACTTAACAGAACCTGTGGTGTTTACACATCAGCACACAACAGCTTCTCTGGCTCAAAAACAGAGCTGAATGTTGTTTCACATCCAAATTTCTCAAGTCATTAGACTCATACATTGTTCACTCGTGCTGCATCTCTGAGCACCAGTTCGGTAAATATCACTGTTGTTCATGCTGTCAGTTTTTCTGGCTTGGTTGAAGCGAGTGATACAGCTGACCAACGGAGGCGCACAGGTCTGGCTAGCGGGCTGCTATGCTAAAGGCTAAATTAAGACCAAAGGCTACCATCATTTCCAGAGTCTGGCAGTTCCTTCCACTCTCTCAATAACATTAACTCAGACTGTGAGTGACCACACAGCGGCAGACGAGCGATTACTAAAAAAGCAGCTCAGCCGTTCAGGTAAGCAGCTCCATTAGCGTGTTCTTGACACCAAAACTGCCATTACAGATTCCGCCACGAGCATTTTTACTGCTGCTTGTTGTCCCACAAAGCAAACATGTTAAGTTTTGTCTGATGCACGCATCAGAAATTGCTTTGTGGTGTCAGTCGCAGGTATCGTGATGGAGATACCGATACTTGCGACTGACACCACAAAGCAATTTTATACTGCATTTAAGTGCCCATTCCTGTCAAAGTAGGGGGTTCTTTGCCACGTTAAGGGACGTACGCACCAGAATCTCTGACAAGCAGAAGACTGGGCGATGCAGCAAAAATACAATACTTAAAGATGTTTTCATGATGTACTATATGTATAATGATATACATTAAACTGCACTAAATTCAGTTAAACAGGAATAATGATGCTCTCTTTAGAATGAGATACGCAGTTGGCTGTTGTGCATGCTGTTTATCTTGAGAACGATAAAATATTGACACATTGCCCACCTCAAAATGATACTGCTTAGCTGTCAAATTCACTACCGACATCAAAAAGCTTTCAGACTTTTGACTGACAGGACAGAGGTCACGTATCAAAGACACCATCTCAACTGCAGGTACAGAAACATTCTCTTTAAGAAGGTACTGGAACAGGGTGTGATTCACTCCTTCACCACCTCTCTCCTCAGCCTGTCTTAGCTTTGTAAACAAAAGACCTTCGAGCGGAAGGCCTACATCGCTCATCCTGCTGACCTTTAACTCCCTCTGCCGACCACCCCCTCCCCCCACCTGAGCAACAATCAAAATGGCCACCTCTCTCAGCATACTACAGCAAGCCCGGGCGAATCAAAGAGGCGGTAAAGATCAAACCAAGCCCTCTCTCCACATCGAGCACTTTTCGTGGAAATACTCATTCTGAGAACACGATAAACGGATACAAAGAAAGAGCAAAAAGAGGAAGGGTGTGTGTGTGTGTGTGTGAGAGAGAGAGAGACGTGGGTGTGGGAAAGAACACAAAGATATATATACACACACAGATAGATATATATACACACACACAGAGATATATATACATACATATACATATATATATATATATATATATATATATATATATATATACACACACACACACATATACACACACACACACTATGACAGGCTATGTATGTGTGTTTGAGTACATATACAGTACTGTGCAAAAGTCAGACTATCCTTATTTAAATTTAATTAATGTCAAAGCAGCCGTTAAGTACAAGTTATTCATTTTTCAGGAAAAAAAAAGAAACATTTAACAGAAAGCCTCAATAACTAAATACATTGTGAGTTTTTTTAGTATATAGTACGTCCACTCTTTGCCTTAATTACAGCTTTCATCCTTTTCAGGAGACTCATTTTCAGTTTTTCAAAGAAAACTGCAGGGATATTTTTCCACAAATCCAAAGTTCAGTCTTAGAAGTTGGTTGCAGTTTCTGCTTCTCACGATCCAAATAATCCCAAACACATTCAGCTTCTTTGTTTTTGAGGCTTCTTGACAGCTACACATCCTTTCAGACCCATAGCGCTGAGTTGTCTTCTCACAGTGTAAGGATGGACAGAAACACTTGTGGATGTTTTCAGATCTGAAGCAGCTTGATTTTCTCCTCTCTCTCAAAGATGAAAGCTTTAAGTGCTGTTTATCTGAGGGGGACAGCTCTGGTGGTCCACCAGGTCTTGTAGTTAGTCCCATTTTTATTTACCTGTTACTTATTTTGGAAACTCCTGCTTTCTTTCCCCCACATACTTTTCTTTGATTTTCTTCTTCCTTACGTAAGTGGATTATCTTACATATAATCTCTTCAGAAATATCTCCTGAAAATGAATAACTTTTATTTAATGGCCTTTTTAAACTGAAAACTAATTAAATGAAGGGTGCTCTCTGACTTTTGCACAAGAGAAAGAGAGGGAGAGACAGAGAGAGAGAGGAAATAAAGTGAGAAATGAAGGAGAGGGTGTGGAGGAACTCGAGTGAACCCAGCTGTTTCACTTTCTAAACATGAACAGCTCACAGAAACAAAAGGGACATATTTCATATCACACTGGTGGCCTTCTCAGCATGTTTACTGACGACATGCCACAATCCTGCACACTGAAATAAACAGTTCTAAACAACCTGACCAGAACAACCTAACAAGCTCAACACTACAAGAGACACAAACAGCACAATGTACAGATCCACAGAGCAGGCAGCAGATTCTGTGGAGAGAGACAGCAAAAATGAAAGGGGAGAAAGCTATTCAACTCAAAACATCCAGCTTGTCTAGAACAGCAGTCGTCTTTCAGATGTACAGGTCTGAGAGGGCTTGGTACGATCATAGTTATGCAGTGCGTCAAGCAAAGACTGGTTGGCTGTACCGGAAAGTCCTGGTGTTGAGACGAGACCTAAAATATAACTATACTTCAAAACAAAAGGCATAGAGAAAAAGGGAGCAGCTCAAGAACCATTTGGAAGTGTTTTATAAGCATTTATAAAACTGATAGCTCCAGTCCTAAAGTCTGATTGGCTGAGCCTCGTTCAAAGCCGTTGTAAAATCCATGATATACCGCCTCACACCACTGAAACAATTAAAAATCAAGTAAACAATTGTTTATTACTGCACCAGGGCACAAAGGAACCCTTTGTGCTTTTAACAGAATAATCTGACTCTCAGGCTGTTTGCATGGACCACCAAGCGAACTGATAAAAAAGTAAGAACCCGTTTTATGTTTAAACTGAGGGGCTGGCAACTTATGCTCTCAACTAGAACTAGGCTGGTCAGCTAGCTAACAGGCTAAAAGATAGCCAACAGGCTAAACAGCTCCATCATTAATATCACAGGCTTGAATTCAGGTACTGTCAGTATGATTCACTGCAAAACAGCAGTAGAGAAGTCTAAATATGTTACTTGAATGGATTACATGCTTAAACTCTCTGTGTTTCAGTCAGAAGCAGCATCAAGCCCAGGCTGAATCCCAAACAGCTCCATACATACTAAACAGTGTGCTAAGTTAGCTATGCAAGTTTAGAAAATCTAGTCTCTACAGCCAATTAGTGCATCGTTTACTGAGTATGGATGTGGGTCACACTCATTTGACTATTTTTAGCTATATTTTGCACTTTTGGGGTGCAGGATCCAGTATTTAAATTCCTACGTAGTGTACCATGTAGGGAGCAAACATTAAAGAAAAAAGCGCGAAGGCTAGATTAATGCTTTCGATTTTTATGTTAATGAGTAACTTTTTTGATATTTATCACACTCATCATTTTAGTTTTCTGATCTATTCTCTATAAGTTACAGTGCACAGGGGAAAAACAATATTCAATATTCTCAAACATTGAAAATTCTTATAAGAATAAGTTCAAGACTTCCGTAACAAGGCTTTACCTTAATAACTGAACAGAACAAATGTTTTGATTATTAACGTTGCTTTTACTGTTGTGTTATTGTTGTTACTATTATTAATTATTACTACTACGAACATTGTAATTATTGGAAAAAAAAACAGAATAATTTTCCTACAGCTCTGGACAGCTAGCTGGTCAGCACAACTTTCATTTATTCCCGGTAATAAAATTAAAAACATAGCAATCCAGAGCAGCAGCAAACGCATTTGGACTACACCTTGAGTTAAGAGTCTCACAGACAATCTCCAATGAGTCCATTGTGCAGAGCTGGCAACCACACGCTGGCAACCTGGTGACAAGCTAGCATTTGGCTTGATAAACAAATGTTTTAACACATCAAATATTTTTTGGAGCCCAAGTAAGGTCTAGCTTTGTAAACATCACTGCCCCCTAGTGCACATGTTAACATTACGTGCAAGTATGCTGGCAGATAGCGATGCACATAGCTACACATGATGCCTGTACATTCTGCAGATGCAAACGTATAATTCAGCCCTTATGCGAGCCTGTAGGGTTTAGAGTAGGGAATCAGTCAGGTGGGGGCAAGAAGATGAGCCGAAGCGTTGGGGAACCGTTGGCCTGGCATTTCTAAAAACAGCTTGGCATCTGCACCCCCACAGAGAGGCCTTGGCTCCAGCCTGGGCGGCTGAGCTGACTGGGATTCTGCCTGCAGGATTTTACATGAGCTGATCCAAGACAAATCCTTCAGCTCTGATAGGTCCCAGCAATAATAATAAAAATAAAAATAAAAAATAACAACGACAACAACAACAACAAGCCCACCTTAGCTGGCCCTACACTATAATGTCCAAAAGGTACACCTGCTCATCCAACAGTTCTTCTGAAATGAAGGGTATTAATAGGGAGTTTGTCCCCCTTTGCTGCAGTAACAACCTCCACTCTTCTGGAAAGTCATTATACTGAATGTTGGAACACTGCTGTGATGATTTGACTGCATTCAGCCACAACGTTGGACGATGTTGGACGATTACTTCTGGATCACTCCAGCTCATCCAAAAGATATCGGATGGAACTTCGTCACTCCACAGAACGCAGTTCCACTGCTCCACAGGGCAATGCTGGGGGGCTTCATACCCCACTAGCCCACACTTGCTATTGAACATAATGACCTTAGGCTCACATACTGCTTTTTCAGAGCTTCCATGGCCTGTGAATGTGCCTTAAAGTAGCTGAAATCACTAATAAGAAGGGTTTACTTGGATACTTCTGGAAAAATTTAGAAAAACACATGCACATACTGATGCACATCAGGTATGCACGACATGGATGGAACGGATGTTGCAATCAGACTGCTAGACACTGTGACATGCCTTACAACATATTAAAACACATGAACCCTTAATGTAACCTGGAGAACAATCAGCCTGCTTTACTCTGACCAAAGAATATTTTCAATTGCTGGATCATGCGCATGCCTTTATTCATCTAAACACCCACAGAAACACATCTGGATTGTCTGAAAATCTGCCAGGATTGTTAGAGTCTTATTTGCATATTGCAGCCTTCAGCAATGTCAATATTGCAAAGTCTACTCTCGCAATACAATTAGCAAATGATACACTGTGCAGCTGTTATGATCGAAACCAGACATCCGAAGTCTGAAATGCCTCTAAAAGCTCCCTTACAGAATGTTATTACATGACACGGCTCTGAATACGCTGCCTGAAGCCGAGACGTTGTTTTACAACAGTCCTGAGATAAAGTTTTGGCATAAAGCATTTATGAGGGGTAAATCCAGGGTGTTGTAAGGCAACATAGCATCCAAAGAAGTTGTATGTTTCCAGTTAACATATAATGTTGATAATGGTGATATATATGGTTTCCATCACCACTACTGCAAAGAAATCCGAGCCAGTAAGTTTCTGAACAATGCACAATTTAACATTACAGCATGCTGAATGACTGCATTTCAACAATTTAGTCGTGCAGACATTTTGAAAAATTGGTGGAATTCCCCTTTTAGCCTTCAGACACACAGAACGCAGTGAAAAGAAGCTCCACCTAGTCTCTCATCCTCTGTTTTGCACATACGAGTTCACATACACTCACGTACGCAGACGCACTCACACATACATGCCAGTCCCATTTTTCATCTGACCTTGGTCACAGGTCATTCGCTTTCCTGAGCTGCAAAGACTCACAGCCATTAACCCTCCACCCCATCCGTCCCCTCCCCCAGGCTCAAACCACTCTTCTACATTCCTCAGCCAACAGAGTCTACAGATGAGGGCTATCAGCATTCAAACCCACTACCTGACCCCACTGCTCCCATCCTCCACCCGCACCAACACACACACACACACACACACACTCACACACACACACACACTCACGTTTATATACAATGTAAGAACTTGAGGTTCCATATAAATGAATTATACAGTACATGCAAGCACATATGTAATAATAATAATAAAAAAATCCCCTTATGTATTACACATTTCGTGTAATTATCACAAGGCAGTATAGCCTACATGTATTACATATGCAGTCGCATGCGTAAGTTCAAAGACGTTTAGTCAGAGGTTTCGTTTATTTTCTAAGAGAAAATAAGTCAACACATCTACAGGGAACAGACTTAAATATGGTATTTTTGCTGCAAATATTAGAGCACAATTTCTATTTATTTGCTGAGTTTAACATATTGGAAAAATAAAAAATACATATATATGTATGCTTCTATTATAACGCATATAAATGTGCCAGTAATTGTGAATTAAAATCTGTATTAGAATCTGCAGAACTGTCTCATAAGTACCTGTAATAATAATTCGGGACGTAACGAAGCACACGGCCCACATTTTGAGCCGACTCTCGATACCGGGCTCACAATTTGATATTCTCTTGATATTCTGAACAAAATTTGAGTGAATAAAAACGCCTGTATTCATGTTGTTGCACAGCTTACTAATGAACATGCTGGAGTGGCTTCTTGATTGGTGCCAGGTGTCTGCAAACTTTGGTACTCAAACAATGCAACTGCACTGCCATAGTGCTATAATTAATGGAAATTCTATTCTCTGTAATGCATGCAGTCACATTTTAGCATTGCATCATAGTCACGATGAATTTACACCCCTAATACTAATAATAATACAAGATGTCCTATATATATGTAGAGATTTTTCTAGGCCCAACAACTAAACCTAAACCTAGCTCTAACCTCAGTAACCAAAGGAATTGGTTTTGCTCTTTCAGAAAACAAGAATGTAAAAGTATTTACAAAGTTGGTACCATTTTGTTTTCCCAGTTTCTCTGTGGTTTTCCTACAAAATCAGGACGTTTGTGCCCTGAAAATCTATGAAAACAAGCTGAACCACTCAGTCTCTTTCTCTCTCCCTCCCCCATAGGAAAAAAAACTGGAATCACACGGGACTGCACCAGCACAGTAACGCTGCTGCCCACCATGTGATCAAGAATAATAGGTTTCCTGACCTTTACGAAAACAGGAGAGATACATAGCCGATGCTGCTGATGCAGAGACACAGAGAGAGAGAGAGAATATGTCAGAGAGGGGGAGAGGGACCACAGTAAACAAGCCAGAGGCTCCACTGCTGTTGCTGGGTGTTAGGACTGGCTCTGATGCAGAATCTGGGTGGGTTCTGTTGAAGCACAGGCATTTCTGGCAAACATTTTTACTTCTCTCTTGTTGGTCTTATACTAAAGGCATGCTAACACTGCTGACGTGAACTGGGATGCAGAAAGCAGACTTTAAAACATGGCTCAGACCACCAAGTGTGTATGCTAGGGCCCAACCCATATACTGATACATTCCCTGGCTGATAAAATCGGCCTAAGTTAAAGGGGGTATTTCAAAATTTCTCCCTAATTCAATTGTTGAGATGCAAACAAAATCATTTGCAGAGTTTGATGTGAAACAGTTAACTGTAGAGAAATTTACTGATTGTTTTTTTTCATTACAGTGGTGGTGACAGGAGCCAGGCTACAACACAAATATACCCATTTCATTCACTATCAAAGGCACCAGTGAACCTACATGTGTCTTCAGTTTTTATATGTAATCTTAATAACAGTAAAATAGTTGAAAATCTAAAAAGATAAGGGAACTGTTGCATCGGCAACACCATGCACGTATCTCTCCACCATAAACAGATTAAAAAATGTTTTAGGCTAAATCATATTAAAATGATTAATTAAAACATTTCATACATTCATATAACTTTGTTAGGGAATTTTTAGAGGCATTAAACACTTAAGACGTCCAGTTCCTATCGCCACCACTGCGAGCAGTTCTGTCTTACTAGACTGGAGCATTTCACATTAAAATCACTCTGAATGATTGTTTACATCTCAACCATTTTAATTAAGCAAAACGTTGGAAAATTTGGTGCAATTCACCTTTAAATTATCACAGATTTATCAACATCGGCAAAAATCCTGCATCTAGCACAAATATTGCTTTAAAGCTGCTTTGTTGTTTTATATATTATAATATCACAATCATCGTCATCATCATTAGCCGCTTAGTCCAGACAGGGTCGCGGTTATTATAATATTATTGGTTATCAAATTTTAGCACCAAAATTTATATTGTGGTCGGGCTGTGATGGGTGCCTCAAAGCTTAAAACAACTACAAAGACAGAATTATGTATTCTGTGGCCTCTGCTCCTCTGGCTACCGCAGTCACAACAGCAGGGTTGAAACTATGTTTCCAAGTTTCTCCTAGAAAAATGCATTTACTCTAAAAGAGCTCTACTACACTTAATGTCAACCAGTGAAGTATGGTACTGCCTGCCAAAATGTCAGAGCCATCCAACACACTTCAGGTGGATCTGTGTACTTCAGGGCGCAGCATCCAGATCGCCCTGCAGCCAATAACTGTGAATATCATCTCTGAGAAAGAAATAAAAGAGCGGATATTCCCACCCGAAGCACCTAAGTAACACCACCAAGTCAGAGACGGTGTGGACTGGACACTTGCGCAGCACTGTAGGCCTTTGCTGATTAAACTTATTGTAGTTTAGACAACAATTTTTGCAGCTTTAATAAAGAGAAAGCTTCTGAATACTAAATAGTGAAACAAATACCAACATTACGAATGAATACTTGAGTATCTGAATTAGCCCTAGCCCCAACCAATCATGTTTTATTGTGTGCAGCGACCATCCTGGTCAATCACAGAAGTTGCCTGGTTGTTTGGATGAATCAAGGCTCGAACAAACAAGTAATTTTAGTTAAAATTGTGCAGGCTGATCATGCCACATCAACGGTTCGCCAATACATTTTTCAGTCTATCCCAAGGCCTATCACAATTACACTAAGTGGCAATATAATCGCAATATAGTCTTTTGTCCACACTGTGCAGCCCTACTCTGAAATCTGGTCCAACATTGTCCACAGTCACGAGGGAAAATGAAAGGGGTCCAGTTGTGTTGGTGCGAGGCAGAGGCGACGAAGGAGCAATGTTCATCCAGGGTTTGACAAAGTGACTTTGCTGGCAGGAGCGAACAGGCGGCCCACGCTATTTCTGGCAGCAGCGAGTGGGATAATGGAATCAAGCTGTTGGAAATGACTCTCAGCTCTGCACACACAGGGACCTCAATAACAATTATGAGCCGAGGAATGGGACACAGTCACCAAAAGGGAGGAAGGGATGGGGGAACGTTAATGACAAGACACCATCACATGAACATAAAACTTTTCCAGATTACAACTTTATCCTAGAATACTATGACAACAGCGTCTCACCATTTTATAATGGTCAGTGTATCAAAAACATACATTTTGGGTTAATATGACAAAATAAAATATCACTATACTTGACATTTTTCACAATACGCGTCAAGAAATTTAGGTTTTGTGAGGTTGAGTTCACCGTTTGTTGTTTAGAGGCTCTTTATAATCTATAGTTGTTAGCGGTTCTCTATAACCAGGTCTGTCACAATTATTATATAATTGCCTGATTACAATTATTTGTTTTCCACAGTTGTCAGCTGTTTGTTTTCCACAGTTGTTAGTTGTTTATGTTGCAACAAACAGAATAAGTAATTGGTACATTTTCATCCGTCAGGTTGAAGTAATTGAAAGAAAGCAGAAAACGTATTTACAGGGAAACATCTCAGGTCTCACGAAAACAAGAAAACCTTTGACGGGTAATACAGGAACTTTAGAGGGCAGCAGTGAGGAATGTTTGTTTATGGGAGCTTGAGCTGTTTGTCATCGGTTTGCAGCTACTAAGATTCAACAACTAGGGGGTACGACAGCTAGTTGTAGGCATGTCCTTTATTAACTGCATGCACCAAACAATAAGGATATTTCAACTGTTAATCATAATTTATACGGCAATCAATCATCTATGACTGTCAGGCAAACTATAACTGGTCCTAAATCTGTCTTCATGACACATGCAGGATTGAAGAAGTCCTGACGATACCCATGATACCCATGATTGATAGTTTATCAAACGTACTTCATCACAATAGTGTTATTGTATTGCCCACCCCGATTTTGGGTTATCAAAGTTTTGGGAATTTCAATCTAAATACTATGCATGGAAATAATATGCAACAACCCAAAATTTAGCATCTGGTTTCAAATGCTATAAACCTCAATATAAGGGTGAATCCACCTAGATTTAATATCGTGAGCGTTCCTTGTCTTTTAAACCAGAGGCCATTTACCCATATCTCCAGCAGGCTGTCTGTGCCCAGAGTTCGAATGACCTCAGGGCACTGTGAAATTGGCCTGAGGGATCTGCAAAGGCCTCCTTTGATTTTTCACACCAAAAGCAAGACAGGAAGAGGGATGCAGGAAGAGAGGGTAGGTAGGAGGGAGGAGAGAGGAGCCAACGCATTAGCTCTGACATGGGGCTCGTCCTTGAAGTGCTCAGCAACAGCTGGGAGAGCTACAGAATGTCTGCAGAAGAACGGAGGCTGCCAGCTTTATGTCCACCCCAGATGTGCAAACCCACAAAGGCCCTGAGAGTGTCCACTCTAAAGCCTACTGAGGGATCTAAACACTCTCAGCCCCACCAGATTTTTCACGCCATGTTGGCTAATCGGTCGCAGCTAGAGGTGGGCAGAGGACCTTAAATCTATAAATGTATTCTCACTCCAGTAAGAGGTAACGACTTGAGCAGAAGTAAAAGAAGCACAAAACTAGCTTAAGCAGAACAAAAGTAGCAGCTCAAAAACTACTTAAGTACTAAGCAACGTCTCCGGAACTACTTTATACTTTCACCATCTATCAGCACAGGAACTGAAGCTTTGTTGTTCTTTTCTTTTGGGGATCCTTTTGGTCTAAAATAAAATGCTAAAGCTCCAAAGTGAAACGTGTGAGCAAGAGTAAAGCAGTCCAGCATTTCTAAGTGTAAAAAAAACTTCAAAAAGGTTTAACCCTTTAAAATCCCAGGCTTAATATATACCAAGACTTATTATTCAGTAACCACAGGGACTTCAACGCTAACTGGTTGAGCTATTCTTAGGTCATAGAAATGTGTAACAAAACTTTGGGCCTGCTGGTGGAACCTGGTCATTTAAGGGGTTAAAGAATATAAATTACTGAACATCATGTAAAGGCTCTATTCTAATTTAAGGATTGTTCTTTGACCCTTTACAATATGTGAAGGTTCTTTAAATTTTAAAAAAGGTTCTTCACACTAGGGATGGGCATTTCAGTCAAATTTGATATTCGGGTTTATTCCAAAAAAATATTCTAATCCCAGCCCCTAGGCTCCCCCTGCACAGGCTGCAGCAGCCTTTCTCTTTCCATGGTTACTTTTTTGAATCTTAGCTTCGAAAATCTAAACATAAGATGCACTCTTTTTTATGGAGTACAGAGTTCAGAATCCTCACGGTTCTTATATACAAGAATGAATAATGTTAGAGAGACGTTCTTTTGCATGTCAAAAATCATAATTTACTAGGGCAGTGCGATCTGACGATTTGTTATCATGATAAATTAGCCCAAAATGTGTCACAGCATGCTTTTCTGAGCATATCATGGATATCGTCTTTACTGACCAACTGCATTACAAGGAGTGTATGATCAGTCCTGGTTAATTTGGTGTAGTATGAGAATTACTGAATTTAAATGATTGCACTTGTAGTTTTTGATGGTATTTTTTTTATATGTGGCACCAACTTGTTCTTTTTCATCTATTCCATCGTATCAGACACCAGGGGGAAAAAACACTGTGTACCGCGAAAAACACTGCAAGGTGTTTTTGGTACCTGAGTAGATATAAAATAGTATAAAACATAGACTCCAGGTAGATGGAATGTAAACTCACACAAACTGTTTTCCATACAGTACAACACTGAACACGATGAACCACTTGTGAAGAGCTGTCATGCTAAAGTGCAGCTGACCATGTAAACAGGGAGATCAATTAACAATGGGATAAGAATGCAGCATACAATTCATATGCTCAGCACCGAATAAACGAACCCATTTTGTTTTTTCCCGGCCAAGGGTGGTATAATTTATTCCTCATCAAAAATTGGCAAGCTAGTGCTGCAGGGACTGTTAGCTTAGAGCTAAAATAAACAGTCCTGCAAGAGCACTGTGTGTGTGTGTGTGTGTGTGTGTGTGTGTGTGAGAGAGAGAGAGAGAAAACGTTAGATTACTGCTCAACTGGAACACAAGACTGCACTAAAAGAAAGAACATTTTCAAAAATCATTCAGAGGGTGTCAGTCCAGACAGTTTTAGGGCTCACCTGTAGGCATCTCCCACGATCTCCACCTCGCTGTCTGTTGAAGTGACATTGATTTCCTCACTGGCTGGAACCGGAGGTGCAGGAGTAGCTTCGATCACCACAACATCTTCATCCAGCGGACCTGACAAACCAAAAACAATTTTAAAAAATGTTTAAGGTTGCACAATATATAACTTGATGTAATTTGACTGATACGCGTACATTATCTCTGTTCTGATTGGCTGCCCTGTATTGTGCCTTACCCCAAATCAGTTCAGGCTTAAACGTTCCTTATAGCTTCTGCATAAAAGGGTGGGGCTAAACTGCGTATTGGTTTTCATAACACCAGTAAAACAACATTAAAAGTGCGCTGCAGTTTCTATTTATGGACTGTATGGATTAGGAAGTTGACAGGAAAAAGGAAAATGTGGTTTTCCTTCTGTATCGGGATATATTTGAGTGAATCGTTGTATCAGGGAGGGTGTCTGAGCTGGCTGAGTGTTTTCTCTTGATAGGTGGGGGCTGTGGAAGGGGAGGTGAAGTGTGGTGATATTGGTTGATATGATTTTTCCCGCCCACTGGTGCACAGGGACTTAATCAACCAGAGACAGAATAATAATAATATTAATAATAAATAATAAATATTGCCTTTGCAATACTGATATCACAAAACAATGTCTACTGTGTACAGTGAGCATCCTGACCAACCTCAGAAACCCATCAAAAAGTATGTTTTTGACATGCAAAACACTGAACTGTTGAAGGAAAGATAGTTCTACTCCGCTGGACGTCTGAAAGTCAGACAGTGTCATGCTAAGAAAAAATTCTGGCACCAGCAACCCTGCTGCGTCTGATCCACATGCGCCACTACTGCATCAGTCCTAAGAATGATCCACCACCCAAATAATATCTGTGGGGGTCCTGACCACTGAGGAACAGGGTGAAAGGGACAGATGGACTACAGTCTGTAATTGTAGAACTGCAAAGTGCACCTATATAGTAAGTGGAGCTGATAAAATGGACAATGAGTGTACAAAGAGGTGACCATAAAGTGACTGGTCTTACACGCAATACACAGGGGATCAAGTAATAATATGCCAATGTGTTTTATTATCACCTCCTCTCCATCTGTCATTTCCCAAGATACCCCTAAAAAGAAGTACACTGCAGTGAAGTTACATCAACCCATCCTTGTGCAGATTTAGAGGTAGTCCTTTGCGTAAAGCGGAAAATGTCACGCAATTAGACAAATCCTTTGCTGTCAGCCACTAAGCTGGTACGTGGATGTGGAGAAGCTCCGTGAGAAGTTGAAAGTTGAGGAGTGAAGTTCTGTAAATCACTTTGATATAACCTATAAAGAAGAGCTGAACTGGCAATTAAACTCAGCCTAGGTCAAACAAACATTCTTGCACGTCCACAAACTGTATACAGTAAGTTCCCAATTCCTCATGACTTGCTAATGATAATGCTCAGTAACATGACCCAATAGGAAGGAGATTGCAACACAGAATGCAATGCCAGGCAAAGCAAATGTTAGTCAACATCTGCTTTATAAGACAACACTGTATCTGACCTAATGAGGTCAGAGACATTACAAAGGAAGTGATGGGACACTGGTCAGATAACGAATGGGAAAGCTCGGAACGGCTAACGTCTGTTTACATAGAAAGTCGCGCCCTTCAATAAAAAGAGCCAATCGACTTACTGGTCATGCCACAAGTGGCAAAAGCCCCCCCCTCTTCTTGAGCGCTGTTGTGGAGTTTGTTGTGCATTATTGAGTCAAACAAACTATTTGAGATTTCTGTAAGCTTTTATTTTTAAAGTGATTTCAAACAGTAGTTTTTGAAACAGTAATTTGAGCTCGGTTTTAAGGTTTTGGGTCTTTCCCCATTCAAAAAGATAAGAGTCTGGTCTTGTATGGCTGGAAATAAATGCACTCTTAGAAAAAAAGGTATGAAACTGTCACCAGGGCAGTGCCCTCTTGTCACTGGGGTGGTACCCTCAAGGGTACATCTCAGTACCTTTAGTCAGGGAACATAACTGAACCATAATCCACTGAATTAATATTTTCTAAGCTGTATTGACTCCACACACCCCGTCTCGTCTCCAGGCTTTTATTTTATTGTTCTGTTTTAAAACATTAGGTTATGAAAAGGCACAAATATGTACTTTTCACAAGGGAAAAGCTTATTTACGGTTCACAATTGGACCTTAAAACCACTGTTGTACCTTTGAGGGTGCGTTTACATTGATTGTCCTTTGATGAATGTACCTTTATTTCTAACTGTGTGCCTGACAGTGTTGCAAAGATGACTACCGAGAGAACAGATTTTCCTATAAGGACCTTGATAAGCTCAATCTAAAAATACCTATCTAAAAATGTGGGTTTGTCATTGTTAAATGACAATTTTCCAACCTCTGTTTTCTCCAGAATTAAAACAGGCTGTTTTTGTTATTGTGGCTTAAAGATGGATATATGTAAATGAGCTCTGTTCTGCCCTGTAGGCTTCCTTATTCAACATTCAACAGAAACACGCCTTACAATATTAGCGTAAACAGGCAGAGCTAAACAGCTGTAGACTCCATAAACAGTTATATGTAAATTTTTCTGTGACCAAACAAAAGCAATGAATTTAAAACCTGGCAAGTTTTTGCTCCTTAGTTTCTAAATATTCTTTGTATGGACTGGGAAGTGACTTAGTTAAAAAAGCAAGGACAACACAGCTTGCCATGATCTGGGCTCCTTTAAATATAAATGTGGGTCAGTGCTTGCTTAGGAGAAAGAAACAGTACTACATTTGCATGACAGGGTTTTTATTTTAAGATCACAGAGTGGTACAAACAACATCCAACACAATACTCTGGAGCCTCTCAACCACCAAGGGACACGCACACACACCATGGGGAATTACATGTTCATCTCCTACTCTCCTCTCATCTCTCTCATACACTGACTCCCTACTATCCCTTTTCCCTGCGATTCTATAACAGAGCAGCAGGTTTCTGTCTTCCCCTAAACCAAAAAACAAGTGACGAGTCCTCCATCTCTGACCAAGCGGACGCAGTTGTTTGACTGAGGCTGGTTTCAGTGCAGCTGTAGAGCCAGTCTGTGTTTTGAGCTAGTGAGTGCAAATGTAGGTCACGCAAAGCTGCGCTCTGCTGTTTGCAGACGCTCACTTTTGTAGTATAACCCGTCCAGCTGGCTTCTGATTGGTTCCCAGTCCCACTTCTCTCCTCCTTGCATGCACTGGGGTTAGGCCTAGCCTCCAAATCATGAAGGTTCAACAAACACATATTGCCTCATGCAGCACAGGGACAAAATCCTTGTTTACCACTGACATGTAGTGCACACACACAAATATGTTAATTTAAAATGACTATAAAAGTATTAAAGCGCTAAGCCACAAGAGGCCATCTGTTACACTGAATTTGCCATGATTTTTCAAATATTTTGCACAGTTTAATCATTCAGAAGAAAATACAGTCATTCAGTGATTTGATGCTTCACTGTGGAAAAACAAAGACTCACATTTCATCCACCAGGGTACCTACATGTGTCGTCTCAGTTTCTATGTTGGTAAAATAGTAGTAAATTTGAGAAAAAAGGGGGGGATTATTTTGCTTTACCACACCCTGCATATACCTCTTGGTCATTTTAGGCCAAAAGCTTCTTGAAACTATCGTAAAACAATGCATCAGGCATCAGGCTACACCCTGACATTTCACATAAAGGCTTTATGTGAGGTAGCTTTGAGAGGCATTTAAACGTTTTGGATGACTGCTTCCTATTGCCACTGTTAACTTGGCGTGAAGCATTTCCCATCAAACCACTCTGAAAGACTTACACCTTAACAGTTTAACTATGGAGACACTGGGGTTTCTCTTTAAGAAGAGTTCATAACATCAAGCATAAAAGAGCAAAATGCACTAAGAAAAAAAATCTAAATCTCTGAACTAGTTCCCTGTATGACCTCAACAGCACCTTTCTTTGCACCACACAGGCTCTGTGTTGCAGTATTTGTGCTGCTGCATACTGAGGTAGAGGCTTGTGGCTCTAGTGAGTACCAGCATCCTCCTGGGAGTGTTGTTAAGGTAGTGTAATCTACAGAGCCCTGCTGCTTAGCACCTTCCACTCTCCTCCTTACAACAGGCAAACAACCAAACACCAGGCTTTTATGGAGCCCACTCTGGTGCTATAACTTCATAATGCTTTAATCCTTTATACTCATTTAAGGCATCATCTCTAGATTTGTTTTCCACAACTGCAAACGAATATGAACCACACCTTTTGAATGACCTTACAAGTGTGAAATGACTACATCCTTTCTAAAACTGCCCAAAATATCTTAATGTACTGTCTAGTTTTGTTAGGGCTGCACAATATACTGTTTGCCAATCAAGATGGCAATATTTGGCAATACTGGGTGTGGCAGAGGGTTGTGATATTCAAAAAAGCCCTCTAACCAATCACAAATTTGTTTACTGCATGGCTGTGAGTATTCTGACCAATCACTGATGCTCCTTGAAAAGCACTATATAGGTATTCTGTGGTTTTAATGTGTTATAAGGCATATCGAAACCGTAGTATACAGCAACAGAATTACAATATGCTATAATTCCCCCTAATGGGTTGACATTTCGAATTTGTAATATAATATATATAAATTAAAAAAAACATATATTCAAATAATCCCTCCACTCACTCGATAAAAAAAAAAAAGACCGCATGCTATCACACACCAGTTGCCTCCAAAGACAGCAACACCGCTTAGCGTCTTACTATAGCTGAACTATATTAAACCCAGACCATAAATCTATAGTAGGAGGCTTGAAATGTACACAGACAATATTCTTGGAGACAAACATCAAATGCTACATGTCTGTTTTCACCTCAGCTAACATTATTAGCCTAGGCACATTATATTCAATGAATAATTAGCTAATTTGCCTTAGCTAAAGCTAATTTGCATAGTGAAAATCATAATTTACTATTTGATTTTTAAACTAATTGAACAAATTCATCACTTATTACATTATCATGCAACGGGGTGGGCAATAAGACAAAACATAGCAGCACGATACTTTAAGACAAATGATCTACATGACAATATTTAGGTTTTCTGCGTTTTTATGATGTTGAAACACAAAAAAAGGCATCTGTAACAGGCGTGGGCATTATAGTGATATCGTTATTGTGATAGATTCTATTATTGTGATACACAATATACTTTTCTGAGTATCATAGATATTGCTAGTACACTGACAAACTGAGTTTCATTTAAAAAGGGAGCATATTGTCATTTTTACTTGGTTTTACTGCAGTGCAGGATGTGAAATGTTGAATAAAAAAAACACTGTGCCCAAAGTTTTTGAATGTGGCACTGTTAGTACATTGTGTCTGTGTATCATATATGTATCGTGATATATTTCTCCTGTATTGCTCACCCCTAAATCACTAGTGCCATATTTAAAAATAGTACTTAAAGATATAAATACAAATAAATATGAATGCAATGGTTTGTGTTCAACATTTCACATACTTCACTGCAATAAATCCAGGCCTGATTGTGCTCTCTCTGTAATGAAACGAAGTTTATCAGTATCCTTCAGGATTCCTTCAGAATATTATTGTGAAGTATGGCTGGGCAAAATGATATATATTATCATTATCATATAATTGATGTCACAATACATATATTGTGGATACTGTCAGTACTAAAATACTGACCCATTTCATGTTTTCCTGAAAAGAGAGCATAAATAGTCCCATTTAATTGGACTAAGTGCAGCACAGAATGTGAAATGTTGAATTAATCTATTCATTGGCATTTTCATATGGCATTTTTGTCTTTCCCAATTTATCAAAAGACAGAAAAAACATGACATCGTGTATAGTTAAAAGTGTCATGATTACATTTTGTCCACCTCTATTGTAAGGTTGTCTTATAATTTATCGCGATAACGATAAATATCGTTATATTGCCCACCCTTATCATGCAGTTCTAAATCCATGCACACACACAGCAGTGCTTCAAGGCTCTCTCATGCCTGTATATGTCAACGGTTAAACTGTCCTGTCTCCAGGATGAGGGTGTGGGCTAAAAGGCATCCTCCAGAAGCCCTAAAGGGGGGCACAGCCTGAGGGAAAACCCCCAGCTCCCTGTGGGGCTCCAGAGCACTGCAGTTCTCTCCACCCACCTACTTCCCAAGACATACACAAACACACTCAACTCTAACACACACAGGCTTAACTTCCCCCTCAATCCTCCAGCTCTATTTGAAGAGCTCTAACTTGAAAAGAAAGAAGCCACAACACAAAGAAATAAGACCTTAGAAGGTTCTGTATTATAGAAAACTCAACTTTCCTTGCTTTTTGGCAAAGAAACAGACAGAAACAGTAAAAGACACGCAAACAATGTTAGAGTTTCAGAACATACTACTCCCACCCGAGTCCATTTATGGAAACTAAGCTGCAAAAAGAGCCTGTTTCAAACTCAACATGGTTGTGACATCACAACATTACATATCACCACCTACCTGGACAGCTGAAATGTGCCTAATTTGTGCCTAATAGATACTCTGTGCCTAATTTGCTTGTGAAGGAGGCAGCCAGTCAGAACAGAGATCATATACATACATCAGTCTTAAAGGCACAGTACCAAAAACAGCCTGTTAAATTCTAAGGGATAAAGAGAGGATGGAAAACATTCTGGTGAATTACAGATGCTTTTTGGTTCATAAAGCCTCAGCGTGCTACCACTGCAGTGCTCACTGCAGCCCTACTGACCACGGAGCTACACAAACTTAGAGGAGAAGCTCGTTCTGTTCACAGTCTGCTTAAATATTTAGCATTTCTGCCACAAAGGCTGTGTAAATGCGTTGAGCCCTGTCTCAGTGAAAGGCTGTTTACGGTAACTCAGAGCTGCACGTTACGAGATGGTTTAAGCCAGTGGTTCTGAAACCTGCTCCTGGCGTACTTGCTTTTTTGCATATTTTAGCATTTCCCTGCTCTAACCCACATCTTAACGAGTAGATTATTTTGGACCCGGTGTGTTAGAGCAGGGAGTGTATGTAGGGCAGGGGGTACACCAGGAAAAGACGTGTATTTCGCATACTGACTTCTGCTCAAACTAAGAACTGACCAATCCATGCTCTGCCTACAAATGTCATCTCTCCACATTTGCTGCTGCGAGGTTGTACTCACGTCAGCCTCAGATGCTCCGCCCACACATATACAGAGGGTCTCTAATGTCTATAGAGTGTAACCCTGCGTTCACACCAGCAGTGACTTTTCGCCTCTTGTCGCCCAAAACGCTGGTCGCTCAACACCTGTGGGCGTTTCTGAACTCGAGTGGACTGTGGTTGCCATGGTTTCACTGACGCCAAACACAAATCAAATCATCCTCGTGTCTGTAGAGTCAGTTTGTGAGGAAAACTGTATTTGGTCTTTGTGATTACTGTCTAAACCAAAAAAGGAGCGAACCGTTTCACTGTGGCGGAGATCAAGCGCGCACTATGCTGCTCAATGCTCAATTCCTATTGGTAAACGCCACATCGCTTCGCTCCTTATTGGCATAAAATTAAGCTTTGCTCAACTAGGTCACGTCGCCGACTCCACCCACCTCGCACAGCCTCCTGTCGCAGGAAATCGCCATCTCTCAATGAAAATGAATGACCTCCAGCCGTTTTGTCGTGTTGTGCCGCTGCCAGTGTGAATGCAGGGTAAGAGTCCGCAATCATATCCTAGAAGGACCGGTGTGCCTGCAGGTTTTCATTCCAACCAAGCGGAAGCACACAATTGGTCTCAGTCATCAGTCCTGGTTAGTTAGATGAGAGGTGCTCCTGTTTTTAAGTGAGATATCCTCGGGTGTTCGCCAATACACATATTTGTTTGGCCTGCCATTGCACATTATACTAAAACAACAGGCTGTGGTGGTTTTGCATGTCAGTCAAATGGCTTTTTCCTCTCAGTGCAGGCAGTTCTTCGCCACATTAAGGGATGAAATGAGTCTCTGGCAAAAGGCAAAAGTTTTGTTTGAGAGACTAAGGTTGGACAAGCCTCACAAAAAAAAAAAAATGCGAACAAATCAATTCAACCAATTGAGAAACTGTACCAAACTTAATTTAAGCAAAAAATACCCCAACTTGACTGGTATTTGTCTTGCATGCGTGTAAAAAAAGTCAAACTGTTAGGACAGAACAAATGCAGGATGTTTCCTGGTCATGTAATCAAGCTGGCATTAGCAAAGCATAGCATTTTAAAATGGAAACCTAGCATTATGTAGACACAAAGATCAGTACAATTTCTAATCAAGTTGACCAGGATTGGTGCTCTCATTTGGACACATTCAACTGTTACAATGGGAATGTACCTTAGGGGTGGGCAACATGGGAAAAAATATAACATCACTTCAAGACATGACACAGAATTTGCCGGGGTTTGATAAGTTGGCAAAAGACAAAAAAATAAAAATAAAAAATAAATAAAAAAATCCACCAGTAGTGCCACAAGTATGGAAAAGAAAAAAAATATTAATGCAATGATTTCAGCATTTTACATGATGTACTGCACTAAATCCAGTTAAACAGGCCTAATTGTGCTCTCTTTGTAACAGAACATGCAGCTGGCCTCATTCACCAACATCTCCCTAAGCTTCTTCTTAAATGTGTTCTTGAGAAAGACCCTAAGAAAAAGTCCACGTCAGATTCATGACGTGTTCTTAAACCACAGAGTTGTTTACTCCTTTGTGCTCTGAGTGTCTGTAGATTCTGCTCTAACCTAAGAACAAGTCCCAAATAAGAAAACACTGGTGAAAGTCAGAATCTTCGTGAACACCGCGTAAGTCGGTTTTAATAAGAAATTTCTTCTTAAGAAGGTTTGGTGAATAAGACCCAATGTTCTTTAAGTACTGATGATATCTACAGCATACTCAGAAAACCACAGTGACGTAATTTAACACGACAACGGTGAATATCGCCATACTGCCAACCTCTAATGTACCTTACCTCTTGTCATATTAGACAAACCTTATTTTGAGCTTATCTGACTAGAAATCCTGCTTTATGAAATACTTGATTTTTTTCCACTAAATCTCTACATCTCAATCTTTGAGATGTAAACAAAGTCATTCAGAACAGGTTAATGTGAAATACTCAGTGCTAGAAAACCTTCCTGACTTATTTCTTTACAGGGGTCACAATGTATACAATGCAAACATATCCATTTTATTTACTATACAAAACCACCAGCAAACCTACGTGTCTTCATGTTTTTATATGTAATGTTTATCATGATAAAATAGAGGCAATTCTGAAAATATAAGGTTTTCTAGAGACTATTATGCCTTACAATGCCCTGCATGTACCTCTTTCCTAAGAATCAATTATAGAAGATACGTTTTGATCTAAAAGCCAACCTCAAAACACTCAAAATACATAAAAGCAGCATTTACATAACCATTCCACATAATAACATTCTGTGAGGGAGCTTTTAGAGGCATTACACATTATAGACCCCTGGTTCCTATCACCACCACTGTGAACTCTGACTCTAAGTTACTCTAGAATGAAGCACTTCATATCAAACCACTCTGAATGACGCCGATCAATTAAGTTACGCAGAAATTTTGAAAAATTCCTTGGAATTCCCCTTTAAGACTTGCAAAGCAGCTCGGAGTCTTCCAGAAAAGGAAACAGAGAGGAAGAAAAGAAGACTAGTGAAATCTATTAGGTCATCTAAGCCTAAAACAGACCGGCTTCACAACTTCAGAGAGGTGCCAGATTTTCACACGTCTCTGCAGGTCTAAAGGGTGTGATGAACGCGAGTGTTCGCGTGAGAGCGAATGCGATGAGGCTCAGACCGCAGCGAGAGAAGAACGTGTTAGGTTGGGTAAGCTTTCTCAGTACTGTAGTCAAAGAGCAGCAGGCAGAATGGTGGGAGAGATGTTGCTGTTGCTCAACAGGAAACACACACATACACATACACACACATGCGCACACACACATTCTGCCACGCGTGAGGAATGCGGAGACTTTGCTGATACCGTTTTTCCATTCCACTTTTCTGTGGCCTTCGCTTCAGAGCTTCAAAGCAGAGTCACACATTAGAATTACATTATCATGCACATATTAGTCAGGACTGAATTAAGCTCTGGCTTCTGATGTTTGTAGAGGCCAAACATTAAAGAGCACCAAACACTAAATATAAAACGACCTTTAGAAGAAAAACAGCCCGCACAGAAACTGAAAAAAAAAGAAAAAAAGTTGGCATTCAGTACTAGAACTGCGAAGAGTCAGCAACTTCTCCCGCACTGATTGCATGTACTGGGCACGAGAACACGAGTGTGTAAGGGTTTGTGTCATGTGAACGGGAAGAAAAACAAAGTAACAGAGAGAGAGAGAGAGAGAGAGAGAGAGAGAGAGAGAGAGAGAGAGAGAGAGAGAGAAACAGAAAGGCAGAAAGAAAACGAGAGAGAAGATAGAAAGACAAAGTCAGACAGAACGAGAAAAGAGAAATCAGAGTGTGACAGAGAGAGAAAAAAACAGATAAGACCAACAGAAAAAGAGATTGAGAAAGAGAGAGAGAGAGCGAGACAGAGGAAGAGAGGGACAGAAAATGAATGAGAAAGAAGAGTGAGAGAGAAAAGAAACAAAAAAGAACAAAAAAGAAAGTGAAATGTTGAGAATATAGCATGACATACATACGAGAGAAAGAGAGAAAGAAGAAGAGGCGAAAAGCGAAACAGAGAGAAAGAAAAAAAAAGTGCTAGAAAACGAAAGACAGATAGACAGACAGACCGGGGTGTCGAACTCAACCAGACCCATAATAAAAAACTCATTAAATCGGTGGGCCAGAGAAAAAAAAAGTTATTTAATTTTAATTAATGTTGTGCTGTAACCTGAACTGGCTACTGTTTATTCAAAATATGCAAAACTACAACAGTAAAATACAGACCTTAAAATATTACATGGACACTTATTCAAAATGTAAATATCCCCAGGAGTTCGGCTTTTAAACCTACCTGTTTGCTTAAACTAGACACCCAGTCTAGCATCCTTTCTTTACTGCAAGTTCATTAAGACTTGGGCTCAGTTTCTGAGCTGCTGAGCTCAGTATTGAGCTTAAGTATTTATACTGGTTGAACTGACGCCAAAATGCATTTGGTGGCATGACTGGAGTGGAACTGGGTAGAACTGTGTAGAACTGAGGTGTAACCGCTGTCCCATAGACTGTTGTCGGGGTCGGAGCATAGATATACATATCTAGATGCCGCGCTGTCTGTTGTTCTCTATCTGAGGCGATACGTCTGCGCGTCCGCCATGTTGGAGTCTCAGGATTAAATCAGCCACAACTTCCTTATTACTCAACCGATTTTCACCAATTTGGTTTTGTTCTAATCCTCAGATGTAGGCTCAATCCCATTTCTTATTTTTACCCCCTACCCCTTGTTTTCAAGTGTCACACTAACCCCTCGGAACTGAGTTACAAGGGGTGGGGGTTGAAATCTTGCGCTACGAAACGGGACACTCAAATTAAAAAATAAAAAATTTAATTAAAAAAACATTACTTCATTAACAGCTACTAGCGCTGCTCTGTAGGCGACCCTGCCAGTCTGCAGTGACAGCAGAGGAGGGTAAAGTTCAGCTCCTCACTGCTGGGCTTTAGTTACATTTAGGGCATCATATGATCTTCAGAGAGGGGAGGACAATTATTTATTATCACCCACCCCAAATTCTTCAGTGATATGAAGCTGAAGTCAGTTAGTCACCAGCTTCTTGTTCGATTTTCCTGTTCCACCTTAAACGGAGCAGCAGTTACATTCTGGCGCTACAGGCATCAACAGTGCCGGACTATTTAAGGTAGAACGGGAAAGTTAGCTAGCTAGCTACCGAGGCATCAGCGGGCTATTAGCAATTTTTTTATGTTTGCTATGAAAAAACGACCATAATACACTGAAACAACATTAAACTAGGATAAAACAATGGTTATCGTAATTTTTTTAACAGAGAAAATTCTCACATTTGTGGGTTTCTTTGGTCACTTGTTCATCCATCTTGCTGGTTTTTCTTTTTTTCTCATATCACTCTGTTTGGAGTCTCTGAAAAACCTCAGTTTGGAGGGTCATGTAGCCCTAACACTTCGCCCTACCCCTCTATCTCAACAACAACTGGGACACCCTACCCCTAGACGTGAACGCGTAAAACAGAGGGCTAAGGGCTAAGTGGTAGGGGCGAGGGGTGAAATGGGATTGGGCCGTGGATTAGTCTAGGTTGCATGGACCGCTCTCGGTAGCTTTTATTTCTTTAATAACTGATGGTGCTGATTAGCTGTCCGGACGAGCAGCAAAGTATTCAGTCTGCCCCTGACGTTAAAAACCAAGTTTAGCGCGAACTCCGGTAAAAACACCATCTCACATATATCAGCAAATCCATCAGTGTGTGAATCACTTCTAATCTTAATACACATGAAAATAAAATAAACCCCCCAAAACACAGCAAGAAGGATGAAGCTAAAGCTGGTTTCCTATTCGCCAGCTTTGTGTACGAAGGTGCTGACGTTAATCTATTAGGAATACACGCATTAAGAAATGCTAACTTACCGAGCTACAAAGTATTAACCATCATTGTAAATAAATAACTACTACATGAAGTTAAGATCCCCTGAATAGACTATTAAATGAAATAAGCTTAATATAAAACCAGAGGGAAAACAATCACATCAACAGGTTCTCTGTGCTTCACCAACCACACGACCATATCGACACACAAACAATACGCATCACACAGACATGAGCGAGGATCACTGCGCTTTCTGAGTGCAATATTCTTGAAATCGTATAATATTGGACAGTATCTTACTTAAACTGCTGCTTTGTAATGGTACTGAATGCAGTCCAGCAGCGATGTTGACCACCCCAAATTGGCGGCAACGTTGACTTGCCTGGTTGGACCCAGCGCGGCATCTAGGTATGTATATCTATGGGTAGGGAAGTCAGCGCACACATTACGTTGCATGCTGGGGACTGTAGTGCAGGGCACTGTGAAACAGGCTAGTATTAACAGAAAATTAAAATACCTTTGCGGGCCGAACAGGATTTTTGACACATGGGAAAGACAGACAGACAGACAGATAGAGAGAGACTGCCTGATTTTAACTGTGTCTGAAACATGAACTGCTTGGTTTATTAAAGAGGGCTGCTGGGGGTCACTGAGGGGGGGCGGCAAACATTCATCTACACAAACTGTGTCCTCACACACACAACACACAGTGAGGCAAAGACAACAGAACGGAAAATTCTGGCCTTTTCTCCTGCAGTCCTGAAACACTGCGGAGAGAAAGAATAAAACTGAACCAAAAGCAATGCTTAAACAGAATGCAGAAATACTTTCCCCACTGGCATCTGGGCCTTAAACTCGGTTTGTCAGCCATTACAAAGCCTCGAGAGCTCCTCTGTAAATTAACTAATGGCGTTCAACAACCTCCTTGACATCCAGTCACAGAAAAGAGCTCGCTCCAATTTTAAAGGAGCTGCAGGCAAGCTTTTTACATTCAAACACCATTTAATAATAATCATCATTACGAGATTTTCTCATCAGCTTCCTGAGAGCCAAGAATGTTTCACTCATCTGCGCTCATTTCACAATACATAACTCAACTTGTTTTTACATCATCTAATTGAGCGTCCTGGTCAGGCTGGCTCCTGATGAATTAAGTCTTTTTTTTTATTATTATTATTGAGACTTTGTGACCAAACAAGAAACAGCTTTCTTGGTGGCGAACTTCCAATTTTTTTCTTAAAGAATAGCTTTAAAATGAGTTATTTTTAAAGGGTCCACATCACAAAAAACTGAATTTTCCTCACTTTTTATAAAAAAAAAAAGTTTGATGTGATATGAAAACATTGCTGACATTTCAAAATGTACCTTTCATTTTCCAGTTCACATACAGAATCTATAGTAGTTTAAAATTCACTGTTTTTGTGATTGTCATTTCACCCCTCGCCCGTACCCCTTAGCCCTCCATTTTGTGAATTCACACCTAAGGGTAGGGTGTCTCGATTTTAGTTGAGACAGAGAAGTAAGGTAAGGTGTTGGGGCTACATGGCCTTCTAACCGGAGGTTTTTCAGAGGAACACTCCAGAGTGTTATGAGAACAAAGTTAAAAACCATTGTATTGTTTTAATGTTGTTTCAATGTATTATGGTCATTTTCTTAACAGCAAGCATAAAGAAAAAATAAATAAATAAAAAAATCACTAACAGTATGCTAATGTCTCGGAAGTTAGCTAGCTAAATTTTTCGGTTCCACCTTAAATAGTCCAGCACTACTGACGCCTGGAGCACCAGAATGTGACTGCTGCTCTATTTAAGGTGGAACAGGAAAATTTGAACGAGAAGCTGGCAAACAGCTGACTACAGCTTCATTTCACCAAAGAATTAGGGGTGGGTGATAATAAATAATTGTTATTCCCCCTCTTTGAAATCATATGATGCCCTAAATGTAACTAAAGCCCAGCAGTGAGGTTGCTGAACTTTACCCTCCTCTGCTGTCACTGCAGACTGGCAGGGTCGCCTACAGAGCAGCGCTAGTAGCTGTTAATGAAGTAATGTCCTTTATTTGAGGGTCCCATTTCGTAGAGGAAGATTCCAACCACTACCTGTTGTAACTCAGTTCCAAGAGGCAAGGCGACACTCAAAAACTAGGGGTAGGGGTAAAAATAAGAAATGGGACTGGGCCTAAGTGCATCTCCAAAATGCTGATGCTAATAAGAGGCCAAAAAAGGCGATCTGGGGAAAGTAAAAGCAAGAGAAACTATGAGGAAGGGACAGTGGTTTTAAGTTGTTCTAACAGCTTTCTAAATAACATCCTCAAACTGAGAATCCCTCCCTAAAAATGATCATGTTTTCTTAAGATAAGGCAAGGCAACCATGGGTCTGTTTGTGAGGAAAAGTTATCCCTGATGGCATGCCTCTCATTTCTATCATTCCTTTCAAGACAAAACCAGTTTTGGCCGATCGCACTGCTATGACACTTCTTTCAGCCTAAGTTTTCAAAGGCAGAAGTAATTTGAAGGTCACAACATGAGGCACATCATGTAAATCCATTTTAGCCCCTTCATGAGGACCCCCTTGTGGCTGACACACCAGAACCTACAACTAATTAAGTTATAACATTTAAAGAAATAGTTCAACAAAATAAAAAATAAACACAATTATCTATCTCAGATTGAATCAATCAGTGGAGACAAGTTTGGTGTCCAAATTGTGCTTCTTTAGTTCAGTGCTGGAGCCACACGGCTAACGTTTCTAACAAACACCAGAAGTCGACAGTCACTCAAGTCTGTTTTCTGTAAATAAGTCCCTCAAACTTTTCTCAGCCCACTCAAACCACATCCAGCTCTTCATTAGGGTTGTGCTGACTTGTCAATTTGGTTTAAGATAGTATGACTTACTGTGAGCTGCAAAAATCCTGTTCGAACATGTGTTGTCTAAAATGCGTGCCCATGGCATTGAGCTAAACAGCGAGGTTTTATTCATTTTTATAGTTCACAATAAATTATACTGCATCCTAAACCACATCGTCAAGTCTGAGCAACCTTAATGAAGAGCTAGATGTGATTTAAGTAGGCTGAGACACGTTTTGGGGACATATCTACAGGAAAAAAAGCTTTCGATAACTACTGACTTCTAGTGTTTGTTAGTAATGTAGTTCCAGTGCTAGTTTGGGCATTGAATATCTCTGCTAACTGACTATCTATGGCACATGGAAAACTACTAATTATATTTCTCAAACATATTGCTTTAAAATGTTTTCTAAAATGAAAAAAACTTCATCTAAATATCCATGTTCTATGTGGTAAACCACACGTGGTTACAAAATATAAACTTCCTAGGTGGTCCTATGTTACATGCATGTATTGGATGTTGTCGGTTTCAGCTACAAAATGCGCTTGGGAGTATTTAACACCATATTCAGACGTTAAACGCCATCTTTTAGAGCATGCCATCAAATTTATGCCTGTGTATTAGTTTATTTTCTCTCAGGCAAAGTTGAAAATGCACAAAAACCATTCCATGTGACATGTCTGGCTCAGCTGTCAAACAACAGAAAGTCCCTGGCATTCCTTGTCCTCTGCTTATGCTAGTAATGAGAATGGCAAACAGCTGGACAAGAACAGCACTGTGGTGAGCGAGAGTGCGTCCAGCTGACTGCAGCTTAGTCTTCAAGATATTTGTGATGAGTTATTCGGATTTATGGTGTTAAACGGAGAAACTAACAGATCGTGTCATTGAGAAAGCTGCTTTCTAAAGTAATAAACTATCGTTATCCAAGCTTAAAGTAATAGTTTGGTGAAAAATCTAATTTACAGCATACCTTTGCCACGAAGGCACTCAATCAGCCAAGAGTTCTGCACTGAAGCCACATGTTTAATGTAGCTACGCAATTAAAGTTTATACCCCACCAACCGGCATGCATCCATCATGACACACACGCCTTAAACAATGTTAAAGGTACACACTGGCCAAAATTAAACATTTAACCATCATTAAATCTGCTGTAAAAATGCCAACTCACATCCTACAGCTGCATCATAACAGTCTCTAGAGTGAGATTTTCTGGTGTAAAGACCAGGAAACCCCCTCCTGATGATGTGTCTAGAAGGTGGGAGGAACTTTTGGAAAAACTGAAACTGTTTTTATGGCAGCATTACTGTCTGAAATACGAACATGTTTCTAAACTGTGGCTGGTATAGTGTAGTGGGTAACACCTCTGCCTACTATGTTGTAGACTGGGATTCAATCCCCGCCAGGACAAGCACCCTATACTATACCAATAAGAGTCCTTGGGCAAGACTCCTAAAACTACCTTTGCCTACCTGTGTAAAATGATCAAACAGCAAGTTGCTCTGGATAAGAATGTCTGCCAAATGCTGTAAATGTAAAATCATCATTACAACGAAAAGAAAGGATCACTCAAACAATAGAAATCTGTCAACTTGTCAAATATGGAGGACAAGCTAAATGTTAGTAAGGCTGAATATCTAGATATGTTACTTCTGTTTGGCTTATTTTTTCAGACTGGAAGGGTAAAAACATGTCTGTTTTCCATTGTGTGCTAAATAAAGGCAGAATCACAGTTTCTTTTCACTAAAGCTAGCTTGGTTCCATTTATTGTGTATATTTGATTTCTGGCCGAACTGTTGATTTAAAGTTAACAAACGTGATTACATTCAATAAATGTTATTTTTCTCCTCTTTCATAGCTGTTGAAATGTGTGTTACTAGGCGTCCCTGGTGTTCATGTAGAGTAAAGGAACGTAAGAGCTGTTTACCTGAGGCCACAGCGTTGCTGCTCGCCTGACTCCCACTGCTGCTGCTCACTCCCACGTACAGTTCATCCTCTCCCTCAGTGGAGGAAGACGAGGAGGAGTCAGAGGTCAGCTCCTCACTGGAGCTGCTGGTGCTGTGCAGTAGCGCATACTTCCTCCGCGCAATCACCTCCCTCTTCTTCCTCTGCAAGAGCAGACGCTCCTTCTGCTTTGGAGTCCGCTGGGCTCCGCCTCCAGCCCCACCCTTCCCAAAGCGCTTCCTGTTGAGCGGCCGCCGCGAGCTCAAGCACGGCCGCTTGACATGATTGGCTTCCGGGTCGAGCCGTGCCCATTTATGGGACCTGCTGGACCGGGTTCGGCTCAGTAGGGGTCGTATACCCACCGCTGCCCCAGTTCCTCCACCAGCACTTCCTGTTGAAGCTGGACCAGACGCCTTAAGTTGCTGCTGCTGTCGGGCAGCTGTGGGGCCGTCGGCAGGCCCCCTGTCCTCTTCTGAGCTAAGAGTGTCCGAATCACCAAAACGTAAGCTAGAGGAGGGTGAAGAAGCACAGTCACTAAAAGAAGACTCAGGGTTCCGCTCATCCTCGCTACGCGTCTCCAACAGCGCCGCTCTGTGGCGGGGAGGAGGCAGCGTCGTCTCGCTAACATGCCCTTCCTTTAGAGAACAGTCTGAGGGCCCAGCCTGCTGGCTCTTACGCTTTTTACGCCCCGAAAGGCCTTTGTCTGAGTCTCTGCGACCCCCAGCGTCTCGCAGGGATCTGTGTCTAGTCTCAGCACACAGCGGCGTGAACTCGCTGCCCGCCTTGCCGATCACCTCCATTTCTGCCGGGAAGCTTTTGGCCGTCTCCATAGGCTCAGGGTTACCCAGGGGCCCCTTCAGGGGCTCCTGTTTGCGGCGTGTGTCAGGTGGGACCTCACTCTTCATCGTGACTGACCCACGTGGAAGGGGAACTGAAGACCAATGCAGCAGCTCCTATGTGTCCATTAGCAGCCTGAAAATTCCACAACTGCAGGGAAGAAAAAGAGAGACAGTTAGAATCACTGGTCAAGTACAGCCACACATACTAAGAACTTATTCATTTATCTTGGTGGACTGGTGCATTAATTATCTGACAATACAGTACACAAATATTAAACAAACAATACAAACCTATACAAAGATAAAACCACAAAGAGAAACACAAACAACACATTATGCACCAGAGGAAAAAACAAACTATATGTTATCCACTTTCATTTTACGCAAGATTCACAAATAAAAGTAAGATGTGATTGTGTGTGTGTGTGTGTGTGTGTGTGTGTGTGTGTGTGTGTGTGTAAACGATTAATATGTTTTTAAATACTCAAAAATAAAGTTACCAAAAACTTGCCTTAAGTTTCACAAATGTCTTAACACGTTTGTTTTAGGTGAGAGGAATGTGAAAATACTTATCATTATTGTCATGAATTACATCACAATAATCTCTCCTGAGCATATCAGTGATTCACTGACCAACTGCATCAGATGTAATGCAGTGCAGTATGTGAAAAGTTAAACAAAAATCATTTTTGATAGTATTTTTTTAAAGTGTAGCACTACCATTTTTTTGCCATTTCGTTTTCATTGTCAGTTCATAGAACATATCAACATGATGAGACTTACAACATTATGAGGGAAAAAAATCTAACACACTAGCTACAATCTAATATGTTAGCCCTGAGCTAACACTGTAGCCACCTGCTAACACGCAAGGCCCAAAACAGGAATGCAAAGAGATACAGTATGATACGTGACATCATGTTGGTCTATGCAAACATACATACAAAACACGCCCCGAAACACACATTGAGGCCAGACCAAAAATAAAATTCGCAGAATTTATCACCATCTTTTACAGTAAATAGGGCAATGAATGGTGCACTGAAGCAGGATTCCACCAAGTTAGCCATGCAAAAGCTTAGGCTGACTCAGTTAACGTTTATTTTCTCATGCGTTCCTGGCACAGTATGAGTCAGTCTGGATTGTAATCCAGGCCTCAATGTTACTCAGGCAGTAATGAAAGAAAAGGGAATGGTGAATAAGGTAAGGTCATTCCCGGCTCTTATACGGAGAGAAAACAAACAGGCCCACACCTAATGCCTAATGCCTCCTGCACATTACTAATGTAATAAACCCAGCAAACACAGGATAATGGAGCTGGGGACATTACAAGCCACATTTTCTACCAGTTTTCTTTTATTCATATGATAACAGCACACAGGAACAGAGGAACTTCTGTATTTCACACAATGAGGGGTGTAATAGCTGTTTTGAAAGGAAAACTGTGCCACATCAGTGTACGAAGCATATGAGCTTTTCAGTCCTTCCCCTTACATAAACCTTATACGTCCAGTCTGAAAGAGAGTAGACCAATTAACCTATTCCAGGATTAAAGGCTTAAAAAAAGGCTGCTGGCATTAGGATATTAAGCCATCAGTGACCAAAATGTTCGTCATTAATATCATGATTACAAAACGACTTCCACAAAGCCTCTTCCTGTTCCTCTCATGACAATCTCACATTTCACCCCTTCGCCATCAACACGGCCTACACTGACTTTTCTCTCTTTAATCATAATCTCATCATAATAACTCCCATCCCTCCTCCATTCAGCAGCATCCATCCAAGACCCCACACTGTTATTCTTTTCATGCAGTGCTGGTCAGTCCTGATAAAACTCAGCATCACAAATATCCAGAATGTATTTATTTTGCGATTAGGTTGCTAATACGAGGGGTGCATGCAGGGTGTTGTAAGCCAAAAAAGTCTCCTTATTTTTTGGCTGTATCACTATGTTTTCCCCCATTACCAACATTACACATAAAAATTCATGCGACACGTGTAGATTCACTGATTATTTTGGATGGTAAACAAAATGGCTATATTTGCATTGTTGACTTTGTGACCCCTGGTTCCCATTACCACCTATGTACACAGAGTCAGTAGGCTTTCCTGCAAATAGCCTTTTAATAGCAAACCACTCTGAATGACAGAGTTTGACTGACTGAATTATGGTCAGAGTTTTAAAAATAGGATGATTATGGAATTAATACAAGGTAATGAACTCATTCTTAAAACTACTTGCAATTCTTACCAAGCCTTAAAACTACAAATTACAGAAACAGGTACAGAAACCACATTTCCAGTATGAAAACACACTATTTTATCTTTACGCATTTTTAGAACTGTTCAAAACAAAAAACAAAAGTAGCAGAAGTTCCAAGTAAATGACATACACTGAAGATCACTGTAAGGTCCTGGATAACACGAATAAACTGCCAAAAAATGGAACTGACAAAAGTATTTCGTGGAAAAGGATGTTTACCGGATATGATCTCTATCAATACCACCATAACTGAAAGTCAGGGTAACGATGTGGCAGCAATTCCTGATCCACGATATGCTTCTTATTACATTTTTCATTTGGAATGGACAAAGTTCAACTGCAAAAACAGCAGTGCCACATTTTACAAAATATCTGCAAATGTCTGAATTCAACATTGGCAAAAATATATACATATGTCAGCAGATATGCATTACAAACAGCAAGATAAAGACGGATATAATCATATAAACACAGTTGCTCTAAATCGGTCTTTTTTATGATCCATGCACTTCTTCAGTTCGGACAATAACAACATGCAAAATACATGTAATTTTTCACTATAGTGACATACTGCCCACCTCAAGCCCCACAGTCACTTTTCTCTCTAATCAGAACCCCACCATAATAAATCTCATCTCTCTTCCATTCAGAAGCACCATTCTGACACCATCATCTCCTCTGAAGTGAAAAGTCTGGACTAAATGGGGTCTGGACCAAAAATCTCAAAATCTCACGCCTCAGTGCAGCCACAGCAAGGCACAGTGTTTCTATGTCTTTAAATTATGAAAGCAGCCATCTGTTTAAAGAGGCATATCATTCCTGCTCATTAGCTCCTTTCTTGGTTTAGTGGTAGGAAATTATGCCTGAACACAGCTGCATTCTTAGCAAAAAATAGGTGGGCAATACAACAGTAAGTTTGTTATCATGATAAATTAGGCCCATTATACTTTTCTGAGTATTTTATGGGTGATGCCAATGCTGCTAAAACACTGGACAGTCACCCAGTCTAATGCCATTGTTGGTATAGTGTAGTGGGTAACTCTGCCTTCTACGCTGTAGACCGAGGCTCAATCCCCTGCCTGGGTAAATAGCCTACACTCTACCAATAAGAGTCCTCGGGCAAGACTCCTAACACTACCTTTGCCTACCTGTGTAAAATGATCAAACTGTAAGTCGCTCTGGATAAGAGCGTCTGCCAAATGCCGTAAATGTAAATGCCAAACATCAGCTAGAGGGGTATAAAGCCCCCCAGCACTGGGCTGTGGGGCAGTGGAACCGTGTTCTCTGGAGTGACAGAGCTCCATCCTGTACCTTTGGGAGTTGGAGTGATCCAGAACTACTCATCCTACATCAATACCTGATCTCACTAATGCTCCTGCAGCTGAATGCAAACAAATTTTCACAGCAATGTTCCAACATCCAATGTAAAGCCTTCCCAGAAGAGTTGAGGCTGTTGCTGCCACAAAGTTGGACAAACTCCCTTTTAATTCATTTGACTTTGGAAGAAACACTGGATGCGCAGGTGGCTACAAACTTTTTGGACATGTTTTCAAGTATTGTGATGCAATGTTTTTGCCATGTCATCCTCCCCTAGCAAATATTTTCACATATGAAAAAAAATTCTAAAGGTTATAACTTTGACCATTTAGATGATTATATACAACTGCATTCGCATAATGAAAATAGCTAATCAGCTCCACAAATGAAAACAGCTCCACAGCTGTTTTTAATAATGTGTCCCATTCAAGTTTTAGTAAAATGAAAAACAAGTCTGATACTTTGAGTAGATTTCAAAACAATTACTACTAAAATTCATCTCTCAACTAAAGCAAAAATCTCTGCAACTCCAGTTTCCCAGATCAGGATTAATCCTAAACCTAAAAAAAATCCTAAAAATTAACAAAAGACTGTCAGTGGTGAATCTGCCTTCAGCAGTTTAGCTCCACCTACTCACACTGATATTATCAGGAATGTTTCAGTCCTGTCTACTTTTTGAAGAGGCGCAATACAGAGCAGCCAATCAAAACAGAAGACATTTACATATACCGATCTTAAAGGCACAGTAACAGAAACAGCCTGTTCAATGCTAAGGGATAAAAAAAGAGGTTGGAAAATGGTCATTTAGGTATGAATTATGGCTGTTTTTGCCACATACAACCACATCGATGTTATATGTGGACCATAAAGGTACAACAATATACATAAAATACAAGAAAAGTGTAGGATATGGGCTCTTTAATCTCTAAAACATACACGTACAGTAAATGCGGCCAAAATGTTTAGCTGCAGCGTTTTACTTCCACATACACTGATCCAATTTCCATGTTATTTCTATTTCTGCAAATTCACACACACAGCTCGGCACACCCTAAATACCAGCCAGTCCAAAACCAAATTACAAAAAGGTCAGCAAAATATTTCAAATGTACAAAATATAGACCTACACAGCCAACAGCTTATGTAAACTGCTCAAAGTGTCAAGGCTTGAATGTCATTAGAGCTCAAATCCAATGCCCTCAGCTAAGAGATCATAATAAGCTTCTGATCCTCCAGTGTTTGAAGCAGCAGAGCCCCATAAGTAGGCCTTCGCCTGCAAGAGATCAGGGCAGTAAAAAAAAAAATTCTGCATTTCACACAGATCGTACAAATTTCCTTAACTGATAATGAGCATGTGACTTTCATATAAGAATTCTGCAGCATATTTAACTTAGGGCATATCGTCACTGGCATATTAGAACTTATTTTCCTCAATTCTTCTAACTGTCCTTTACATTGTGTAAACATTTCAGGGCAAGGAGACCAACAGAAATGGTCTAAAATTACTTAGAATAAAATCTATTACATTATGAGTTAAGAACGGATTTTCCTTTTAAGCTACCTTTTCTCAGATCAGAGACTGGGTGACCTATAGCTGGGCGATACCGATCAAATTCAATATCATGACATTGACCAATCATATCATGGTATAAGATGATGTTTAAACTGGCATTAATACAATCCATATGCTAAAACAACGTCTTGCAGACCTGACTGAGCTTGTTTTAATTGGGCTGTTTTAAGCCGCAGTGACGCCAGAATGTTGCCTTGATATTTACTTTACAGAGTGGAGCAAAAATCCATATGGGTGCTTCTGACCAGTTATTTTTGGGGGAATGCATGTTGACTAAGTAGCAGGTCCTCCAATAGATTAATAATATTATTGCCACCACTCAACCTCTTGCTTTCTATTGGCTCCTGCCTACGACGTTCACAAATTTGAGGAGTTAAAAGATGGTCTATATGAACTCCAAAGTAAGCTTATTCCTTTGTTTATTTTCCACTTCCATCGAATTGGCTTTTTTGCTAGGCAAATTTTACTCGTGCTTGGTGTTTCTGGATTATTTAGCTTTGAGATGTAAACAAAGCAAAAACAGCCATTTTATTTACTATTCAAAACCACCAGTGAACCCACACGTGTCTCCTGAGATTTTACTGAGTGGTATTGCGTCTTAACATACGTGTTCTTTGGGGATTACTTAGCCTTACAACACACTACATGTACCTCTCTGTCATAAATGGAATAGAGACATCAAAGCCTTGAGATGTCTGGGTTCACCGCCACTGTGAACAATGTTTGCTCTGTAAGTTCCTCTAGAATGGAGCACCTCATATCAGACCACTCCGAATGACTTGATTTACATCTTAATGTAGAGATGCAGAAAAATCTGTGGTATTTACCTTTAAAATGACACCGAATGGAACCTCACACAATACTGTAAATATGAGACAGATCGCACACCTTTAGAAAGTAAATCTATTTAACGTTTAAGGATTTTAAAGCGTTCTTTCAAAGCATGCATTCAATGACACTGTAGTTAACTGGAGTTATCCGCTTGGCAACTGGGACACTGCGATAGATTATCAGCACTGCATCCATTTTATTATCCTCATAATCTATCATATATATATATATATTACTATAAATATCTCTGAAAAGCAATCTCACGGTATATGAGTACAGACTATCACAGCCTGGACAACAACATCATCTGCTAATACAGTAGTGTGGTAGTATAAAATGTTATAATAATAGATGCCACTAGTGACACTTGTGAGACAGTGGAGGGCTCCTCTGGGGTTCCACCCTGCGAGCTAGCAATGTGCCACTGAGCCGCGAAGCAAAGTGCACGTTGCCCCCCGAGGGGGCCCACAGCAGCAACGCCCCCTGGCACCAAGGTGGATACAGATTTCAGAACGTAGAGGATTGCGAGAGACTGTTTTAATTCCTTCCCCAAGGATCACTGACTAGATCCTATAGATGCCAAGTTACCTTGCTATTAGCACAACACGGACTGTGGGAGCATCCTTCCGCATGCCAATTACACTGAAAACTATGGCTGAAATTGTCCAGACAAAACCTTGTACGTTAGTTTTTTTAACATAATTTACAAATGTCAGCAGCCCTTTACTGTATGTGAAACGTATTGATACGTGGATCAACAGAAACAGTCTGTAATTACATGGAATAAATGTCACATCCTTTCTGGAGACATGACATTTGGTTCAGACAGCAGCAAAATATTCCTAATATGAAAAAAACAAACAGTGGTTGTTGATTTAAAACAAGTCACACAGCACTTTGCAGACAGGCAGATGGACTGCTTTCCATCCTCTGCAGCGAAAAATGCATATAAATGAGCTTTACATTTAAACAACCCTGCTTACTGTACTGTTTTAGGGATTATACGTAATGAATCTCAGAGTCACGGTATTTCCACTATTACTATACTTATAAAAGATCAAAATGCTAAAAAAAGGACCCACAGTCCTGGTCTCTTCAGTAGTATCAGCGTGTTCCCTGAGCTGAATCACAGGAACAACACAAACACATTCCTCACATACAAACAAACAGGACGATAAGGCCATAAAATGTCACGTAGGTGAAATACAACACGCAAAAGGCCACAATTTGCACTGCTTTGGGGTTTGATCACACGGCCAGATCCCTCTAAAACGTGCATTTTACACCGTGGGTAATCGGATAGGTCTGGCGTGACGTTCATAACATTAGAGGAGCTAGTTATGCATCGATATCAACAGAGGCAGGCCACAGAGAGTGATGCCAGTATGTGCTATGATGTTGACGGAGCTCCACATTACTGAGACTTTACATTGGACATTATTATTTGGCCTTATTTAACCCTATAAAACGAAAGCGAGCCAATTCTTTACGCCTACAATGAAATAAACGTAGTTCGAACTGCTTTTAATGGACGTCAGTTGGCCTGTTTAAAAAAGCCAGAAGAGAAAACAGACGTAGTTCTTGATAAAATATTAAATTCAGAGGCAGCTACAAAATATAAGAATGGCTTATACACATCTGAACGGCTAGAAAGCCGGACTAAGCCTCATTATCAGCATTATTACTTATAAAAACAACAACGTTTCCAAGCTAACGTTAACTCGCTAACGCTAGAGCTGTTTTCACTCAAGGAATTTCTCAAGAAAGCGGACGACAACTGCTAAAACTACTCATGTACAACATACACATTTACCTATATGGCTGTAATATGCGAACTGCCAACTTGTAGTGATACGTATTAAGGTAAAAAGACTAAAAATACTGAGTGATAGCTGTGAACATTAGCTTGAAGCCGAACAATAGCAACGCAATTACAGCCGAAGCTGAAGTTGGCTTCCTATTCGCCAGCTTCTTGTTCGAATTTTTCCGTTCCACCTTAAATGGCGCAGCAGCTGCATTCTGGCGCCTGACGTGCCAGAATGTAGCTGATGCACCGTTTAAGGTGGAACGGGCCAATTCGAACAAGAAGCTGGCGAATAGCGCAATCACAGCCGGACTGGCCGAAGCACTTTTACCTCTTGACGGCTTTACCAACGCTGGCCGATCCGCCGGCTCTTTTCCAGGGCATACGGTCCCACACAGTCCGTCGAAGATGAGACACAGGCGGATAAAAATTAAATACAAAAAAAGTTAAAAAGCGAGCGAACGTCAAAGTGGAGGCGGGGAGAAAAAACCAAACGGGGCCTGGAGCTAAAGCTAAAGCTAATGCTAAAGCTAGTTAGCTCGCCGGCTAATGTCGACGATTCGCGGATTGTTGACCATCAGTGAGAAACAGAAACGGCGTTTTTTCTTCCTTACTGTTAAAAGGTGTCGATGGAGATATGATTAGACCGAGAAACCGAGCGGAGAGCGGCGTTTTTAACTGTAGGCGAGTTGATGCGGCGTTAATTCCTCTCCGCTGGCCATCGGACCCGACATCAGCTCTCCGCGCGAGGCGCCATCTCACTAACTCACTCACTCTCACACACATTCTCTCTCTCTCTCTCTCTCTCTCTCTCTCTCTCTCTCTCTCTCTCACTCACACACACACACACACACACACACACTCACACACACTAAGCTTGTCTACATTTTTTGACACACATTCGCAACATTTACTACACAAATAATCCGAATGCAACTCATACATTGCAAGATATACACATCTATAGCGTTACATAAGAACACAACTAGATAGATAGATAGATAGATAGACAGACAAGTAAAAGTAAGTAGTGAGGTAAAGATAGATGAGGGAAAGTGAGGGAAAACAAGCAATCAGACACCTTAATTTTATTATTTATGTACTTCCTGTGCATATATCCACTTCGCATTTACACACGTAATGTGTCCTTTACAAAGTGTGTATAGGTTACATAGGATAGATAGATAGATAGATAGATAGATAGATAGATAGATAGGGAGGGAGGGACAGAGAGATATATACATAAGTAGATATAGATAGATGGATGGATAGATGGATAGATAGATAGATAGATAGATAGATAGATAGATAGATAGACAGACAGACAGACAGATAGATAGATAGATAGATAGATAGATAGATAGATAGATAGATAGAGAGGGAGGGGCAGAGAGATATATGCATAAGTAGATAGAGATAGATAGATAAATAGACACAAGTAGATAGATAGAAAGAGATATAGATAGATGGATGGATGGATAGATAGGTAGATAGATAGATAGATAGATAGATAGATAGATAGGGAGGGAGGGACAGAGAGATATATACATAAGTAGATATAGATAGATGGATGGATAGATGGATAGATAGATAGATAGATAGATAGATAGATAGACAGACAGACAGATAGATAGATAGATAGATAGATAGATAGATAGATAGATAGATAGATAGATAGATAGAGAGGGAGGGGCAGAGAGATATATGCATAAGTAGATAGAGATAGATAGATAAATAGACACAAGTAGATAGATAGAAAGAGATATAGATAGATGGATGGATGGATAGATAGGTAGATAGATAGATAGATAGATAGATAGATAGATAGATAGATAGATAGATAGAGAGGGAGGGGCAGAGAGATATATACATAAGTAGATATAGATAGATAGATAAATAGACACAAGTAGCTAGATAGAAAGAGAGAGAGATACATAGATAGATAGAGAGACACACATAGGTAGATAGATAGATAGATAGATAGATAGATAGATAGATAGACACAACTAGATAGACAGATACAACCCTATTTCCAAAAACGTTGGGACGCTGTGCAAAATCTGAATAAAAACATAATGCAATGTGTGCAAATCATTTAAACCCTATACCTCATTGAAAATAGTACAAAGACAACATATCAAATGTTGAAACTGAGAAATTTCATTAGTTTTTGAAAAATATTTGCCCATTTTAAATTTGATGCCAACAACACGTTCCAAAAAAGTTGGGATGGGGGCAACAAAAGGCTGGTAAAGTTGTGTAATGATTAAAAAAAAAACACCTGGTAGCTGATTGGCAACAGGTCAATAACATGATTGGGTATAAAAGAGCATCTCAGAGAGGCGGAGTCTTTCAGAAGGAAAGATGAGGAGGGGTTCAGCACTGTGTGAAAGACTGCATGAACAAATAGTGCAACAATTCAAGAATAACGTTTCTCAAAGTAAAATAGCAAAGAATGTTTGCTTTTCATCATCTATGGTACAAAATATCATTAAAAGATCCAGAGAATCTGAAAACCAGTATTTGCTGGCTATGATCTTCGGGCCCTCAGGCAGCACTGCATTAAAAACAGACAGGATTCTGTAGAGGAAATCACTGCATGGGCTCATGAACACTTCTGAAAATAACTGTCTATGAAAACGGTTCAGCACTGCATCCACAAATGCAAGTTAAAATTCAAAAACGCAAAGAAGAAACCATATAAACAGGATCCAGAAACACTGCTGCCATCTCTGGGCCTGAGCTCATTTAAAATGGAATGAGGGGAAGGGGAAAAGTTTCCTGTGGTCCAATGAATCAACATTTGAAACATTTTTTGGGCGTCTTTTTCAAGGAAGACCTTGATTATTTCAGCAAGACCATACCAAACCTGCTCTGTATTAAAAGACTCTGGGTGCTAAACTGGCCTGCATGCAGTCCAGACCTGTCACCACTGATAACATTCAGCGCAAATGAAAAATACGACAAATGAGCCCCCGAACTGTTGAGCAGCTGAAATCCTATATCAAACAAGAAAATATTTCACTTTCAAAACTACAGCAGTGTCACGCTTACAGAGTGTTGTTAAAAGAAGAGGTGATGAAACACAGTAGTAAACAAGCCCCCATCCCAACTTTTTTGGAATGTGATGTTGGCATTAAATTCAAAATGAGCATATATTTTTCAAAAAACAATCAAATTTCTCAGTTTCAACATTTGATTTGTTGTCTTTGCAGTATTTTCCTTTAAAAATATTAAAAATATAGTTTACATGATTTGCACATCATTGCATTCTGTTTTTTATTTACATTCTGCACAGCGTCCCAACTTTTTTGGAAATGAGGTTGTAGGTAGATAGTAGGTAGGTAGATAGTAGGTACAGTAACAGTAGGTAGTAGGTAGGTAAGTAGATCTACAGGTAGGTTGAAACAAAACTCAATTTCAAAAAAGTTGAGATAGTATGTGAGATGATAATAAAAACAGAAAGCAATTACATGAATTACCCCATAAACGTAGTAGTTCTTTGTATATATACAGTAATTTTAAACTGATGCCTGCAACATATTTCACAAAAGTTAGGACAGGCACAATGTAACACTAGAAACATACTGAATTGTTCAAAAAACATCTTAAACAGGCAATGCAATCATGCTTGAGCATAAAACAAGTGTCCAGGAAAGGCCTTGTACTTTATGATCAAAGACAGATCAAGACTCGCAACTTTGCCAAAAAATGCATCAGTGAATAATCCAGCAGTTTAAAAACAACAAGCAAATGCAAGGATTTTACCCCCTACGGTGCAAAATATCATCAACAGATCCAAGGCCGAAAACCATAACTGAATGCCTGTGACCTTCGATCCCTCAGACAGCACTGCATCATTGCTGCATCCACAAATGCAAGTTAAGATGGTACTATGCACAGTGGACGAAATATAGATAGATCAGTTTATTAATCCCAGAGGGAAATTCCAATATATATCAATAATGTCTAGAAATTGGCCTCAAGCTCATCTGAAATGTAGTTGTGTGGTTTGACAAGTCAACCTTTTAGATTGTTGATGGAAGTAGTGGACCAGGCCAAAGAAGAAAAGGACCATCCAGATTGTTACCAGCATAAAGTTCAACAGCCAGTGTCTGTCATGGTATGGGGGGTATTAGTGCCCACAGCATGGGTAAATTGCACATCTGTGAAAGCACCATCAACAGATATGACAGATATGTACACATTTTGGAGCAACGTGCTTCCTTCTAGACATGCTTATTTCAGCATGACGACGACAAGAAATGTTCTGCCTGTGTTACAACAACATGGCTGCATAATCAGAGAGTGCAGGTTCTAGACTGGCTCACCTGCAGTCCAGTGCTCTCTCTCACTGAAGATGGGTGGTGCATTATGAAGCATAAAATACAACAGTGAAGGCCCAATACGTTGCACAGCCAAAGATTTGAATGATAAATTATTGGAAAAAAATTCTGGATAGATATTATATACAAACAATATATAAAACTGTGTTTCATAGTGCCCTGACTTAACACGCTAGCCACTATACTATGAGGTAACATTACACAATACAATACATTACAAACCTAGAGGGTGGGTCGATATGGTGACAGTGGTGATGCAGGTTGGTAGTGTAATATAACTAAATGCAGCGTTCATAAAGGGCTCATATTGAAAACCAATTTTTTATTGATATGAAAATCTGATGTCTGATGTAGTCTGATGTACTTTGTAGACACTGTTAAAGTTTCAAAACCTACCATTCACTCCCCAGTCCATACACTCCATATATGGAAACCAAACTGCAAAAACAGCCAGTTATAGGCTGCTTCAAAAATGTGCCTATTTAGCCTACAGCAATTTTGCCTCACCCATTCAACCTGAAGTTATAAAGAGTGTTTTAACCCAGACTGTTTGATGGAAGTGCAATATATGGCAGCCAATCAGAACAGAGCTCATTTACGTGTATCATTCTTAAAGGCACAGTAACAAAAAACAGCCTGTTTAATTCTAAAGGATAAAGAGAGGTTGGATAATATTCATGTGAAATGAGATATACTGCTTTTGGTACATAAAAGCACAAAAATGATATAAGTGGACCTTAAGGATAAATAACACACAAGGAAAATATAGGATATGGGCCCTTTAATCTAAACAACACATACACACATATCCAATGCCTATATATATATATATATACATATATATATATATATATATATATATATATGTTCTTTACATTAAAGGGCCAATATCTTTTTTATCTAAATCTTCAGTTATAACCAACAAACAAACAAATAGGACAGGTGTTATTTTGTGTGCCTTATTTTGTGCAAATTATATAACATTGTGGCCTAACTATAAATAAAATACGATGCATTTACTGTTAGTGTTGTAACCTACTTGTGCACCTCAGTGCTTTTGTGCCCTCTAGTGGGATGAGAGACTATCAAGACTTATTCAGAGATGGATCCGGCGGATTTGTCCTTAATGTTTATTTATGTTTACACACACTTACACAAAATCAAACATTTTACAACATTTTCATGTCACATCCATACAATCAAAGGGCCACTGAGAATGATTTAGCCTTCATGGGATAAGGGAGAATTTTTCCCAGTGCTGTGTTTGTGATTCAGTTATGAATCATTTAAAATACAGAGCATGTTGTTATTAATTGAAAGAAGGGAAATAAGCAAAGAAAAGAAAAAATGAGTTGAGCTTTGCAGCTCTCTAGTTCTCTAGTTCCTTCTTACACATTTTGTCTATTGCACACAAATCAGCAGTGAAGTCTACATTGCAATGAGGAACGTTATTTTTTTATTCTATTGTATTTCTATATGGAAAGGATAACAACAACAACAACAACAACAATAATAATAATAACTTTATTTATGTATTGCTTGTCATACATTAAAATGTGGCTCAAAGCTTGACAAAGAAAGAGGTAAGAGTTAAGAAGAAAAAGAGAAAGTAAAAGCATTGAACAAGGAAGTACAGTACGAATTAAATAAAAAACCTAAAAATAACAATAAAAATACTAACAAAATAATTACAACTAAATAATGATAACCAAAGGGGTGAAAAAAATTAATTGTAGTTCAGCACAACATTAAAAACTACAACAATAAATGACATTAAAAATACCTAGATAAATGAATAATTCTTCATAAAATAAGATACAACAGAAATAAATGACAGTAATGTTTTTGGCTCTTGATGGTCACCGAGATTTCACACTCTATAAAGAGAAATGTACAGAAATGCGCCACAGAACTACTGTACATTTAATCTCAGCTCAACACGCTCTAGGACTTTTATTGTGATAGTTAATGAACCACAGGCAGAACCAATTAAATGTGCTCGTTCTGTGAGGCACTATCCAATCCGAAAGCAAGCAATGCCGTTTAGTGACCATCGATATATTTGCATTTGATGACGCCGCATCCAATGAGAAGGCGGGAAGAGGAGCTCAGTAGCCAATCAGAAAGCAGGGAGCGGTATTTGAATCATCGCTATGCGCTTTGTTTCTATCCTCTCGGTGGTTTAAACGCGATAACTGAACAGTATTGAAGCGCAGAAGCGGCAGAGCTTTAGAGTCGTTTTTAATTTTTATTAAGGAGTCGAGCGGCTTTTAAAACAGCGTCATGGACCTTCGCGCTGTTGTGAGTAACGTTATTAAGGAAAAACTCTTGTTTTTGTGGCGTGTTTGGTCTAGTAAGCAAGTTAGCTAGTGTTAGCTAACCTAGCTAGCGTTGGACATAACCTATGTTTGGCAACACGACGCTAAAGTTAGTGTTTTATTTTCCAGTTCCACCTTAAATAATGCAGCCAGAATGTAACTGCAGCACTCCTTTTAAGGTGGAACGGGAAACTTGGGTCAAAAAACTGGCGAATTGGAAGCCACGTTCAGCGTTGTTTTGGTCTTTGGGTGATTAGCTAACGCGAGGTTTCTTTTAATTGCATTAACTTGAGCCTTAAACTTTGATTTTGATTTAACTTAATCGGATTTTTCTAATGCAGAAATTGGTTAAATAATTGGTTAATGTTTTTTTTTTCCTCTGGTGCCTTCTTAAAAAAAAACAGGTAAATCGTAAATAACGGCTAGCTGTATTAGCTTAATGGTTAAAGGAGAGGTTAACCGAAAATGAGTTTTTATTTTTTATTTTTTTTTTAAATTTGGTTACATCTTCCCCATAGTCGGCCAGACGACGTGCTTGGTGTCCAAAGTTTTCTGTAACTTACTAATTTTTCACTGGAGCTGCGAGGCCAATGTTGTAGTTTCTTAGCAGCGAACTTGGCGAAGACACCAAACAGGTCTTGGTTGTGTAGCTCGTTTGGGGAGGTGGAAGTCTTTTACTAAGGGTGCTCTCACATGGTCGATCACGCTAGGACATTCTTGGCCCCGACCCTTTTTAAATAGCATGTCTTTTGTTTTCTAGTACCGTAATGCAGAGAACCAAGCGCCAGTCGGCGGCAAGGCCGGAGTGACCAACGCTGGAGCCAGGCGGGCCGCCCTGGGCGAGCTCTCCAACTTTACCGCCAAACCTGCAAAAGCCACGGTAACAGCACAGTAAACACTTTACCTACTGAACTATCCCTACTTTAATGTGGTGACTCAGTTACACTCAAGGGTTCTTTAGTAAAGGAAATGGGTTTACCTAGAACCGTGAGTTCTGTATAGAACCCTTTTGTGCTGAAATGGTTCTTCGTGTGGTGAGCGTTCTTCAGATGGATGAATGGTGTGGTTATAGTTAAAGGGTTCTACTATTATGAACTTTACATCGTAATGGTAGAAGAACTCTTTTGGTGCTAAACACTTTCAAAAGGTTCTGTATAGAACCCTACTCGCATCTTGGTCTGGGCCACTTCAAGCAAAGAACCCATTAAGCATGGAGCAATTCTTGATAGAACCATTCCTTTTACTAAAGAACCCTTGTGCCATCTTTGAGCATAGCCTTTCCAAACATGACTCAGCTCAAAGTCGGTATAATACTTGAAGGGTAACTTCACCAACTTTTCAAATTCTGTGTAATCTAGTGGCTGAGTCTTTGAGTAGATGTGGGCTGGTTCATTATAGTGACACTTGCTCAGATGTCTTTACAGTAGTGGTGTTGGGAACCAGGGGATCACAATGTCCCCAATGCAAATATAGCCATTTATTTTACTAAAGCTACCAGTGAACTTGCATGAGTCATTAGTTTGTTTCCATGAATAGAAAATATGCCTTATGCAAAATACTGGTGGTGCAGGTGCTATAACAAAGCATTATGAAATTGAATGAAAGGAGTTTTGGCTGAATGTTAGACTCAGTAGCCTGCTTGCATAGAAATAAAGGCATCGCTTAACCTCAGGAATATATATTCATTTCATGGATGTGGGAGTCAGTGTAGCTACTATATCTGAATGTTGCAGGCTCTGCAGTTTTCTTTCTGATGACCTCTGTGCTTTCTTGTATACAGAAAGGCTTGAAGTCTGCAGCTCACGCTGCTGCTGTGCAGCCTAAACGTGCTCCAGTGGTGCCGGAGGTCTGCCCTCCTCCGGCTCCAGTTCCTCCTGTTCAAGCTGATGTCTCCATGAAGGAGGAAGACGACCTGTGCCAGGCTTTTTCAGATGCGCTGTGTCCCATTGAGGACATCGACAAAGGTGATGCTGAGATACCGCAGCTGTGCGCAGAATATGTGAAGGACATCTACATGTACCTCCGCAGCCTTGAGGTACGTATGCTCAACACTAAGCTAAAGCCACTTTCTTGTCCTGCATTCTTTTAGTAGGGGTGTAGCTTAATCTCAGAACTCATTTGATATAATGAAAGGGTTGTTAGACCCTTGGTGAACATGCTGTTAGTATTGAGTGTTCAGGTTTTCAGTTTGCAACCATATAGACTTGCATCCTTATTGGGAGCTTTTTGCTGTGTGCCAACCATGTGCTTTTGTTCCAGGCCCAGCAGTCGATCAAACCAAAGTACATGGATGGTTATGAGATCAACGAGCGTATGCGTGCTCTCCTGGTTGACTGGCTCATTCAGGTGCACTCAAGGTTCCAGCTGCTTCAGGAAACCTTGTACATGACTGTGGCCATCCTTGATCGCTTCCTTCAGGTGAGACTTGAGTCAAATTTAACCATTTCTAAGAAAACGTAGTACATGTCATGTAACGCTGTGTATGCCTGTACAGGTCCAGCCAGTGTCTCGAAGGAAACTGCAGCTAGTGGGGGTCACGGCTATGCTGGTTGCCTCCAAATACGAAGAAATGTATGTGCCAGAAGTCGGTGACTTTGCCTACATCACAGACAACGCCTTCACCAAACCCCAGATACGTGAAATGGAGATGCTCATCCTCAGAGAGCTGAACTTTGAACTTGGACGGCCTTTGCCCCTTCACTTCCTCAGGAGGGCTTCCAAAGCTGGAAATGTAAGATTTCCTTGTCAGATGTACTAACTTGACTTCAATGAGCAGTATAGACTTTAAACTGCGATTCAGCTGGTCAGAGTGCACTCAGTAACTAATTAGCACAAGGAATTATGCATAGTTGTGCTACAGGATTCTGGTATTGGTGTAAAGGCAGCATTCAAATATCATGTGCACTTTCCAGGGCTAATGTTATTTCTTGTTCAGCCAATTCTGTTGCAAACTGCCAACTTATTGTACCTTGGAGCAAATTGATTCCAGTTGTGCACTGTACTTGTACATGGAGCTCACTTATTGGGACTGTACTTCCCTGATTAGTTTGACTTGGTATTTAGTGTTCTCCCTATAGTGGACCAGAAAGTTTAAGCTGGGGTGTCCAGTCTTATCCCCAAAGGGCCAGTCTGGCTGCAGTTTTTTTACTTCAGACAAGCTGGAGCACACCTGATGCCACTTGTTTAATCAGCTGGCTTCAGTCTGTCAAACTGCTGATCAGGTGACCTTCTGCTTTGGAATGAACGTGCAACCACACAGTTATAGTATATTTCATCCTTAATTTTGCTCAGTTTCTGTTGAGATACTAGGAATGGGCTGTCACATTAGAAGCGAGTTTTAAGCAGATCACCTGCTTTTAAGAGGTTAAAGAGGAATTGGGGAGGATGTCTAATTCAGTGGTTGCTGTAAACCACATCAGTGGTTTGAAGTGGTTCACTGTAGATGAACTTTCCTTGGCTTTCTTTAGTGGTGGTGATGGGAACCAAGGGTTGTGAGATCAAGTGTAGCCACTCTATTTACTGTCAGACAACTAGAACTTGCACATGTCCTGAGTTTGTATATGTAATGTTAGTGGTAAGTATGAACACCTTGTATTTACTTCTCTGCTATGGATAGCTTTTTAAAAAAAAACTCAGCTGTTGTCATTCATTCGGCAGAGTACTTGCAGCCTTTTGATAACTTTTTGTAAAGGAGTTTCTGGAGGATTTAAATGCTTTGGATGTGGTTCTGATCACCATTAAACACTTCTGACTTTCATGGATCAATGCCTTTCACATCAAGCCACTAAATGAATTGAATCATGATTGCTTAGGATTTAATTGGTGCAATGCCATTTGACTTATCAAAAGGAAATGGCTATAATTAAACTTTGCTTTCTGTTTCAAGGCTGATGCTGAGAAGCACACACTTGCAAAATATTTTCTTGAACTGACCCTCCTGGACTATGACATGGTCCACTACCATCCATCAGAGACTGGGGCAGCTGCCCTTTGCCTCTCTCAGCTTGTACTCGATGGCCAGAAATGGGTAAGTGTTTCAAACCCTGAGATGAGTTTCTTCCTTTCATTAAGGCTCAATTGCTTATTACACTGTCTTCTAGTCTCCAACACAGGAACACTACACCACATACAGCGAGGCCCACCTGAAGCCCATAATGCAACACATGGCCAAAAATGTGGTCAAGGTTAACGAAGGGCTCACAAAATATGTGGTAGGTCTCTTAACCTGTTATTTCTTCACTGACTTGATGTGGCCTTTTCTGGACCCCTGCTGACCCTTTCTGTCTTACAGGCAGTGAAGAAAAAGTATTCCAGCAGCAGACTAATGAAGGTCAGCCTGCTTCCACAGCTGAAGTCCACCTTGCTGAAGGACCTTGCTGCTCCTCTGCTGCCTACCTCATGAACCTTCTCATGAATGGATGATTTCTACTGATCTGCACTTTATTCCCAATCAGCCATCAGAGATGGATGGACTGCTGCTTTGTGATATTGTTTGTATATATGCAAATAAACAGGTTTTACATTTTAACCATTTTATGAACTTTTACAACTTTCTATTCAGGGTTTCAGGTTTTACTGTCATGCTTGCTGACTACATTTGTCCTCGTGTGGGGAAAATTGGGCTCCATCAGTGTTTGAAGTGCAACATTTCAATAAAAGTCCAAAGATGTTTTAATGGCATCAGCTTTTGGTCAGTGGCTTCATAACTCCTGCAAGCTTTTTAAAAGCAACTGAAGGTAGTGTGGTAATATAGCAGCAAATGGGGTTTTTTAACCCCATTGAAAATGACAGCACTTGAATATGAAAATTGGTATTTGGTCTCCCACCTTGATTTCTGTATCATTCAATGATTGAGATGTAAAATCATTCAGAATGGTTTGATGTAAAACATGCTGAAAGACCTGTTTAGTGGTGGCAAGGGGGCTTAATTTCTCTAGAAGGGAGCATTTCACATTAACCTACTTTCACTTTATACATTTAAGAACTGAATTTATGCATAAAATTAAACTTCTGCTTTTAAGGGTTTTGTAGGTTCTGGTTTTAATTTTTTTTTCCCCTTTTCCCCCCTCCCCTCCTCCCCTCTACAGTGGATAACTGAGGCCTGAGTCCAGTTTTCTTGATTTCACTCCTTACAGAACTTGGTCTAGCAGTCATTTCTGTGTGAGTCATGATTGTCCAATCAAGGGCTGGTGTGGGTTTCACTGGTTTGCTGTGGCACTTCTGTTTTCTAAAACAACTGATCAGTATTGTGCTTGAATAGAAACCTGCAGGCATGCTGGCCTTTTCAGACAAGACTGGAAACCCCACAATTTTACCAGTGCAACCCTTTAGTAAGTACCCAGTTACCATAATACCTTCAGCCACACATCAGGCTGAGGGAGGGTCTCATTATGTAAACAGAAAAGACAGACCACTACAAACCCATGGAAACATGCTAAATGTCAAAGCTGTCATTCTTCTTGACTTATTTTTCTGAAACAAAATTGATCTTTGATGTAGCATGTAAATATTGTTAAAGCATTAAAACAGTATTCACTCTTCAGTCTAAACAGTCCATATGTGGAGGCTAAGCTGGACAAACAGCCCATTTTCAGTTCATTGTTCTTGTGACATCATGAAAACCAACACAATCACCTATTCAGCTTAATAGCAGTTTAGCCCCGCCCATCCACACTAAAGTTATAGGGGGTGTTTCAGTCTGGACTGCTCTCTGAACAGCTAATCAAAACAGTTCATTTGCATATATCAGACCTAAAGGCCTTGTAACAGAAATGGCCTGTCTAATTCTAAGGGAGAGGAAGAGGGGGTAGAAATCAGTGATGTAAAATTGTATTATGACTGTTTTTGATACCATAGAATACCAGAAATATGATGTGAAAAATGTGGGATATGGGCTCTTTAATGTAAGCTAAAGCTCAGCTAAGCCTATCTGTCCCACTCACATTCACATGGTGGTGGTGTGAAGCAGGTGTGAAGGAGGGAATGAAGGTTTTCATTGTTTGTCAAAACATTTTCAACACCTGCACCTCTAAGGGGTTAACCCTTTAACCCCTTAAGTGGTCACGGCCACCGGCGGGCCCAAAGTTTACCTACACACTTCTATAACCGAAGAACACACTCTTTAACAAAGCTGGTTCTTCAAGGGTCCTTTAGTAAAGAAAATGGTTCTGTATAGCATCTTGAACTCTCCAAGAAGCTTTTGCATGGTTAAAGGGTTCTTTGCAGTGTGAAAGTGTTCTTCAGACTGATGGAGAGTGTGCTGTAGATGGCTCTATATAGAACCTTTTTGAAAAGGGTTCTCTTATTGTTACAAGCTTGATATCGTAACAATAGAAGAACCCTTTTTGGTGCTGTATAGAACCATATACAACACATTCTTCGCCAATCTGAAAAGCTGTTTCATGATGCAAAGAACCCGTTAATCATGCAAAGGTTTTTTGAGAGTTCATGGTTCTACATGGAACCATTTTCTATACTAAACAACCATCTTTTTTAGAGTGAAGCTCAGTCAGTTTGCATTAATAAGCTAAAAATAAGCTTTATACTAACAATGTTTGCTATCCGGTGTCGACCAGAGGAGGATGGGTTCCCCTTTTGAATCTTGGTTCCTCTCAAGGTTTGTTCCTCCTCCTTTTAGGGAGTTTTTCCTTGCCACTGGTGACACTCATGGGGGTTTGGACAAGGATTTTTCTGTAAAGCTGCTTTGTGACAACACCTGTTATAAAAAGCGCTATATAAATAAACTTTGCTTGCTTGCTTGCTTGCATTAAAGTCCCTGTAGTTGCTGAATAATGAGCCTTAGTATTTAATAAGCCTGGGATTTTAAGGGGTTAACGTCCATATCAGACATTTTAAATGTCATTTGGTCCTTAAGTTCTCTGACCTTGAGCACAAATCTGAATATATTTTTATACTGATCAAACCACATGGCTAAAAAGTGAGTTTTTATCACATAATTGATCATACTGATCACAGTGTTTTGGTCACATGGGGATGTTTTTAAACAAAACAGTCAAACGGGTCGTATTAGATATCCACACAAAATTTCATCATTATAGGCCAATCAGAGGAAGTGCTGCTCTGGGATATTCTACTTGATTTAACTGTTGGACATAAATGGGTTAATGTTATGTTAAGCTGAGAGAAAGAGACATTAAAAACACAACAGACTCGGATCCATGAAATGCTGTTAATTCATTGGAATGAAACAATGAGCACCTGTTACCAAGTGGACAGCGTTAAATGTATTTGGTCATCAAAGTTCTGTCAATAGTGATGGGAGTGAACTGCTTATAAATGCTTACAAATACAGTCTTATGTGTATAAGAGGAACTTGTGTTTTGGTCCAGTTAGCATTGTTACAACCCCTCAACCAACCGCTGTTGCGCATTATTAATATGACAGCCAACATAAGCAAGAAGAGCACAACACAATGTGTCCATCCTATTATTAACAAAGTAGTACAAAATATTCTAGATACACAGATGCAAAATGCCTGCATAATCATGTAAACAAATTGTTTTTCCAAAACAATCGGTTCCCTTCAGCAACTAGCGCATCTTTGGCAAACCTTCATATGTACATCCTGGTGCGTCTGGCCGTGGCAGGACAGGTCGGTACAAATTCATACTGGTAAAGTGCTTTTTTAACCACAGCGTCATGTACAGTTATGCAGTAACGGATGTGCTCCTCGTGGCCTGGGGCTTCGTTTACTTCTAAAGAGTGAAGCTGCAAAAACTGCAGTTTTTTTTTAAAACAGGTATTAGCAGCACAAAATTCCCTACTAAACCCATAGATTTGAACATTAAGCTACAGGAGATTATAAACCACAAGACAGCAGGTGAATCTACAGGAAAGCACCTTCATTTCCTTTAAAAAAAAAAATCCTTTCATTTCAAAAGCTAAAGAGATTTCAGGTCCCACATACAATGAATGCACTGCGTATTCTTCATATGAGATAAGGTCGTTTTAAATATCACTGAAGGCTGAACCAAAAAAATAGAAGAAGTAAAATGAAGCTATAAATACAATAAATAGTTTTGATCAGTGCTCACAGGGACTGTGTAACATTTAGCCCTGGAGAGAAGTCTGGAGGCCGGCGCGCTGTGCGGGACTCCGCTGCAAAACTGGCCCACGGCAACAGAACGCGGCTGCGCTGAGGCCTCCACGCGGCTGTCTTCTCACTCTTTCTCTCGCTCCTGCGGTTCCGCTACACTGGGAGTCCTCTGAGGTACGCGTGACGCTCTGGCCGGCCCCTCAGCTGCAGTAGATGGACTTAGATCTTGGTGACGTAGTTGTTGGGGAAAAGGCCCTGTTTACCCCTCAGTCTCCCCGTCCACCAGCCTGAGGCGTCTGCGCAGCGAAGACGAATGGTAAAAAACGTGAGGTCTTTTAGTTAAAAGGGAGAGCAGAGCACAACTAACCCTGGGTAAAATGTAACATGGATGTTTTATGAGGTTAAACATGCCTTTGGTCATCATTCACACAACAACCTCATCTGCAAATTTATAGACAGATATTTCTCAAGACTCTAAGTTTGTCAGTGAAAAGTTACTGTATACATTTAAGGAGATACATTTTTCGTTAATCAAGGCAGAAACAATGTAAATCGCTGATGTCAGAACAAAACCTTGTATCTCCATCTCGTTTTTCAGATTTTAACATAATTTGAAAATGACTGTTGCTCTTTACATTGTTTGTAAATTTTATGATAAATGGACCAAAGGAAGTGACCCAAAATTACTTGGAAAAGAAGTCTGGTTCCATTGACTTACATTAAAAGTGGAGTAAGTTTTTTCCTTCTCCTGTAAAGTTACCATTTTGGAGATACAAGATTTTGTTCTGACAACAGCGAAATGTACCCTTAAAGGTACAGCAGTGGTTTTGAGGTTCAACTGTGTACCTTAAATGAGTTTTTCTCAGGGAAAAGTATGTATTCATATCTTTTTATAATCAAATGTTTCAAAACAAAACGGTAATATATAAAGGCTGGAGTCAAGAAAGGGTGTGACGAGTCAACATAATTAAAAAAAATATAAACGCAATGAAATATGGTAGTTATGTTCCCGAACTAAAGGTTACGAAGACCCTCCCTTGAGGGTACCACCCCGTGACAGCTTAGTACATTTTTATCTGAGAGCGTAACTGTTTTTCGGTTACTGAGTGTATAAGTCACATAATTCCCACCTGGATTATTTTAATCTCCCTCTTGGTGGCTGTAATATAATAGCATGTAAACAACTCACAGTGAAAGAAAGGCGGGCTGAAGTACAGCCTCAACACGAGAGGGATGGTTTTAACACAGTGTTAACACTAAGACCCCCAAATAAACAATGAGAGAAGTTCATATCACTCTATGTAAATGAAGTATATTTTTTATTTACAGATTTTGGACATAATGTGAATAAAATGTATTTTAGTTTTACATGCTGATATTTCTAGTTCTTCTTTAAACTGCCATGTTTGACAAAACCTCTTTTTTAATAATGACTTTTACATATTTCATGTATTTTGGTGGGATTTTCTAAGTGAACACATTCTCTACAGAGAACACACTTCTGCACATTTTAATACACAATTACTGTTTATTTACTGAATTTAACATACTGGAGAAAATAAATGGTCTGTGCAAAAGTTATGACATTTTATATTTTATCTTATTTTCACTCAGAAAATCAACTAAAGTCTGCAATTGATCCCCCAGATGGCACTGCATTAAAAACTGACAGGCTTCTGTAATGAACATGACCACATGGGCTCAAGAATATTTTGGAAAACCCTTGCCAGTAAACACAGATTGTCAGTCTGATGGGTCCACCTTTCAAATTATGTTTGGAAATAATGGACATTCTGTTTTCCAGGCCAAAGAGGAAAAGGAGCATCCAGATAGTTGCTAATGCTTTTGAAATGCCAGCGTCTGTCAGTGTACGGGGGTGTGTTAGTGTGTAATTTGCACATCTGTGAAGCCACTATTAATGCTGAGGGATACATAGGCGTTTTGGAGCAACATATGCTGCTGTTGGAACAAAACCTCACCTCCATTTTTTTTGTTGTTTTTTTTATTTTTTTAGTTTTTCAGTTTTTAACATATTTTGTAAAAGCCTGTTACTCTTTACATTGTTTGTAAACTTCACGATGAACGGACCAAAAGAAACAGCCAAAAATGACTTTGAAAAAAGTCTGTTTGTTACTTGTAAGTTATACTATAAGCTTGTTCTGACAACAGCAATATGTTGCCGTCTAGATGGCGTCTTTTTCAGAGACGTCCCTGCTTATTTAAGAAAAACAATTCCAGGCCTCATTCTGTATGTGTTACAAGAGTGTGCCTGCAGTCTAGATCTGCCTCCCACTGAAAACGTGGCACATTATGAAGACCTCATATATAAAACTGTATATAAAAAACAAAATAAAAAGTTTAGCTGAAACTTTAAACACCTTATAGTTGTACTGTTTTAAATCAAGTACAGGTCAAAAACTAACTGCCAATCATTGCTGTCTGTTTTTACTGACATTTTTCCTACTGTCCCAACTTTACTGGAACTGTGTTCGTACTACTACTCTGATCCCTGCGGTTTGCTCACCTTCATTGATGATTTCGATGATGTCATCTGCGTTGAAGCTGAGCTCGTCCGTGTCCTGGGCGTCGTAGGCATACAGAGCTTTACACTGAGGCACCTGTGGCTTGGGTTTGGGTGCTGGCTTTGGTCGGCCGCCTCCCGGAGGGGGCCTGTTGGTGGACTGCCTGTGGGCCCTAGAACAGAACAGAACAACGACAATGTAGCAACAGAGCGCGTGGGACTCCTCTGTGACGTTACAGAAGCTTGTGAGCATGCTTTAAAAGAGCTAAAGTGAAATTAACTTCAAGTGTGAAGTCAAAGAAATCCCTCCACCAAACATGCTGACACAGCTAATGCTGAAGGGAAGCTAGTAGCCGCCAATTAGCATAGCGTCACGGGCATAATGCTGCATGGTGGCTGTATGATTTAATTCAATGCTAGCAACATTAGCATTTTGGCTGAATTATTCCTTTAACTGTACTGTCAGCATTCATAAATCATAAAGCACTATATGGTTTGTTTGCTGTGACAGCTTTCATAATTGTGAATGCTTGGTGTTCAAACCAGTGACTTTTTTTTAACTGCCACAAGGTGGCGCCAAATGCAAACATTTCACAAATGTACTGCACTGAAGAGTGTATCAAATTGAGGAGACAACAGACTTGAAATTTTCACATTGATTTAGGAGATATATATATATATATATATATATATATATATATATATATCCTTATTCAAGTCCACCAAAACCAAAGACATCCAAAGAGCTTCACAGCCAAAATTTTAACAGAAAAGTAACAAGATTAAAACACCAAAACCTAAAAAACGTATGTCAGCGGTGAAACTGCTACTCCGATTCCACTCTCAGAAAACCCTGAAGAGTTCTTTTCTGAGTTTGCGCAGAACTGGATGAATACAGCCCATCTCATGTGACCTCGTGTAGCTGTTTGTTTGCTCTGTAGAGGACCCATGAGAGGTTGACTAAGACTACAGGAAAAGCCAGGATGAGAAGATGACCCAATTCCAACTCCCTTCACCTTAGCAAAGGCTCCACATGTTGATCTGAGGGACTATATTCAGACTCATACATTAGAAATTCTCATAAAAATACATGTTTAGTGATGCATTAATATGGCACTTCTTGAAAGATACTGTTAACTTATAAGTACCACCTTGTTGTGGCTGTTACTGATACAAATAACAGTAATATTCTTACTTTTTGCTTTTTAGAAAGTTCCCACTACAATCAATCTTTGAACTGCAGGATGAAACTGCTGAAGATGATAGAAGATGCTAGCCACTAATGCTAGCTTCCACATATCCTTTAGACTACATGTGTCAGACTCCAGTCCTTGCGGGCCAAAACACTGCAGACTTCAGCATGCTGCCTCGTTTAACACACCTGATTCAGCTCATCAGCTAATTCGCAAAGCCTTGATGAACTGAATTCAGAGCGTTAGATGAGAGTAAACGCTAATCTCCGCAGCACTTTGGCCTGGAAGGTCACCGGTTTGACATGCCTGCTTTAGGCTATAGAGATCATTGGCATGATCAGTGTTTAATAACTTAAATTTGTGGTACTCAAAGTTTTGGGCTGTTTTGTCTTCGCTGTACCGCAGCTGAACATTTGCTGCAAATTTCAATTCTGCTGAAACCTTGAAAACGTCCACATGGCTAACATTTTCACTCTGCAGCAGCAGAACATGATTACATACCATTGCTGTCAGGACCAAACTTTGTATCTCCATTTTTACCTTTTTACTGTTGTGCAAAATTTGAAAATACCATCTGCCCTTTATATTGTGTCAAAAGTTCATGATGAATGGACCAACAGAAACGGCCCAAAATGACTTGCAAACAAATCTAGTCCAATTAACTTCCATTCAAAGTTCAGAATGTTTCTCCTTCTTCTGTAAAGTTACCACTGAGATACGAAGTTTCGACCCGACAGCTGCACGATGCCTCAGTGCGTACGTGAGCAGAAACGACTAGTCATAGGTTGTAATTTTTATAATCATTACATTATTTCACAAATAACCGAGTAATGAATCAGCCAATGATAACATCCTGCACCCCTGATAATATCCCTTGGACTATTTGCTGAATGAGGTTCCTCTTTCTGCAAGTGGAGAACAGCCACAAAACCAGATTATGAGGAAGATCATCTGTCAACAACTTTTGTATTGTTAACAGCTCTTCGGTCGGGTAGTGAAACCCACAGATATGTAGTAAAGAGGCCATTTCCATGGTAATAAGGCTTAGGGCTGGTTTGGAATTGGACATCTCTGTCAAGCCTAGTACTACAGTAATCAGAAAGAAACCACAACCAGCAGCACCACTGATGCACCCACACACACCCACACACACACACACACACTCTCAGACTCACATTCCTCCGTTTGCAGACAGCCGCTGGTTTCTGTTTTGGTAAAGAAGTACATCAGCTGTGTTACACACCGTCTCTCTGTGTGTCACTGTGTGAATGTGTGTGGACATGTTTACAGAGAACACTTTAATCTTAAGTGGCTGTTTGGAGCTGCTCTGTATTTATAGAGTGCTGGGCGTAAACTTTTCCATTAAAACCTTCTCGTTACTGATGACTAGCTTGCAGTCCGTTTTGCTTGTGTTTGTGTGCGCAGAGGAAGAGGGATTGTGTTCGTGTGTGTGTGTGTGTGTGTGTGTGTGTGTGTGTGTGTGTGTGTGGGGAGAGAGTACTTTTCAGAGTACAGTCGTATGCAAAAGATTGAACAGCCTCAGTGCAATTACAGTTGCACAGTTGTGTTGATTTTCTAAGTTTATACATCTTCGACAAGAAACACACTTAAATACGGCATTTGACTTATTTTAGTGTACAATTTCTATTTATTTGTGAGTTTAACATACATACGTAAATATATCGCTGCTGTCGGAACAAAACCTCTTATCTCCAAAATGATAACATTACAGGAGAAGGAAAAAACACACTTTACTTTTAATGTAAGTCAATGGAACCAGAATTTTTTCCAAGTCATTTTGGTCCATTTTTCATGAAATTTACATACAATGTAAAGGGACAACAGGCATTTTCAAATTATGTCAAAAACTGGAAAACAACAAAATTGGAGATATGAGGTTTTCTTCCGACATGATCCCACATTCTAACATTGTATAACAAATCTATGAGTATGTGTGTGTGTATGTATGTGTGTGTGTGTGTGTGTGTATGTATGTATGTGTGTGTGTGTGTGTGTGTGTGTGTGTGTGTGTGTGTATGTGTGAGTGTGAGTGTATGTGTGTGTGTGTGTGTGTGTATGTATGTGTATGAGTGTGTGTGTGTATGTATGCGTGTGTGCGTGTGTGTGTGTGTGTGTGTGCGTGTGTGTGTCTGCGTGTGTGTGTGCGTGTGTGTGTGTGTGTGTGAGAGAGTGTGTGCGCTCACCCTGCAGCTCCCTGATCGGGCACTTTAAGGCAGTCCAGGTTGGGTTGCTGGGCTGCATGCCTGCTGCCTCTGTCTTTCAGCTGATTGACTGTGACAGGCAGGAAGGGGCGGGCCTGGTTGCCCGGTGCCGACCTCTGGTTACTCTGGTGCTGCGGGTTTCTTTGACTGGCAGCGTGATTGGCGTGTTTCGGCCCGCCATTCTGATGAGCAACTAAAAGAACATGCGCAATGAATCGTGTCTATTATGCCCACTGAAGAAGTGATGTTGACCATGTAACACAAGTGAGAATAGTGATCCTTGCTGGGGGAGAGTGTGCCTTACCTGGAGGTCCAGGCGCGACCCGTGTCGGGGTGTGGTGGTGCGGCCGGGACATGTTTGAGCGGCCTTGACCGATGCCTTTCTTAGTTGGACCTGCCGGAAATCACTCTCAGTTACACATGATGTGAGAACACCAGGGTGGACATAACCGTTATGGTTTTACAGGTTTCTTTTTCAAAGCAATAAAAAAAGCTAATTTACACGATAATAAACTTATTCCAAACACAGTCGATCAGCTATAACATGTTAGATATCAGAGGTTTTCCAATGGAGCTTTCCAATGGAGATCAATGTAGCTAACATATAAAGGCAGCGTATGACCACCATTCGCCGTGCAAACTGCCTCACAGCACACAGAGCTTAAACAGTGTCAGACAGACTTGGTTATGTGGTTTCTGACACTGTGTGACATCTTGTCTATAAAAATGGACAGACAAAATTCAAGCTTCAATGTCGGTTTCTACAGTTTTTAGCTATGTGATGTATTTTTTGTGTCGTACTGTGTCCATTAGAAATGACTGAACAAAGCAAAAGTCTGATGATTTAGGCATGCAATGCTAATGATGTCCATAATTAGGGGTGGGCAATATGACGATACTTTATCGTTATTACTAATTTTTGTCATTGTGATACACAATATGCATTTCTCATCGTCAATACATAAGGAACACTGAATAACTATGTGTTTCAATAAAAAGAGAGCTTAACTGTAGCCTGTTTAATCGGATTTAGTGTAACAGTATGTAAAATGTAAAATCATTTGACACTACTAGCACATTTTGCCTATGCGTGATAACATACTATGAAGTGTATCGTGAACATTTCTTTAAGTATCATGCCGCACTACTTTTTCCATGACGCTGACTCTGAGCCATGAGCTTCCACTACCTGCTATCTCCTTTAATCTCACAGCTGCAGTGCAAAAAACCTCAGATACCAACGTGTCTTAGCTGATCGGCTGCGTTTGGGAAAAACGTGAAATTACGTAGCCTGACTTATTGCCAAGTTGTCACTTTAACCCCGATTGACCTTTGGGATATGCATAAATCATGCTTTGGAGAGGCGTGCAGTGATACTTACGGGAGTTTTTGGGCAGGCCCGGTCCAATGCTAACCTGCAGCATCTTGTTGGACGGTCGCAGCACAGTGGCGTCTCCCTGACCCTGAATGAACTGCACCTGCCGCGAGCCTCCGGCACTCCACGGCCCCCAGCTCTCCTTCTTCAGCTTCATCTCCAACCTGAACATAACAGTCAAACCATTACATTACCCTGTGTTTTTTCATTACAAACTCTTACACTTCTTTACATTCTTCTCTTATAAATACATTTCTTCACGTTTTTCCTTTACACTCTTACAAACCCTTACTGATCTAACCAATCAGACTTCTGAAGAAGGGAACTAGCTGGAGCTGGTGTGGCAGACAGTGGTTGGAACTGGACTCCGCAGGAAGGTAGACCTCCAGGACCAGGGTTGGTGACGACTGTCTTACATTCTTCACTTACAATCTTACTTTTTTGTATTTGGCTTATTTTTACGCATTTATTTATTGTAATATCTTACACCTACAACTTTGTTTCAGTAGGCATAATTCTGGGCACCTGCTGCAAATAATTCCACTTTAATATTTCAATAATGATGTAATATTATGTTTTTTGTATTTGTATTTTTTGTATTGTCCATTGAATGTGGCCTGGCCAATCAGAACCGGGACCATTGGGTTGTGTTTTGGGCCAGATGTGACCATATGTCCCAACTGAATTCTGTTTTAATGCACAAAAAACCATTTAATCTTTGACGATTATGTTGCTTGGCAACCACGGCCTGTTTATTATAAACTACATTTAATGTTGTGCCTAACAAATACCCTTAACTGTGGTAAAATAACTAACACAAAGCCTCTCGTGGCTTACTGCTTTATTATAGTTGTCATTCAGACAAACTTTATGCACTTTACATTAAATAAACATGTATATGTTTTTACTCCTAAAGCCTGACTGCAACTTAACGAGGGAAGCTCTGAATCTCTTATTTAACAATAAATTTGAACTTGTACTTTTCATTTAAGACATCATAACTGAATGCATGCTTGCAGTATTCAAAATATCCAATAGCGCTACAAAATCTCTAGAATTGTCTCTAAAATTGTTGGTCTACTATTCAGCACTACTATATAGCACATGATATGATGCTACTTTATTTGGATTGAATCCAACAGATTAAATATAGTTAGAATTAACTACACACTTTCTGGTGAAACTCTCAACAGTGTTAAGGTTAGGATTAGGATTAAGATTAGGGTTAGCGATAATCAAGGTAAAATGAATAGTATATTTAGTTAAATATAAGTTACATGCAGGAGGAACATCTACAAAGCGTCTACGTTGTGCTATAGAAATAATCCAACTATCTAAATGCATGTAAGGGGGACTCACGTGTTGGCGAATTTGAGGGGCAGCTTCCTCTGGGTCTTCTCCTCGAACCTGCGAGCCACCAAGCTGATGAATTCAGTCTTAAACACGCACTCCAGCAGGCTGTCATACTCCTGCTCATGCAGGATCATGAAGTCATCCTGTAGAGTGCTACAGAAGAAAAGAGAGACAGGAAGAAAAGTGAGATTTTGAAGAACAATTAAAGGAATAGTTTGGCAAAATATTGAATGTACACAACTTTCTCTTTTCTCCAAATTTAGTGGATCAGCCGAGAAATGTTTGGTGTCTGAAGTTTGATTCTTTAGTTTTGCTATTATGTTTGCACTGTGAGGCTACAGTGGACTGAAGTACATTCCATATCTAAAGAGAGTAACAGTAGCCTAAGTTTTGATCATTTTTATCATACATATATATACATACATACAGAAAAATCTGTTTGGCCTTATTTAACAACTCGACACAGTTCGAGGAGCGTGTGAAGATTTAGCATGCAGTTAGCACCATGCTAACTGGACGGCTACCCATCCAAAGGTATTTGCTCCAGTGCAAAACTAACAAAGCCAACTTCAGGCACCAAAGTACACTTTGGGAAATTCATTTTTAACTTACTATTCCTTTAAGCTAACGTTTTGGCTCCGGACTGAAAATGGAAAGTAGACGTGTTCGCTGACGAATAATATATCTACACATTAATTAATACATGATCTCTTATGAATATTGAACATTGTGCTCTGCAAAGAGCAAAACATCAAAACCCAAACACTTCCCATTCGGCACTCCGCACAGATAAACACGCCAGCAGGCTGAGTGTCAGATGTTCTCAGCTCAGTCTACAAATGACTTTATACGACGACAAACAAAACAGCAGGCGACTGAGGGGCGAACAGAAACGACATCAAGAAGGCCCATGCAGCGATGGCCTGTTTCCCCCAATAAACTTAAGTCTTTTCTAATGAGCTTTTTACAAGGCCTGCTCTCGCTTTCCAGGAGCACCTGGTTCACATTACCCACAACCCTCCACTCACATTACGCCTCACAGACCCCCATCAGACACACGGCGGGGCTTGTACACACTTTACTGCCCTCCATATGCATCACGTAAAAGATCAATGTGGGGCAGTGCACTGTAATGTTTAACTCGTCGGGTGACTCCTCTACTTTAATCCAGAGTCTTCGGGGAGCGATATGTGAAACAACTGACTTTTATCTCATCCCTGATTCATTGAAACCAACTCAGGACAGCTGTTCTAAATGTGCTTTTATAAATCAAATTCAGTACTAAAATCTGATAGGCTAAGTCACATTCAAAGCCATTGTAAAATAAAGTAATAAGCCACAAGACGCCTCGCATTACAGTGATTTTACAGTTTAGGGATGTTGTTAGGCCTTTGTTTTTAATCAGACATAAAATACAAAATTCTGAAATACTGATGTTTAATAAATAAATAAATTCTTACAATATAGCGGTAGTGCTATGTAGTTTGTTAAGGGGGTGTGGGGATGGAGGGTGGTTCAAATTGCATTTTTTGGTTGCTTATGGCTGCATATCTCCCAGTTGTTAAGCAACAACAGCCTTCTAACTGTCAATCAACTGTGCTAGTTGTCTAATGTTTCGGTATGTACAGGCGAAAAGGTGTGGCACTCGCTCTTTTAGAGGGATCCACTATTAGCTATCCAAAGTCAGTTAAACAAAGAAAGAAGCTGCTTTTTGATTATGTCAAGCCAATTTTGATCCATGAAAATCATAAAGCTCATGCTTAGCAACTACAACTGCTACTAAAGCCTGGCCTTCCTTTTGATCCGATTGGTCAGCACAGAAAAAATGCTCATGATGTAAGCTACCGACCAGTACAAGTTGAACTTTTTTCAACTTGTGTTGCCTGGAGCAACAAAGTATGCGATAACAGTGTGCAAACTATGGATCTCCCATTAAAAACAATAGAAAAAAGGCTCCTCAAAACGTATCCTGTGGTTGCCATTTTGTATTTTGGGTCAGTTGTGACCATATGGCCCAACTGAATTCTGTTTTAATGACCAAGTAATAAAAAGCCACTTTATTTTTGACTATTATGTTGCTTGGCAACCGCAGCCTGTTGATTACTTTTGATGTTGTGCCTAACAAATACCCTTAACGGTGGTAAAAAAAAACAAACAAAAAAACTGTAACACAGCCTCTCATGGCTCACTGCTTTATTACAGTTGTCATTCAGATAAACTTCATGCACTTTACATTAAAAAAAAACATGTAAACGTTTTTTACTCCCAAAGCCTGACTGCAGCTTAAGGAGGGAAGAACTGAATCTCTCACAGATGTCTTCAATTCCCCATGTGTGACATTTTAGAGCAACACAGGGGGCTCCGAGGGCTTTAGAGTCCAGCCCTGAGGCCTTTGAAGTGGCTGTGTCTGGATTTGTGCAGATGGAGAAGCTGGGCAGTATTACGGGAGAAAGGGAGGGATACCCGTACTCTGTGCTATAAGTAGTGCAGTGACATTAATATCAATACCAAGTGCTTTTAAAACACTTTAAAACATGTATTATTGCCTGAACAGTCGATGTTTATTACACTGAACAAAGAAAAATAAGTAAATTGCTACAGCTTAACTGATATCTATGATTTATTTTCTATCTTCATTAATATAAACTCTTCAAATGTTAAACAGTTAACTGAATAACGGAAACACTGGCTTACTTGGCGTGTTCCACAGAAACGATTGTGGGAACAATGGAATAAGAGAACACAATATAGCCTAGCACTCATCGCACTGTGTTCACAACATATACATACAAACATATAACTATATATACACACCGATCAGGCATAACATTATGACCACCTCCTTGTTTCTACGCTCCACTTACTATATAGGTGCACTTTGTAGTTCTACAATTACAGACTGTAGTCCATCTGTTTCTCTGCATACTTTGTTAGCCCCCTTTTACCCTGTTCTTCAGTGGACCAGGACCCCCATGGACCCTCACAGAGCAGGTACTATTTGGGTGGTGGATCATTCTCAGCACTGCAGTAACACTGATGTGGTGGTGGTGTGTTAGTGTGTGTTGTGCTGGTGTGAGTGGATCAGACACAGCAGTGCTGCTGGAGTTTTTAAACACCTCAGTGTCACTGCTGGACTGAGAATAGTCCACCAACCAAAAATATCCAGCCAACAGCGTCCTGTGGGCAGCGTCCTGTGACCACTGATGAAGGACTAGAGGATGACTTTACATCTACGAGGTGGACTGACAAGGTAGGAGTGTCTAATAGAGTGGACAGTGAGTGGACACAGTGTTTAAAAACACTGCTTTGCTGTGTCTGATCCACTCAGACCAGCACAACACACACTAACACACCACCACGTCAGTGTTACTGTAGTGCTGAGAATGATCCACCACCCAAACAGTACCTGCTCTGTGAGGGTCCATAGGGGTCCTGACCACTGAAGAACAGGGTAAAAGGGGGCTAACAAAGTATGCAGAGAAACAGATGGACTACAGTCTGTAATAGTACAATTATAAAGTGCACCTATACAGTAAGTGGAGCTGATAAAATGGATGTGTGTGTTGGTCAAGCTAACAGACAATCAAATCAAATCACATCAAATCACAATGGACTGTTTATTTGTATTTATATTATTTGTATTAACAAAGTTTTCAAGAAGTAAGTTAAAAGTTGAGTATTAAATCATTTACAATGTTGTAGTATTGAAAAAGCACAAAATGTTTGATATATTGTTCAAGCCCTAGTTTAACTTAAAGAAGTTCTAAACTGCAGAACCAAACCGCAGGACAGTACTGAAGGTCTGAGTTTCGGTGTTGATTCAGTAACGAATGTGTATTGTGGGATAATGTCAGATATGATCTTTCTGTATATGAGAAGTATCTGTGGCTTTTTATCTGCGTATGTGCTGTACTCCTGACTACCGATGAAGGTTTGTTGTTCCATTCTCACTGTATTGACTCACTGTTGTTTAATTATTAACCGGTTGACCTGGTTGGCACAAACGCACACACAGATACAGTGACTTTTATGCCTTACCTAAGAGAAATAGCCATGATCTTGTCCACCTCGATTTTGCGCTTGAGCACCTCCTTTATCTGGCCTTTTTCTGGACCCTGCTTCACCTTCTCCCTCCCGATCAGATAGACACCCTTAGGGGTCAGGATGAGGTCTCTCTTAATGCCCTTTCACAGCAAAGAAAAAGACAAAAAACATCAAGATAGAGGAAAAAACGAGAACAAATGCTAGAAATGTTCATAATGTCTATGAAATCTTCATAAATATCACTTCATGATCAAAGAATCAGGGGTCTGAATTCAGTCCCAGCTTCAGCAACCCATTAAAGTGACTGTTAAATCACTTTAATTAAATTAATATATATACAAAAGCAAAAAACATGGACAAAATTCGGGCTTCTACCACAACTACTAAGGCTACACTGTCTACATTTATAAAGAACAGCATGTCATACAGTGTTGGAAATCACATGAGCGAGTCAAGGCTACGTTCACATTATGAGGCACTAAGTGCAAAAGTCTGATCTTTTCAAATCAAACTTGAGTCACTTTCATACGTGGTCCTAGATCGGAATCGGTACATATCCATATTGTGTCCAAGCGACTTTAACTCTAATGAACAGATGATCCATTCTGAGAATTTGCTGATGCTCTTGAACGTCATAAATCTGCTGTCAAACGAGTTACAGCAGGGGCAAGTACACAATGACCACAGTGTAAACGTGTTTCTCTGAGCTACACTGTTTTCTATCACAGTGTAAAAGGTGCATGAGTCTTCCTTTCTTCTTGAACGCACGATGTTTTTTTTTGAGAGCAAGAGTGTGAGCTTACTCAAAACACAGTTCAGACTGATTATTATTGTTTTGTTTAACCACTGGGACAATTAAATGTGACTTATGTTTGTTATTCTGTGTTTATCTGTGAGAGAATGTAAATAAAAACCTGTGAATTTTTCACCTGTTCAGGCTTTGTTAGATTGTGTTCTTTGCTTATCAAATGAATGCCGCAACAATATTGAGAAATCATGTGATTAACGGAGAAGAGCTGATTAAACGGCAGACATATTCGTGTTTTTGTGTTGGTCCTGAAAGATTAATGAGCACAAAATTTATACGTTTTATCTTGTAAATCTGATTTTTTGATAAACTATTACTTTAACGACTGGTTTATTGAGTTCAACCAGGCACGCTGGAGCAGGACACTAAACTGGTGGTACTATGTTTTTGGTCTCCACTGGTCGAGGACTGTCATACATAGTACTGATATCTGCTCTGTGTGTTCAGTCAATGTATTATAGCTGAAGCACCTTGAAGCGTCTGTCGTATTTGGTGACTTTGTCCGCGAAGTCGATCTTCTCTCTCTTCCCGAGGAACTGCCTGAGCTCAGGCCGGTCATCCATGCCCAGGTAGTCTCCAACAAAGTTCCTGTTCAGGCTGTGCCTCCTTCTCTCCTTCTTGTTTAGCAGCAGGTCAGAGGCTGGAGGAAAAACACACAAACCATTTAACACTAGCATTTTACATCAGTCAGCCTATTGATGTGCACTGCACTTAAAAAAAGGGAACACAGTGACCTGACTTACATTCCAATAGTTATTTCTACATGAATGTAATGTATTACAACATGATTACTGCTGAAAGTACTGGACATTATTCATCATTTACCAGCTTCTTGTTGCTCCCAAAAAATTTGAACTATAGAATAAAACATCTAAAAATACCATTTTGTTGTATAAGTTACAATATTTCAGTCTATACTTGGGGTTGGAAATGAGGCGATATTCATTGTTGTGTATCTATTTAATGCCAATATGGTTTTCTGGATATTGTCAGTACTGAAGAAGTAGTACTTATAAACCATGATTAGTCTAGGTGGTCTAAATGGACTAAAACAAATCATTGTTTTCATAGTTTTTTATAATATTTTTAAACCCACTGCTGGTTCCTTTTTCATATCCAACTTATTAAACTTCTAAATAAATAAATAAATAAATAAATAAATAAAGTGTTTCATACTGTGTATTGAGAAGATACTGTGAATTCTTGTGATCATACATTGTTTGCTATTTCTCTCACTCCAACGTATACTATATAAGTTGGTAACATTGTGCTGATGTCATATTTTATGTGGAAATGATCAAATATATCACCTTATTTCAATTATTGCATTATTTAGGCATTGGTCACTATGGTAAAACACATTTATTTTTGGGGGTGATAAGCGCTGGTTGACCAGCAAAAGGGAAATGAATAATTACTTCCACTATAATGATTCAGCATGTAATGGTAAATTTTGCCAATCTGACAATAAGTTGGAAGTTTTTTTATCATATTCTGGTGCAAAAGCAAAACCTCTGCTGACTCTTGTGGTTCCAGCTAAACCAATGAATGGGGAAATGAGGTCATAGCCGCTATCGCATGTGTACAGTGGAAAGCCACCGAAACTTCACTTCTCACCCAAGCGGTTTAGATAGCGACTCTTAACGTAACAATGGTTTTCACTTCCTTTTTTTAATTCTCTATGTGTGCATAAGATGACTGAATAAGTGTGCATGGGTGTGACAGTATGTGTGCTTGGCCAGGCTCTGACAGGTCAGGCACGGGCTCTCACCCTCCTCTCTCATCTGTACGTATTTCTTTCGGGCCAGGTACTGGCGCCAAGCTCTCTGGATGGCCCGGGCGTAGCCGTCGAACTTTCGGTCCCTCGTCTCCTCCAGAAGGAAAAGCTGTGGAGCAGATAAAAAGAAACTGTACCCATTAGCCAGCACATACCTGCAGCTACCGCCACACCCGGGCCTGCCACGTCAGTGGAAATACAGGCGTGCCAAGCTCGACTGCAACCTCAAGCTCTCTGTTGCCCCCATGTTAGTCACAATGAATACATGTTAGTATATTCATCAAAACAATGATGAATATACAAGAAATGACACTACCAAGGCTCTTGGCTGACAACGATGAAGCCTACATACCATAGTAATGCATGAAATCAGTGTTTTCAATAACAAAGAGGCAATTTTAATGTATAAAATAATTCTAATAGTGCATTTAGTATGATGGGCAGAGTTGCAGAAGATGAAATGACTGAGAAAGCTATAAAACTTTGAAAAAGCATTTCCAGAATGCTTTGTATTTGGAAATTGGTGATAAAATCATGAAGAAGAAAAACAGACAATTATATTACAATATATAAAAATATAAAACTTTTTTTTCGAGGTCTAGATTATAAGATTTAAATGTACACTGTATAGCTTATTATGGATTTAAATCAAATTAATTATTCATTTAAAATTTCAAACATTCAGTCATTTAAAGCCTGATGCTTCAATATCTGACCAGTAGTTTAGTATGAAAATGTTATTCATTTACTTTTAATGTAATAAAAGTACAGTAAGTACCAAAAAAAAACACACACACACACACACACACACACACACACACACACACCAGCTCAAGAACTAAGATAACGAAATCCTTGCCAAATATCCTGAAAGGTCACTCCCTACAGGAGCCACAGATGCACATTGTGAGCTGAGGAAAGACATCACATTTAAACAGCTCTGGCTGCCTTTCGCTCCCAAAACGCTTCTCTCTCTCTCTCTCTCTATGTCTCATTCATTCATTATCTCGGACAGCCTCACTCTGTCCCTCTCTGTAGGGTCAGACTAGATTAGAGCTCCTCACTCTGTTCTGTCCAGCGTGAGCTCTCAGAGGACACTGCAATAGCACTACACAGCTCCAGACTAAACACACTATTCTCTCATTATCACCTCAGCCTGGACCGGCCACTCTCCCTCACACACACGCAGGTTTGTTTTTATAACTTGCCAGGACATGGGTATATACACATGTCCTATAGCCAAGATATATATGTAAGCACCTTGGTGTAGTAATAATAATAATAATAATAACAACAATAGTCATATGTTATATACAGTGCTGTGCAAAATTCAGAGCAACCTTCATTTATTTTCCAGTTAAAACAAGTTTTTTCAGTATATATTGTGTTCACTCTTTGCCTTTATTACAGCTTCCATTCTTTTCAGGAGACTCACTTTCATTTCTTCTACACCTCCAAAGTTCAGTCTTAGAAGTTTTGCATTTTCTGCTTCTCACCATCTAAATAATCCCAAACAGATTCAGTGATGTTGAGGTCTGGACTCTGGGGTGGTCAGTCCATTGTTCTGAGGACACCAGCAGCTTCTTGGGCTTCTTGCCAGCTACACGTCCTTTCAGACCCACAGCGCTGACGTCGTCTTCTCACAGTGGAAGGATGGACAGAAACATCTGTGGATGTTTTCAAATCTGAAGCCGCTTGATTTTCTCCTCTCTCTCAAAGATGAAAGCTTTAAGTGCTGTTTATCTGATGGGGACAGTTTTGGTGGTTTAACAGGTCTTGCACAGTCATTTCTCAATGTCAGTTTTGTTTTTTCACTTATTTTCCTTATGCAAGTGCATTATCTTATATCTAATCTTCTCAGAATTGTGTAATATCTTCAGAAATATCTCCTGAAAAATGAATAACGTACTGGAAATCAAATAAATGAAGGGTGGTCTCTGATTTTTGCACAGCACTGTATATGGAACCGCTTATATGTTATAATATTTGATATATATGTATGTAAGTACTTTTATATTACTTTTGTTTAGTGCATTTTACAAAGTCAGGAGCACTTCTCGTCCTGTAAGTTGCTGCTGTTTTTCTCAGGACATTTTGTCCTGAAACAATATAAAAACAAACACATGCATGCACACACCAAGCATGAGCCACGAGTGTTGGAGAGATTCCTCACAGCAGATGTAAAAAGTGAGAGAGCAGAAAACACAATCTCTCTCTCTCAATTTCAGAAGCCTCCCATCCTTTGCTATCATAGTCTGAGTGTCAAATCAGCTCAGACACAAACACAGCATAAAAGAGCCATCCATCAGCAGTCTGAAGGATCAGAGAGTTCATTCTGGCACACACACACACACACACACACACACACACACACACACACACACACACACGCACACACACACACAGCTGCTGTGGGTAAAATTACTCTGCTCGACAAAAAAATACCTGTAGTCATGAAGTAATTAGTGTGTGTCAGCACCTTATCAGAGCAGGAGTTTTGTTTTTAGAGACTGAGTGGATAATACTTAAAAGCCGCCCTGTTGGTACCTGTGTCGTGCAAGAACATCTAACACACACACACACACACACACACACACACCTTTCTGTGAGCTCACTGTGACGTTTCCAGTGACCTCAGTGTTGACATTTACATGCACAAACACTCACTTGCAGCACAAATGCAGTTACCATATGTTATCAAAGCCTCGGTTGTAACTCATGAACAGACCAGACGTATATATATATATATATATATATATATATATATATATATAAACACTGTATATACCTTTGTAACAATTTTGGATATAACAAGTTTTTAAAAAGAATGATACTGATGCATCATGGAATTTGTATTTCTCCACAGAAGATGATACTACCTCTGTTCCCCCCTCCAAAAAAAACAAAAAATGAATTACATATATATATATATATGTGTATATATATATATATATATATATATATATATATATATATATGTATACACACACACACACACACACACGTATATACACACATATATATATGTGTATATACATATATATATATATGCATATATATATATATATATATAAACACTGTAATATGTCTCTTATGGATTACAGTTCTGTATGTCCCTTGTGGATAACTATAATACTATAATATGTCCCATAGTGCCATATGGATTATATATACGTAAGTATATAAACAATAACATGTTCCATGCATTATGTAAGTTTAAGTACCTATAAATAACTACAGAATATGGACTATATATATGTAAGTACCTGACATGTTTCTGCAAAATCATCATTTTAGAGATACAAGTTTTGTTACGACAGGCACATAATATACAACATACACTCACACCTTTACACAATTATGTGCATTGAGTCGGATTAACAAGGTCTGATTCAGAGTGTGTGTGTGTGTATTTGTGTGTGTGTGTGTGTGTGTGTGTGTGTGTGTGTCTAGATGTCAACACGGAAACATCACAAGCAGAGCTTTCATACACAGCATGAAAAAGATGCAGTGGGGAAAAAGGCCCAGGCTCTGTTCTATGCAGAGCTGCTTCTGCACAGTCAGGCGACTGTGTGGACCCCCAAATCGATGTTGACTCAACACTAACACTGCTGTTCACTTAGGCCTGCCTCTGCTCTCTGTCTGCTAATGCTCAGAGAAAGAGCCTGACCACACAGAACACAGCCAGCTACTGAAACTGAAACTCACTGGCTCCGCAAAACCAACAGGAAGGCTCATATTAATATGTCTATGTACTAATAATACACACATAGAGCACAGCAGCTTTAGATAACAACTCACAAAGCCCATTATTATAAGCAGCATTATTACAGTAATTTAGTTATACTACTGAAGCATAATTCTGTAATTATGTGATAAATTTCATCGTTATTTACATTCTGAAATATTTATAAAGACGTTTATATTAAATGTTTAAAATGATCATGCAGGCTTTATCATGAGAATTTCAGAAAATGAGAATTTTTCTTCTTTCCAATAAGCAACAATAACTTCATCTAATTCAAATCATATTACAACATCATTAACATGAGTGCAAATGTGATCTTGACTGTTAGCTTAGAAATTGCATTTTTGACAGGACTGTCATATTTTCAACTACCTATGAGTGAGAAATGATTAAAGAAAACGTAGGAAAAGGCATTTAATTCATGACGTATGAGAGGGGGCGCTTAACAGCTTTGGAATATGTTTGTGTTTGTGGATTGAAGTAGCGCTCATACCGACTCAGGTGCTTTAATGAAGATTTTGGTTCGGCCCAGCTGGAACTGGTCCTGGTCCATGTTGACGGAGCGCAGCAGGTGCAGGACGCCCTGCTTCTCGTCCCCGCGCCACGTCGGCCACGACTCCTTTGTCAGGATGGCGTACCTGAGAACAGTGAGGAGGGATTAGATCTAACCGAATACTTTAGACTTGAACTGCCATGCCAATCACCCATCAGAGCCCTACTGAGCATACTCACAACATTTCATGTTCATTTTAGAGGTATTTGGATCTCTGGTTCCTATCACGAGTGACAATTCTGACTCTGTAAGTTTCTCTAGAACGCATCAAATGATTCTGTTTACATCTTAACCATTTAATTATGAACATATTTTTGGAAAATCGATGGAAATCCCCTTTAAAGGGAACCAATACATCAAAGCTGTAATGCCTCTAAAGGCAATATCACAAAATGTACAGCATGAAATGGTGATGAATACACTGCCTGAAATCTGAGTCGGTAGGTTTCTCTACAAAGCGTCATTACACATCAAAACACCCTGAATAACTCTGTTTACATCTTGATGATGACTGTGTTACACACAGAATGTACTTTATGTACAAAATATAAATTTTTTTTCTAGCAACTTAACTGCAAAGCCCAGTTGACTGAGAACTTCATGCTAAAGTTAACAGGCAAACAAGTCTCGTTCAGTGACGAAGCTACCAGCCTGAACACAAACCAGTCTTTCATAGCCGTGTACCTAAATGCCTCCAGTGCCTATAGCTCTGCACTCAGAGCAGAGAAACCAATAAAAAGACAGTGCTGTCTGTGTGTGTGTGTGTGTGTGTGTACGTCTGGGGGAAAGCAAACATCAGCAGGGCGGAGAGAAAGTGTGTGCGTCTCTCAGGAGGTCCAGGAGATGCCAGCAGACAATAACAGAGCAGCAGAAGAAAGCAGCCACTCCTTTAGTGCTCAGTAATGCTAACAAAACCCCCGGACAGAAAAAAGCACAGCAGGATTCAGGACAGCCGAATAGCTGCCGTCAGAGCGCACTGCTTCTTTTCTACAGCTAGTCTAGCTTCCTGCTCTTTTTCCTTCTATAATGTTCTATAACTGCACACCATTATTATTAAACCATCAATAAAAATAGTGTACCCTACTAGGTGCACCATCATCAGGGAGCTGGTGAGTTCGATCCCCAGTGATGCCACAACCATCCATGGCTGGGAGACCAAGAAACCGTAATGGATGGCCCTCTTTCTCCCCCCATGACTCAGCGCGATGACAGCCATGCAAGTGCTGGTTAGATATCATTTATAATTGAATAAGTCTTTTAATGTTCCCAAAAGGTTCTCACTGAATAAAACTGCAGCAATTATCAGCAAGACAGGTGATTCTACATTCAGGAATGGCAGTGCATTAGATTTGATTCGATTTGAAAGAATGAGAACGAAAGAGCAAGAGCCTTCTAGATGTATCCTACATTAAGGTGGCTTTACACGGTGAAACTTTCATTTAACTTCGGTTGCTTGAAACCGCCATAAAACTAAACTGAGCCTAAGCTGCACATGAAGCATCCTGCAACTCACTTGAAACACTCTGCAACAGTTGCATGTGTGTCTCAACTTTATAAAACAGGTTTCAGGAAACAGCCAAATCAAAATGGCAATAACGCATTATGTGATGACATCAAACATCATATGTTCAAACCATTGATTTCGCCAGATCAGTGGAGAGAAGAAGATGAAACAGAAGATGGTTTATTGGCCCTATCATCAGGAGACCGCGAGTTCGATCCCTGGTGATGATACAGCCATCCGTAGCCGGGAGTCCAAGAGAGCACAGTTGGCCTCGCTCTCTGGGAGGGTAGGATAGCCCCTCATCTTCACCCATCACTCAACGCGATGCTCTTGTGTGACTGGGGGAGTCCTAACTAATGGGGGCCGACCAAAAAAAAACGACTAAATTGGGGAGAAAATTGGGGAAAAATAAAAAAAACAAAAAGTTCCACAGTGTAAAGCCAGCCCAAGATCAGCTTATGATAAGAGAGAAATGAAAGCCATTATCATACTGGAAGCACAGAAGAAGAAGTGTTCATAATACACCCACACAAAACAAACAGTCTGGTTTCTCTCTTCTCTTTTCTGTCAACTATCCATAGCTAATCATTCTCCTGTAAGCGTAGCCAGAAAATTTTACTCTGATATTCCCATTCAGACCAAGATACTCCTACGTTAGACACGATTCTGCCGTCTGATCAGTGACACTTTTACATAGTGACTCATTTTACACAGCTGTGTGCTGCACAGTGACCTTCTGTACTGCACTGTTTGAACTGTTTCAGGCCGGTCAGTAGGAGTAGGAGTTTGTTTTACCTGTTCAGGAACTTGCGGAAGACTCTCCTGTAAGCGTAGCCAGCACGCCTTACTCTGATGTTCTCCTTTAGACCAAGATACTCCACTTGGTGTTTCACTCTGTGATGAAACAGAAGAGGGGGTTAAAATCACATATAAAATAGATGCGTCCAGTTTTAAAGTATGATTGGCCGACTCATTACAAGTTATTGTAAAATAGCTGCTATATGGCATTAATAAAATAAAATTAAATTAACAAATTAGATTATGAATAATAGTATAAAAATTCATACTGAAAAATTCAAACGGGCCCTGTCAGATGTTCTTCCAAAGTATATCGCTATTGTCGGAAGAAAACCTCGTATCTCCATTTTTGACATTTTTCAGTTTTTGATAATTTGAAAATTCCTGTTGCCCTTTACATTTTGTGTAACTTTCATGATGAATGGACCAAATTAAATGACCCAAAATGACTTGGAAAAAAGTCTGGTTCCATTGACTTACATTAGAAGTAAAGTAGGTTTTTCCCTTTTTCTGTAAAGTTACCATTTCGGAGATTCACACAAAAAAATAAAACTTTATAAAGAGAATTAACAAAAAATTAGAACAATAAGAGGTAATAAATATACAATATGCAACATATAATTTCAGACTATGATTTCTGATGATTATTAGGGTTTAGGAAGCACCGATTATGTTAACGTAATGATTTTCTTTTAAGTATATTCTTTTAATCATGTTTTTAATTTCTATTCTTTACTTTTTTAAAACATCTCATTTTCTCATCTGTAAAGCACTTTGAATGACCGCAGTGTATGAAAGGTACAATATAAAAAACTTGGCTTGCCTTAACAAAAATTACTGAAGTACAAAATGTATAAAATATAAATTACATCAGTCAATATTATCCATTAATGTAATTTTGAGTCTCCTAAAATCGATATCAGTCACAAAATTTTCACACTGGTCAGGCCCAAGTACACTAAATGTTCTGCAGACAGGACAATGGGCTATTTCAATGAAGTGTAATTAAAACACAGACCACTTTTCTGGCTGTGAAAGGCATTAAATAGTTCCTCCACCACAGCTCAGCCATTCTCAGTCACGTCCTGCACATGCAGAAGGCCAAGTGCTAATTACACCGCCCGAAGTGAACGTGTGCTCACAACAGGAAGAAGCAGAACAATACAGCAGGAGCCCCCCGGCGGTACAGCCCGTACCAAAAGCACCGGAGAGAAGAACGAGCAGGAAGGGACAAACAAAAAAGGCAAAATAAAGGCTGTGAAAGTCTAAAAGCAGCCAAACGGCCAGCAGGAGGTTTTCTGGACAACTCTCTAAATGACAGAGCTGGGAGGGATTCTGCATAGTAGATGTTTTAGTTTACGTGCTCAGAATGCAAAACATGGCCTAATATAACATTACTTCATGTCTTAGGTTTTAACCTAGGGCTGAGTTAACCATGAGGCTAAAATGAAAATACTTGGCCTCTGTGTGAAGAGCAACGACACAAAAACATCAAGGTGATGAAGTGAGGCTCAAATTCTTCAAGCCATTCTGCTTGTTACATCATCACCGCCAGTGGGGAGTTCAAACTGACCTGCCATGTGTGACTGTTGTGTTATGGACTTTAATCACTACTAATGTAGAAAAAACACAGAAAGACAAGTTTTGGCCAAATTTCAAGGCAGGTAAATATTTATTCCTTCGTTTAGCTAGTTAGCTAAGGTTAGCTATCCAGGCTAATTTTTGTCTACAAGCTGGCAAGAGATGTTCCAGTTACTGAGAAAATCTTTTTTGCTCCACTTTCCCCTCAACTGTGTGTGAGTGAGTGAGTGTGTTCACCTGCTCTCCTCCCAGTCTTTGGGCTTCTTGGTCTCATTGGGTTTGATACAGCGGATGTAGTGAGGAGTGCACTTCATCAGCGTGCTCACCAGATCATTAGCTTGTTTCTAAGAGACAGAGAGACAGAAAGAGAGAGATGAGGGAAGTGGAGAAGAGGGGATGTGAAGATGAGGGGATAAGGCGATGTGGAGATGAGGGGATGTGGAGATGAGGGGATGAGGGGACGTGGAGATGAGGGGATGTGGAGATGAGGGGATGTGGAGATGAGGGGATGAGGTGATGCGGAGATGAGAGGATGTGGAGATGAGGGGATGAGGGGATGAGGTGATGAGGGAATGTGGAGATGAGAGGATGTGGAGATGAGGGAATGTGGAGATGAGGGGATGAGGGGATGAGGGGAAGTGGAGATGAGGGAATGAGGGGATGTGGAGATGAGGGGATGAGAGGAAGTGGAGATGAGGGGATGTGGAGATGAGGGACTGAGGAGATGTGGAAATGAAGGGATGTGGAGATGAGGGGATGAGGTGATGCGGAGATGAGAGGATGTGGAGATGAGGGGATGAGGGGATGAGGTGATGAGGGAATGTGGAGATGAGGGAATGTGGAGATGAGGGGATGAGGGGATGAGGGGAAGTGGAGATGAGGGAATGAGGGGATGTGGAGATGTGGAGATGAGGGGATGAGGGGAAGTAGAGATGAGTGGACGTGGAGATGAGATGAGGTCACCACAGGCTGGACTGAAGTATAACAAAACACACATACACACTTTTCACACCTTACAGTTCAGCGCACCTTGATTTTACTGCCCGCAGTAGTGGGTCGACCTTTCTTCTCAGCGTTGAGGTTTTCTGGGAACAGTGCCCGGATAAAAGCTCTGCAGAGGAACAGAGAGAGAGAGAAAGAGAGATTAATCATTACTGAGAAGTGGAAGAAGACAGAAGGAAAAGCAAGAGACACAGAGGCAGATTTACAGGGAGAGAGAGAGAGAGAGAGAGAGAGAGAGAAGAGAGAGAAAAAAGAAAGGAGTGCAGATGAAGAACAGAGACTGGATGCTGCAGAGTTTTATCGGGTCAGTGAAAGTGGGCCGTGCTGCAGTGCACACTGTGTTGGAGTTTGAGGGTCAGGCCTGCAGTTTGAATAGCTGTGGTTTGGTGTTAACTGACTGTTTTCTGACCGTTCCCCTCCATTCCTCCTCAATGGGCGCTTTACTGCGCTGGAATTCAGAGCAGCTGATATTGTATTATTGCATTCACGCGTATCACATTACTGTATTTTGGAATTCATAAACGATCTAACCATGACGTCTCAGTGCCGCTCTGAATGTAACACACACTTGTGAGCATTCCAGGGTGTGTGTGGACCTCTTTCAGCCTAAGAATGCAGTTGGAACGGATTTCACAAATACCAGTCTTGACCCATGGGGACAAATATGGTGTGCTATTGTGCATTTTTGCTGTGGGTAGTGTTTCTGGTGAAATCCATCTTTTGAACCATTTGCATGCAAAAAAGTCACCTGAATGAACAGGCATATATATATATATGAAGAGCGCTTTCACATAAGAAATTAATTTTGTGTATTAAGTCATTAGTAATACTGAGATGTAAAGCCAGTTATTGAAAGCTCAAACAGAAGTTCTTCACTGCTCTTTAATAAAGGTTAAAGGTCAGAGGTTAAGGCTGTAGGGCGGGTCTGTGCAGATGGACTAGAGGCTCTGCGACATCACACAGCTGTCTATATAACGAACTCTCTCTTCTATTCTTCTGTTCAGCGCTCTGCTCTGACACACGCCTCTAAGACTGTGAGCGTCTGCGTGTGTTTCTGCATGAGTGTGTGTTTATGCCCAGCAGCACGTGTCTGAATGGGGTCTGAAGACGGACCCCCAGCAAGATCCACAAAGCACTGAATACAATAAACCTACAGGGAGGTGATGAGGGCTGTTTATACAGATGGCTCAGAAGAAGGAGAGAGAGAGAAAGAGAGTAAAAGAAAGAAAGAAAAAAAAAGAGAGAGATAGAGAGAGGGAAAAGAGAGAGAAAAAGAAAGCATGAGACAAAAAGACATGGGACAAAGGAAAGAGGGAAAGATAAGAGAGTAAAATAAGAATTAAGAATAAAAAAAAATGTACATCATTTTTTATGTTTTTATCATTTTCCATCACGTCTTTGACTGAATCTACAACGTAGAACTGTGCAGGATGTGGGGACACAAGCAGCTCTTATACAGCTGAGCTGCATATGGAAATATTTCTCACAGAAGGTTGAAAGATTTGTACAGTGTACATTTATGTGAGTTACTGTTCTGTAGGTCAGCTGGTAGCGTGTTAAATCACACAAGCCTAAAACACAAAGATAAATCACTCTGTCAACTGAATCAGTAGGTATGAATTACCTGTTACGCAATCTGCTCACAATAAAAGAATAATCCATGTTTTCATTTTTAATATATTACAGTATAAACTATTTTCTTTTTGTGATATTCTACTACTATTTATTTTAAAATTCAAGATTTTAAAGAAGCACAGATGGTTAAAAAGCCCATTTCTGCTACAAACCCTCACTCAGTAGCAGGCTATATGGGGAGAACCAGCCCTGAAACACTGCTGTTGTTGCCAGACAACGTCTCCAGCTGGCCAAATTATCAGCATTATTTACATACATTACACATTACAATAGGAAAGTCTGGGCAAGAGAAATGGCTTTTCTATGCTGGACTGATGGCTGAAGAGTAAAGAGGCTGATTGGCCTTCACTCACATCTCACTGCTCTGCATCAGCTCGATCAGATCCGTGAACAAGACATCTCTGTTCCTCTCACAGAATCCCTCAGCATCATAGGACACCTGGAAAGAGTACAGACACACACACACACACACACACGTCAGTCTGTGAGGTCATATATTTGTCCATATGTGGTATACAAAAGTGGTTACCCATACATAACAATGTAACAAGTCCCATATGCATGCATATACATACACATTACGTATATGCATATATGTGTATTTATTGATCCCAATTAACTATTATAACCAAATTTGATTAACTTGTTGACTGAAGGGCAATTAATGGGCATTATGTGTTCGACAAGTTTGTCTTTGTCTTATGTTAAATTCTGTTTGAAGAATCAGAAACAATAAAGTAAACTGAAGAAATACAGGGAGATTCACTTGAAAGAGGCCCTGAAAATTCTGTAATAACTCTCTCTAGGATGTGTCGGAGTGATGAGGTAGGCTGCGGACAGCCGTCATGACGTTTAACCTCCGTTAATTTCAGAGTGCATATCCCTGTACCCCTTCACATGTCTGGCAGAAAATGGAGATCAGTTACAGCAACGCATGTAATGCAATCGATTACACATACGTCAAGGTATGTAGTGTATTTTTTTGGTTCAGATTGCTTCATCCTAACGGGAGTTACAACAGAATATTCGGGGCCTCTTTCGAGTGAATCTCCTTGTATATCGCTGCTGTCGGAAGAAAATCTCATATCTCCATTTTTGTCTTTTTTCAAATTTTGAGATAATTTGAAAATGCCTGTCGCCCTTTACATTGTGTGTAAATTTAATGAAGAATGGACCAAAAGAAACGGCCCAAAACGACTTCGAAAAAAGTCTGGTTCCACAGACTTACATTAAAAGTAAAGTAGGTTTTTTCCTTTTCCTGTATAGTTCTCATTTTGGACATATGAGGTTTTCTTCCGACAACAGCAATATGTAAGTGTCTGTACGTAAAAATAACTTTGTTGATCCTGTAGGTTAGCACCATTTTATCCCACAAAATGCACAACGTGCACAAAAACAACACATACATGCACACATACATATAGTCACTATCAGAACAAAACCTCATATCTCAGAATAAAGGAACTTTACAGAAGCAGGAAAAACTGTTTTTAAACTTCAATGTAAGTTATTGCAACAAGATTTTATTCTAAGTCATTTTGGACCACTTCTATTGGTCAGTTTATTGTGAAACATGTAAAGCAGCTGGAAAATTATGTAAAAATATGAAAAACGACCACAACGCTGACACTACACTGACACTGAAGGAAAGAAAGCAGGGGAATGTTGTGTGACACTAGCCTGAAGCATTTCCTTCTTTACAGAAATATCTGAAGAACAGGGATCTGTTCTAAGCGCTGGGGAAGTACAGTCACACTGACACATCACACAACCATTAGCATGATTCTCGGATGAGTAGAATAAGGGAAATGACTTTGTTGGAGAGTTCTGTGTGCAGGTCCTGATCTACGCCCTGGAGAAGAATGCAGTTATTATAATTCTAATCAGGCTGCGGGTGTCACGCAGGCCCTCGCTAACAGACCCTCCCCTCCCTCCCTCCCTCCCTCACTCAGTACATGCCTCATTAAATAGGAGATATGTGGGGGGTCCCCACACACAGAGACACACATTCCTCCCCAGAATCAGTACAAGGGACAAATTATGAGGCTGAAGAAGAAAGACAGGGGATGCAAGAATGACAGACAAACATCAAAAAGCAAACAGAAAAACACAACACTGTAAAGCCTCATTGGAGCTGAGTGTGACCCGTGAGGTGAAACTGAGTACACACTAGATCTGAATCCTGTATGAGTCTGAAGTGTGTGTAGTTTTACAGTCTGACAGTAATAATTGTGGAGCGATTTTAATCCGGTATGAATCTGCAGTGTGTGTAGTTTTAACCTATAAGTAGCTCAGTCAGTTTGCATTGAAGTCTCTGTAGTTACTGCATAACAAGCCTTAGTATGTAATAAGCCTGGGATTTTAAGGGGTTAATTACTTTCATTAGCTGAACCCAGAGCTCCCTCACTAATAGTCGTCCTGCTCCAATCCACCTCATGCTAATGGAATAATCAAACCTGCTAAGAGACACAGCCATACGGTGTATTGTTATTGTCACCGAATGTGTCCTGTGGCGTAACAATGACATTAGAACATCCTGGCAATGGCTTACAATGTGGGCTGTCTGAGGAAGTTTGGAGAAATAACACAGACATTTTCTTCCAAATAAAACAGCCAATCAAATTCCAACAAATTACACTGCACAGCCTGCTTTTGTAAAACTCGCCCAGCTCCAGGTGAACGATTTCTGCCTTTAATTCTACTTTTTTTACACTTATATACCAAAATACATACCAGACATGATCTAACAAAGCCAAAAGTTTCAAAAACTACAACTGTGTGTGAGTGTGATAACATGAATATGAATAAATTTCACATTTCATGGCCTTTTATTGTTACTCTGATTTAACAAATCAATAACAAGTGTTTCCAGAGTGAAGTTTCTGAATGTGTGTGCGTGTTCACTCAGAAACTATTGTAGTGCATCCAACAATAAAGGCAGCATGGAACTTCTTTTATGCATTGATAGGAAACATGGTAGCTCACAGAAGGCTCTAACTCCACATGCTGATCCATTTTACTATGACCAGCATGGACATGCACTGACCAGCTACTCTGGGGCAGATTTTAGTTATTAAAAGAGGACAAATAAGATACATTATGTACGATGGGGTTAAGATCATAGGCAGAAATCAGAGGCAGCATCCGTGAGAGCGTGTGAAGTGAACATACTGAGGAAAAACCTGCCAGCAGTGATATAGAAGAAAGTGAGAGAGAGAACCAGACAGTGTCGCTCTGACCTTTCCAGCATAGTGGTGAATTATAAAGCCTTGGTTCCAGCTGTTGAAGTGCTCATGGTTGTTGATCTGCATTCTCAGCTTCTGCAGCATGGTCTGGTCTGCACCTTCACCCTTGGCATGCATCGTAGCACACACGTCGTCCAGGATGCTCATGATGCCAGGAGGGTTCTGGGAAAAATTACACAAAAAGTCCAGCTAAAGTGTTTTTTTCCCCTCATCCACCATTCAAAAAAGCAACTTAAACTGCAGTTATTAAATAAATAACTACAAAAATAAGTTTCGGTCCATTATTTACTATTCTACCAGTTTGTTACTGTATATACGATATGAACAACACTCCAGAGAGTGACATTATAGAGTATGTGGATAACTGACGAACTGGGCAACTTATGTTACAAAAATATAATATTATGATACTTAAAAGAAAGAACTTTTATGATGCACAATATGTAGGAAAACATTTAGTTTTTCTAACTTTTGCGAACAAGTTGGAACAAATAAAACACAGCTAAACACAGCTAGCAAAAATAAACAACAAAATAAGATGATGTCATAACGGGCTGACATCCTATCAGCTACTTGTTGCAATGCAGCTAATATATGCTGGTTGTTGTTGTTCCTCTCTGTAAGGCTGGCTTTGAATAATGAAACTTACTGCAAATTTAGTCACTTGAAATGTACAAGAAACTAATTTCATATGAGTTGCACAAGGTAAACTGTCCTGCAACTGACTTGAAACTTAGATGCAACAGTTGCAACCTTCTCAACTTCATGCACCGAGTTTGAATAAACAGCAATAACGTATCATGTGATCATGTTGAACATCATTTTAAACGACTGATTTCACAGAATCGATGGACAAGAAAATAAAACAAAGGACGGTTGAAAATGAGATCTGTTTGTTATGTTGGTAGTTTTTCATTTTGTCAGTTATCTGAGCCGTGACAACAAACAAAAGTAAGTTTGCTCAAAGCTAACATTTCTGTAAAACTGCTGGATTAACTAGCCAGCTAACGTAAACAGCTGTTTAACGGCTGTTTGTGTCACCATTTATTTTTCTTTGTTAGTCTGTTATTCTAATCTAAGTAGTTAGATTATTTATTCTCTCCTCTCTTGGGATCCAAAGAATAAATATTATTACACCAGGGCTGAGATGTAGTCCTCGATTAACTTGCAGTGCTTCTAGGAAAGGAAGAGTGAGAAGTACAACTTAGTCATTTTCAAAGATGTAACATACATAGAACAGATTAAAAACTCAAATATATAGTTTTCATATAGATGAAAGATTTTATGTAATAAAACCTATATGTTGTATTAAAGACATACAAGCTGTTAATTCACTAATGAAGTAATTAAATGTGTTGTTTGCAACTTTGATTTTGATTGTATGTAAATTAAGTTGCATGCAGCCCACAACATGCAACTAGTTGCACTGAAGTTTCACTGTGTAAAGCCAGCCTAACAATGTTGTTTTTATGAAACATGTAGTTGCTCGGTGCACTAGAAGTACTGATTATACAAATCATATACATAAAAAAGCAGACTGCAACATATCCATCACAATAACAATAACATATCGTCATAATGCCAACCCCTACTGATAAATAAGAACAGGTTTTTCTGGCTTATTTCAAAGAGCTTTCAATTGCTCTTGGCTCAGGAAAGATTCACAGATGAATTGGTCGTTTTAAAAAAAAACGCAGCAACATCATCTCTTATGTCTCATATCACACATACCACCACCTGATATCAGTCACACAGCTGGCCCCCAGATGTACTACAGCATACTGAACCACTATCTCTGTTCCTCAGTTGAAAAGATCCAGGCCGATCTGTAGCCACAGAAGCAGCCTAGAGCAAATGAATAGCTTTATCCTGCTCTCATAAAAACCAGCTTATAAATTTCTCACAGGCTACTGTTAACATTTAGCAGGCTAGCTTCCCCAAAAAGCCACACACAGAGAGATAAGAACTTCTCTTAAAGCCAGACTCTGCTGTCACACTGCTACAGCTGCTTAAGGGCTTCCCTTGTCGTGGAGTTCCAGGGTAAACCTCTACGTAGGGACAGACAAATCAAATTAGGAAGCGCGTTAGCTTGTTTGAGGCCATCGGACTGCCAGTCATGGGAAAAGACGGGAGGTCTGTGTGGCTGGAGACGTATCAATTTGGCACACTGTTGAGTTTTATTGCTCGTGTAAAACGCAGTTAGGAGGACGCGGCTCATATCCTATCCGTGGGAAGGAAACGCTAAAAAGCCGGTTTCACTCTCGGCACTTACTACTTTACTCTCGATGAGGTCGCAGACTATCTTGTTGTTGAAGTACTCAATGGGAGTCCATCGGATTCCCTCCTGCACATACTCCTCCTAAAACAGGGAGAGAGAGAGGTAGAAGAGGGAGAGAAAGAGGGAGAGAGTGTAAAATATCATCAATAATGAAGAGACAAAACAGCACAACAGAAGAAAGGAAGTATAAGAGGTATCCTTGTTGAACCAGGTTAACATAGTCAGGTTACTGAAACTCTAAAATGCATAAGCACACTGTCAATCAAAAGTATGAGATCATCTAGCTTTTCAAAATGGTTTTAATTCAAATGGGCATGTTTTCTTTGTTAGCTTGCAATCTGTGGCGTGATAATCAACTATGACTATTAGTGCTGGCCAATCTGGGCTATAATTGTCAAACACCAAACAACATAAATAAAAAAACCCACCTTTACTATAATGTTTATAATGCTAATTTTGCCGTTAGCATCTATGGGAGTTCTAATAATACGTTAGCACTGAACATTCTTTGGTCCTTCTAGCTTTAACATCGACAATTAAAGCTTGAAATTACTGAAAGCTGAATAGTTTACCACTCATATTCAAAGTCAGTGATGTCTCTCAAACTTCCAGAAGGCCTAGAGTGATGATTTTTCTCACAAAATTAACCTCATCCATTGTAATTAGAAATTGTCACTGTCATTTCCCAATTATGTCACTTCCTTATCTAATGTGTAAGGTCTTCAGTCCAGCTCCTGAAGGCCTAACCAACGGGAGACCTCACTTGGCTGTATTTATACAGACACTGTGGGGGGAAAAAATTTCAGACTGGACAATTTTCCATTAGGTGTCAAAATTTTAACCCTTTTTAACCCAAATTTCCAAAAAATTTACGCCTTTAAGATGGAACGGGAAATTCAAAGAAGAAGCTGGTGAATGAGAAGCGACTTAAGCCTCGTAAAAAGTCGAGACATTTGAGAAAACATTGAGAGACATTTTACAAGAAACTGTTCTACAATTGCAGAAAAGTTTCCTGCTGGAGATGTGAGAAAAGCAGATATAGCTGAGCTAAAGCTTAAAGCAAAGTAAGTCTGTGTCTATTAGCCTGTGTTTATTAGTTTTTTAGCCTATACTAGTACATCAGCACATACTGAGACATATTTACAGCCAAGATGGTAAAACGGACATAAAATGTTGTGACTCCCAAGGTGGTTTGATTTTTGTTGAAAGGACAAAATAGCTCTTCTTAACATTTGGGTTGCCGACCTCAGAGATATTTCAATCACCTTTGGGCCAAAAGTGTTTCAATGTGTAACAATAGTTTGGAAAAGAAAACTTGGCACAGTGCCATTTTATGCCTTTCTTTCTTCACTGAAAAGTCACTGAAAAATCAAAAGAAGCAAAGTGTCCTCAAGTTTACAGTGTCAATATTACCATTTAGTCTAATATAAATGACACAAAACAAAAACTGTACCTGTTCTGCTTTCAGTGTAAGCTCAATGAAGATCTGCTGCAGCTTCTCATTCACAAAGTTGATGCAGAACTGTTCGAATCCATTTTTCTAGAAATGTATGAAAATAAAGTCATGGAGCATCATCAACAAAACTATAGCAAACCTACATTTTCTCCAAGACTTTCTTACTTCCGCTTGAAAGACTTTATTACAGGACCAGAGTAAAACATGACACAGGTTTACCATTTCTGGTTTATAAAGCAAATAGGTGTCTAACTCTGAAAGAGAACACTGCAGCGTAACTTTCTGCACTGATTGTAAGAGAATTCTGCGGCCCGGCACGACCAGACGAGGCCTTGTTTTTAGCAACAGCACTGTGTACAATACATACACCCATAACTGTGGACCCAAAACAGAACCACACAGCGTTACTGAGTCTAATAATGATTCTTCCTGCATGCAGCTAAGCACATTACAAACCTCGTATACAGAATGAACTCAAACAAAGGCATAACAAACGAAGGACATGCTTAAGCATCAAAAGCTCTGGCAGTTCGAAAATGAATTAGATATAACAAATAGGTTTAAAAGCACTCTTTCATCCTATGATTTGTAATCCGAGCCAGGCACAGATGAAATAACCCTGTGTGCTAAACAAGCAGATAATTGGATCAGCAAGACTCCTTAAGACTCACTATCCGTCTGAAACAAAAGATTCAGTCAATAAGGAACCAATTCAGACGATTAAAAATTAGTCCTCTATCATGAACTAGACTGCATGTTCCTTGGCTCAGCACATTATATTAGCAGTGATTATAAATAAATGAACTTTTATGGAGCAATTTAAAACCTTGAATTTGATAGACAGAGCATTTTAAAACTGCTCTGAATTCAGCATCCAGGAATGAAAAACATATAAGGAATGTTAGGAAATACCTGGAAAATCTCAAATCCGTAAATATCCAGCACACCGATATTCAGCTCCTGATGATCCTTCACCATGGCTTTATTGATCGACTGGCAAAAAAGAAGAATTACTCTGATAAACTTACTGAAATAGTAAAGAAGGAGTCTAATAGATAGATAGAGTACTGTGCAAAAGTCTACCCTTCATTTATTTAACTTCCTGCCATTAAGTACAAGTTTCATTTTGTATCTTTGTATCAGATTTTCAATCTGAGGAGATTAGGTGTAAAACTCTCTATAAGGAAGCAGAAAGTCAAATGAAAATATGTGAAAAACCAGGAGCTCCCAAAACTGGAGTACAAAAAAAGAGAAAATGAGATGATTAACAACTGTGTAAGACCTGGTGGGCCACAAAAACTGCCCCCATCAGATAAACAGCACTTAAAGCTTTCGTCTTTGAGAGAGAGGAGAAAATCAAGCTGCTTCAGATCTGAAAACATCCACAGGTGTTTCTGTCCATCCTTCCACTGTGAGATGTGAAGTTTTATGAACTGAATTTGTATTTGGGATTAATTGGATCATGACAGGCAGAAAATGCAACCAACTTCTAAGACTGAACTTTGGAGGTTGGGAAAAATATTCCAGCAGATTTCTTTGAAAAACTGAAAGTGAGTTTCCTAAAAAAAATGGAATCTGTAATAAAGGCAAAGTGTGGACAAACTAAATACTAAGAAAAAAACATAATTTAATAATAATGTTTTCTGCTTTTTCATGATGCTGAAAAATGAATAAAATACACTTAATTGCTGTTTCAATTGGAAGCGAAATAAATGAAATGGTCGTCTCTGATTTTGCACAGTACAGTGTAGAGAGATAAGACTGCTGCTCACAACAACGGTCACCTGCATCCAACATGCTTATTTACATATAACACATCTGAGGTAGTTTTTATGAGATTTTAAAAACATATCCACATATGGATTTTGTACATAATGTGACGTATAAAGCTATGGTAACTCTAACCTCCACCAAGTAATCAAAGAGGCGAGCGTGCAGAGCTTTGGAGAGGGCGTCCCGCGTGAAACACGCCTGCTCCACGTTCAGGGTCACGTCTATAGACTCGGACTTTCCTCCCCATTTGCCGTCCATCTTACGGCTGGTCAGTTTCTCCTTCAGTCGCTCCTGGTCAATGCCCAGCAGGAAGGCGGGAAAGGCCAGGACTGCAGAGGAGAGAGAAGGAGAAGAGGAGGAGGAACAGTGTTAATCTCTTAAACCTTAGCCTTTATTACAAAGTCAACAATCTTAAGAATTAATATTCAGTAACTACTATGAATATTTTACTAACTACTATGAAATTAATATGTAAGTTATGTAGATGTGGAGGTGATGAACTGATGTTTGGACCCACACATAGATTGTTTTGAGTTTAAGGACACAAAATTATTTTATGGACATGGCCGAAGATCAAGTGACCCATTTAATGGCTTAGTCTAACCACAACAAAGGTCCTCTAAGGACAGTGAGGCATAACTGACCAGATCAAGTATCCTCCTCAGCTCGCCTCCCTGCTTCTTCACTGAGTCACTTCCCTCAGAAAGGAAGGCTCTTACTGAGTCCTGATAGATACTTACTCCACCTAGCCCAGTGGCCTCATGGGAAATGAGGATGCAGCCTTAGCACACCAGGTCCCAGACCACAGACGAACACTCAGGCTTTTGCTTTTGCCTTCCAGAAGAGCAGAGAGCTACTCTCTTACTGCTTTTCTAACATTATAATAGTCTAATAAAGCTCAAACTATCATGAATTTTCATCATTGTTTCTCATATTTGTTGATCAATTTTAAATGCCATCACAGAATCACTGTCAGGGATAGGGGTTGAAATATGTGTCAGTCCTTGACGGGACCTGGCTGCTCATGGATGCTGATGGATTGGCGGCCTGTCCGGGGTATTACCTGCCTCCTGCCCAGTGATCACTGGGATAGGCTCCAGCTCCTCCCGCGACCCAGAAGGATAAGCGGCTTAGATAATGTGTGTGTATGTATGTGTGTGTATTTGGCACTTTGGGTGACAATAGGCTTTATTCAGGTCAGTTTCGGGCAGAATTTTGTTGGGTTCAGGTTAGTCTCGTACTTAAAACTTGATTATCCGGTCCGATAATCTGGTGGTCGGGCCTGTGTTTGTTCATGTTTCTAGCCTGTTTCCTGTTCCTTAGCCTTGTTCCTGTGTGTCTTTCTGTTTGCCTTCGTTCTTATTCTCTTTCACCTTGCTCATGTTTATTGTTTGGTTTTCCCCAGTAGGTTTTGTATCTCTAAATAAAGCCCTCGCTCACACTTACATCCACACGTAAGCACTCGCACTAGTGATTACTAATAGCTAGTGGTCCATTAAACACTAAGCACCTCTCCCTGAGGTCTGCTAAGGTTTATTCTTCACGGCCACTACTACATAACTTGCATGTTAGTTTCACAGCTGTTACGGGAAAATAAGCCTCAACATTAATAACGGAATAATAAGCCCAGGTATTAAAAGTTATAAAGGTCACAGTCATTGCCAGCGACTACATCAGTGCCAACTGATATCATTTCTCCCTCATAGTTTACTATAACAAGCAGAAACGTTCACAAAGAATCATTTAGAATCTTTATCTTTAAGAATTCGACAGGCTGTTTTTGTTACTGTGTTTTTAAGACTGATATATTTTGATAAGTGAGCTCTGTTCTTATTGCTTCATTCAAAAAGCAGCCTGGGCTGAAACTCTCCTTATAACAAGTGAACAGGGTGGGGCTAAACAGCTGTACACTGTATGTAAAAACACATCTGTGAAAATGCACTGGCTTTCATGACATCATGAAATCAGTGTCTGGCCTAATTCAAGGATATGGAAAGAATTTGGATGGAAAATTTTGACCCGCTATTTTATAACACCTGAAATACAGAACTGGTCATCAACAGCCAGGTTGGAAGATGTGTGGGAATAAGGAGGCCAATCAAACACACATGGGCTATTCAGTTCCCAAAAAATGCAAAGTTATGTACCTTGGAGATATAAATGATGGAAATGGATAATGGCAAATATTGATCAAGAACACTTCTGATAGCCAGCAAAAAAGCAATAACATGAAACTGGTATAAGATTGAACCTCCCTCAGTAGAACAGTATGTGCAAATTGTAAGACAAATTTACATACTAGAAAAAATGACTTACCAGCTTTGAGTGAGAGAAAACGTATTTGTTAACAGGTGGCGAAAACGGACGACATCTGACACCACAGAAATACTTAGGGATAAATGGATGTAAATGCAAGGACGATACACCTTTAAATACACTCATTTGATAAGAGTTTTGTGATGTTTTCCTTCCTTCCTTCCCCTCCCATCCCCTCCCCTCCCCTCCTCTTGGATGTTTTTCTGATTGTGACATTCCTTTATTGTATATATTGTATAGTTTCCATTAGTTTCCAGTCCATTATATGGACTGGGGAGAGAATGGTACATTTTGAACCTTAAACTTTATATACTACGTTAAACTCGTTTATTTCAACAAGGTGAGGAAAATTCAGTGTTCTATCATATGCGATTACTATTGCCTTTTACTATTTGCACTGTGCACATGTGAACGACACATAATTGAGTTTTTCTATACATATCAGACTTTGGTTTGCTTCACTGTGTGGACCAATTCTGCTGTGAGTGATTTTTACATCAGCTCCCCAGTGAATGTGTCAAAGCCATTGGCGGCAGCCAGGAAGTGGGCTTCGGGGGGAGGGCAGGAAACGCACAGATTAGGCTGTGAGCAGTGTTGCGTCTGCACCCAGCACAGCACGGCTTTGTACCACCACGGCCAGTCTCAGCTCAAACCATTCAGCCTATAATCGAGGGACTGAGGGATGGATAGAGTGGTGGAGAGAGGACTGAAATGAGCAAGTGAGCGAGAAACAGCCAAGAGTCAAATTGGAAGGGTGGGCTGGCGCAACAGGAAGCTCCACATTTCTTGGTGTAATTTTAGTCTGTGATGTAATTTGGCCAGGCGCAGAAACGCAGCTTCATTTTCTGGGTTAATTCAGCGTGGCTGTGGCTGCCTGGCTACAGCCCTCGACTAACACAATGAACATCTAGACAGAGGGGGAAAAAAAACAAACAAGGGAAAACAGAGCAGACAGGCTGAAAAGAAAAGTCTCCACTGAGGGCGACTGAGGACACTGCAGAGAGCCCAGAGAAGCCACAAAGAAATGTGGCTTCACACGTTGAAAGAGAGACGATGGTCACAGCACTGCGGTCAGTACTAGGGATTATACAACACTTTGTTCTGACCACTCAGGCTGACTGGCTGAAAAGCATTGTATTGTTTTTGATAACAGCACAGTTTTTTTTTACTATGCGTGCATCATTCTGATGACCACAGGATGCTAACAACAAATTCTATTCAATTTAATTTAAAATGTATTTATGTGGTGCTTTTTAGAGCGAGCAAAGTCACGAAGATCTAGCTTTACAGAAGATCCAGGTCCAAGCCCTAAATGAGCATCACTAAGGGCCATAAGAGCAGGAGGAAGAAACCTTAAGAGGAACTACGACTCAAAAGGGGAACCCATCCTCCCCACCAGATAGCAACATAATACAACAACAAGAGAAATATGAATGAGGAATGAAGAACTGAATATAAAATTGCGAAAAATGTGAAAAAGAAACCAGCCAATGACTGTACGGAAGTATTTAGAATAACCAATAATAACTGACGACTACTGTTAGAAGCCTATAAGAGAAACAAATGACAAACAGATCTATGACAACCAGTGATTAATATTACAGTCATATCACAACAAAAACGTGAATCCATGAAAAAGCTCTGACTACTGTTATAAGCCTGTCATGATGATACATTAGTAGGAATACGTGAAGAACTCAGGATGAGGCAAGTGAACAGCGTCTAACACTGAATAGCTCCAGTTCCAGAGTCTGTGCAACAACAGGTATTCTAAGGCCTTTATTCACTGAGCACAATTAATTTGTGCGCTTTTTTGGCTGTCACTAAATGTGTTTGAACATGTGTATAACTGATGATACCCTACATACAAAACACAATGTTTTCAGATGAAAATGTAACATTACTTTATCCACCTCCTCTTGTTTGGTTTTTGTGCATTTTTGCAGGTGACATAAATCACCAATCAAACGCACTCAAAGTTTCAGCTCCAGAATTCTCTGTGCTCTTTTCACTTTTCCAAAATGGTAAGTAGAGTCAGAAAATTCCACTTTTCTGTGCCGTTCCTCTCATGATCTGTATGTTATGGCCTTTACTCTGGGCTGCTGGAGTTACTTTTTTGGTTAAGTAGACTGCCATTATACACAAGGTTGTGTTATTGTGATGAATAACATCACAGCTGTAATGTTACTGTGATAACTCAGGTTCTACTGCGTTAGTACAGGAGGTACAGCACACAACTGATACTCACACTCCTCGCTCTCCACGGCTGCATAGTTTCCAGCCTCTCTGAAGCTGATGTTGCCCAGGTGAAGAACTCCAGCTACAATCTGCAGCACCATGGAGCGGTCCTCCCTCGAGATGCCTATCACATCCATGGCATGCTAGGGAGGGACAGAGAGAGAGAGAGAGAAAGGGGGGGGGTGGAGAGAAAAGGAGGAGGGGGTTACATTAACACATTCTGCAGTCACTCGCCACTGCTGTTTCCCAGCCCATGTCCTCTAATTACTCCTGCTGTGGCTTCACTGATAAACAAAAACAGGTGTCTAGTACGAAGTGGAAACGGAAAAAGCATGAGTGGAAAAGAAAAGAAAAGAAAAAACAAAAGAAAGGAAAGGACAGAAAAAGAAAGGAAAGAAAAGAAGGAAAAGAAAAGAAAGGAAAAGAAAAGAAAAAAGGAAAAGAGAAGAAAAGAAAGGACAGGGAAAGAGAAGAGAAGAAAAGAAAAGACAGGAAAAGAAAAGGAAAAAAGAAACAAAAGGAAAAGAAAAGGAAAGGAAAAAACGCATGGAAAAGAAAAGAAAAAAAGAAAAGAAAAGAAAAAAGAAAAGATAAGAAAAGAAAAAAGAAAAGAAAGGAAAATAAAAAGGAAAAGAAATAAAAGGACAGAAAAAGAAAAAAAAGAAAATGAATTAAATGAAAATAATATTTGAAATTAAGACAGAAAGTCCTCCCTGTTTTTTGTTAGAAAAAGGTCAACACTAGAAAGAAAGAAAGAAAGAAAGAAAGAAAGAACAGAACTTCTTTCTCATTTTCAGTGACTGTCATTGCTGTGTATCTGTACTCTATTTGTTTTGTGCTGCAGCTGATCTGGTAGACTCTGTTTCCTAAATATACAAAACCCAACAGAGTAAACTGCAATCAAAGTGTCTAAAAAACAGGCACGTGTTGCTGTAAGTCACCCTCTCCTCCTGAAGAGTGGGGAAAACTTCTCATCCTCACATCTGAGAAAGAGATAGAAAAAACAGCAGGCAGCCTGAGTCACTCACCAGAGTTTCCTGGAAGTCGCTCTTGTCATTGATGTCATCCACCTTGTAGGATCCGGACTGGTTGAGATAGGAATAGTAGTCCAGGCTGGTGATTCCCAGACTGCTCTTCTGATCTCCACTCGCCCCCTCGATCAACTACACACAAAAGTGAAAGTTATGAACATTCGATTTGTAGAAAGATGGGAAATCATCTATATAATCTAAAACGGACAGTTCCGGTGGCTAAATCTGAGTCTGACTGATGCAGAGTCACTTTGAAAATAGTTATAAAATACTTGATTGTTTATGGTACGCAGGTGTATTTTATCACAGTGTATGTTCTCACTGTTACATAATAGCAACAAGCTACTTAAAGCCGTTTGTTACAGTGATTTTGCCACGATTAATGATGGATTTCAAAGATTTTGAAAAAATTTCTGCATAATTAAATCATTAAGAATCATTCAAAGTCATTCAGAGTGGTTTGGTGTGAAATGTGCTGTTCTAGAAACTACACAAGACAGAGTTATTCACAGTGGTAGTGATAGGAACCAGACGTCTGAAGCATCTAATTTTTCTAAAAGAGCTACAAATGCTTTGCTTCAAGCTGAAACAAGGTTTCGGCCAAAAATATATACTTTAAATTAATTATTCAAGGTACAGGCAGAGCATTGTAGCAAAATAGTCCCCAAAGATCATATGGCGATATTTGCGCTGTAGGCTTGTGGTTTCTATTACCAGCACTGTAAAATCTTAGCAGGTTTCACCAGAACGGTGCATTTCACATAAACAGAATTACTTTGTTTACGTCTCAGCGACTGAACTGGGCAGAAATTGCCATTTAAGGGCACTAAAGACTTTCAAAACTTATTGCCTTATTTTAATACTAGACTTTTCGATTACATCTGTATTATGTCTGTCTACATTCATCAACATAGAATAAAACACAAACAAACCAAAACAAATGCCCAAATATATTTTATTATAGGGCACATGCCCTGGTCCATTTAGTCTAATTGTAACTCTCGTAATCCAAGAAAAAGCAGTAGAGTAGATATATTGAGGTTCTGCTGTGACGAGGCAAGGCAGCCTGTTTCTTTTCCAAAGAGCTCAAGTGGTAAACAGACCGACTGAACAGCTGAGTGCAGAGCCAAATCCTCCTGTTGTGAATTTTGTCATGTCTGTTCTCCCCTCGTCTCCTCCAGCACCGCAGGCAGGCCTGGACCGAAGGAGGAAGGGTGGAGGGAGAGTCTAAACTGAAGTCCCTGGATCTGGCGCTCACCTGGTAGAAGATGTGGAAGCTTCTCTCTCCTGGGTTCCTCATGACCACGCGAGATTTTTCCAGCAGGAAGTTGGAGATTTTCCCGCCATCTGGTTCACCGCCGGAGCTGAACTGGATCTCAAAGTATTTCCCCTGCAGGAGGAACACATTCACATTTACTGAGCATGTTTACAGCCTAGAACAAATCGACCCAACGTTCTCCAACACAGGCCAACAAACTCAAGCGACAGGTTGGTGTGCTGTTCTTGGGAGATTCTACAAAGTTCTCCTCCATTTACACTGTTTTCACACTGTTCTCGAATGTCCTCCCGCAGTTCTCCCTGTTCATGCTGTTCTAGAACATTTTTACTTATCCACACGGTTCTTACACACCATTCACACTGTTCAAGAATATTCTTCCCCATTCTGAGTGGTCTGAAACGTTCTCCTCCATTTTCGTTTCTCTAGAATGTTCTCCCCATTCTCACTGCTCTAGAATGTTCAGCCTTTTCACACTGCTCTAGAACCTTAACGCTGCTCTCACTGATCTAAAATTTTGTCTTCATTCAGACTGTTATAGGATGTTCTCCTCATCCATGCTGTTATACAATGTCCTCCCACACTCGTACTGCTGTAGAACTGCTGTAGAACACCTATACTCCCACTGTTCTAAAATGTTCACTACCATTTGCACTGTTTCAGAATGTTCACCTACATTCGCACTGTTCTAGAATGTCCTCCCCTATTCACACTGTTCTAGAATGCTCACTACCATTTGCCCTGTTTTAGAACTTTCACCTAGATTCACACTGTTCTAGAATGTCCCTCCCTTATTCATACTGTTCTAGAATGTTCACTACCATATGCACTGTTTTAGAACATTCATCTACATTCACACTGCTCTAGAACGCCCTCCCCTATTCACACTGTTCTAGAATGTTCACTACTATTGTATTGTTTCAGAATGTTTACCTAGATTCACACTGTTCTAGAATGCCCTCCCCTATTCATACTGTTCTAGAATGGTAGAACGCCCACCCGTATTCACACTGTTCTAGAATGTTCACTACCATTTGCACTGTTTTAGAACATTCACCTACACTAACACTGTTCTAGAACACCCTCCCCTATTCACACTGTTCTAGAATGTTCACTACCATTTGCACTGTTTTAGAACATTCACCTACACTAACACTGTTCTAGAACACCCTCCCCATTCATGTGGTTCTAGAACATTCTCCCTCATTCACAATGGTTCATTTGGCTTGTCAGAGTTTACTCTGGCACTGCACTCACATGTAGACTAAGAAATCTGGTTCCCAGCAGTGCTAAGTTTCTTTAACCCTGTTCTTCCTCTAAACACCTCCCCTACAGCCCCCCTCCCCCCACCCCATAGAAAAAACTAAACCAAACCCAGGAGAACCAAAACAAGGCTGACATGGTGGAAGCTCACAGTGATGGATTGAGGCTAAAGGTCTAGAGGACGAGCTGCAGAGGTAGCAGTTGGAGATTTGAAGATTGCCACCTTGGAATTAAAGGCTTCCTGACAGCAGCTAAAATCTTCAAACGAGTATTATGGTTATAGAGGCTGTAATGGACGTTACAGGCTTCGAATCAAACTCCTCTTGCAACTTCCAGTCCAAAACAAACCATTTTCAGCCAACACAGTCTTTTTAGTACTGCCCTCGAATTCACAGACACCAAAAAAAGAGTGACACTGAATTAACAGCTGATTTCCACATGAATAACATCGCTGCTGTCGGGACGTTTTTCAGTTTTTGACATAATTTAAAAATGCCTGTCACCCTTTACATTGTGTGTAAATGTCATGGTGAATGGACCAAAACAAACGGCCCAAAATGACCTGTAAAAAAGTCTGGTTCCATTGACTTACATTAAAAGTAAAGAAGGTTTTTTCCTTCTCCTGTAAAGTTACCATTCTGGAGATACAAGGCTTTGTTCTGACAACAGCGACATGCTACATCAACCAAGTTCATGTCCAAAGCAAGTAAACTAAAAGACAACACTGTGCTGATGTGTTATATTTCATTAATGTGAAAACGATGCACATTTGAGTAAATTCAATGAGTCTTTTTTTCTCACGTCCTTATTTTCTCAATGACTCCCAGGCAAAACCCATGAATCCACCTCTATTGAGTTCGCTTTACAATAGCTGGATGGTATTTCTCTCCTCCTTTCCTTCAGTATACTGTAAATATCCCCTGGCCAAGTGACGCCTACCCATGCTCATATATCTCACTGGCCCCTGGAGACCGATCCTGGATTTACTTTCTCCTTCTTGTCCTCCCTCGTTCCGCCCCTCGGCTTTAACAGGCCCTGCTTCAGCCTTTTAATGCAACCCGAGAGAGAGAGAGAGGCTAATAATACAACTTATGATGAGAAAGGCTCTCTCTCTCTCGCCTCCCTCATACTCTTTTACTTCTTTCCTCTCACTCTTTCACCTTCTCTTTTCTCTCTCCTTCACCTTTTCTCTTTCACCCTTTTCTCTCCCTCTATTCTCTCCTCCACTCACTCTCTTTTCACCTTCTTTTACTGTTTGTCACTCTTTTTTTCTTTTTCACTTTTTCTCCTCTATTCTCTTCTCTTCACCTTTTATTGTCTCTTTTCTCCCTTTCACCCTCTCACTTCTTTCCTTTCACTTTTCTCTCTCTTTCATCTTCTTTTTCATCATCTCCTCTCTTCTCTTTCACCCTTTTCTCTCTCATTTGTACTTTTTCCCTCTTCTCTCCTTCACTCACTTTCTTTTACTCTTCATCAGTTTTTTCACCCTTTTCACTCTTTTCTCTCCTCCATTCCCTCTTTTCTCCCTTTCACTCTCTCTTTCACCCTTTCTCTTTTTTACTTGTTTCTCTCCCTCTCTCTCCTTTACTTTAAATCTTTTTTCTCTTTCCCTTTCTCTTTTCGTCAGTTTTCTCTCTGATTTACTCTTTCACTGTTTTGTTTCTCACTCCTTCATTCTCTCGGTCCCTTCTCTCTCCTTCCTCTTCATTCTCTTCTCACCCTTTCACCCTCTTTCCCTTTTTTGCCTTTCTCACTCTTTCACTATTTCTTTTACTCTTTCTCACTCTCTTTTACTCCTTCACGCTATTCTCTCTTTCTCTCCTTTCACTATTTCTCTCCTTTACTACTTCTTCTGTCATTCACCCTTTTCTCTCTCTCTCTACGTTTCTGACCTTCTCTTTCTTTCTTCGTCTTTCACTTTTCTCAGTCTTTCACACTTTTCTGTTTCTCCTTCACCCCCTCTCTCTTTTGATCCTCTCTCTCTCTCTGTGTGTCTCTCTCTCACTCAGTGTCTCTCTCTCTATTTTCACTGGAAGTTCCCCTTGTTTTCTTTGGTCCCTGTGTAGCTCTGGAAGCTGCTCAGCTTTATGTAGAGGATGAGATCTGGCAGACCGCATGACTTCAGGCGCCCGCTTTTCTCCATAAAGCAAAGCCTTGGGAAGAGGAGGAGAGCTTACGAATCGACTGGAGTTGTTGTTCCTCAGCGTCTTGGCGTTTCCGAAAGCCTCCAGGAGAGGGTTGGACTGCAGGATGATGTCTTTGACATGCTGCGGGGAGAGAGGGAGAGAGAGAGGCAATGATGAGAATAAGGTGTAATTGCATAAGCCTCCTGTGCACTGCTCAGTACAGTCTGCACGCCACACACGCGTTAGTTTTCATACCTTGTCAGGTCATTTACATAGGGTCATTTATATGACCCATATGTAAGATATATATGTAAATGCTTGTATTCACTAATAATGTGTCCCATATGTATTATGTGAGTATTTAGAGTACTGTGCAAACCTCAAAATGGCCATTAAATACAAGTTATTCATTTTTCAGCTCCAGCAAAAAAAGCAGAAATATATTTAACAGAAAATAACACAGAAGCCTCAACAACTGAATATAATATCACAGTTCAGGAGTTCAGGAGATCCCCTTACAGTTTTTCAAAGAAATCTGCAGGGATATTTTTCCACACCCCCAAAGTTCAGTCTTAGAAGATGGTTGATCGTTATCTGAAGTAATGAAACACATTCAGTGATGTTGAGGTCTGGACTCTGGGGTGGTCAGTCCGTTGTTCAGCTTCTTTGTTTGATGTGTTCGTCTCCTTTTCTCAGTGAGGTTCTTCTTGAACAGATACACATCCTTCAGACGCATAGCTCTGAGTCGTCTTCTCACAGTGGAAGGATGGACAGAAACACCTGTGGATGTTTTCAGATCTGAAGCAGCTTGATTTTCTCCTCTCTCTCAAAAATGAAAGCTTTAAGTGCTGTTTATCTGATGGGGGCAGTTTTGGTGTCTACTAGGTCTTCCAGGCGGTTATCAGGAGTCCCATTTTCTCTGTATGTCTTTAAATCGTTTCATAAACTCTTGTTTTTCCCACTTATTTTCCTTTGATTTCTCCTTCCGTACCTAATCTCCTCAAAATGTGGTTGTAAAAATATAGAACTTATATTTAATAACTATTTTGACTGGAAATGAAATAAATGAATTTTTGCACAGTACTGCACATCACATGTATTAAATGCATGTAACTACTTCAGTTACAGATGAGAAATGATTCAGCTCTTTCAGTTCTAAAAATAAAACCCAGGGTTCTTGTTTTTAAAAAAAGTACTTTGTAAAATCAGGACCATTTTGTTGCTGTTATAGGTTACAGCGAACACACACACACACACACACACACACACACACACACACACACACACACACATTCCAAGCAGATCTGTAGCCTGGGTTGCATTATCTCTGCTGAACCATCTGCAGCTCAGGAGCACATGCATTTTGAATCAGCATTTTGAATGCAGATAGAGAAACTATTTACGCATCTTTTATTATGCGCAGACATCGTATGGTAGCCTTTCTGGGAAGGCTGTAAACTCGTTGAACTGTCCTATAAAAAAAGCCTGAGCGGAATTCAGACAGCGGTTTCACAGAAACAACTGTTCCAAAAAAAAAGCCTTTTACTGTAAAAACTGGAGATTATTCAAACTACAGCAGCTTCTCATTTACAGCTGTAGAGAGAAATGCACTTACTTTGCATAATAACTCAATTTCTCTGTGCTAAAGGAGGGGTAATGACTATTTATATTCAAAATGATTACCTTGTGTTTTATAGGGTATACTGCTTTACTTAAATATGGATAGTAATATAGATTAAAGGGCCCATATTCAACCCTTCTCTTATATTTCATTGTTCCTCACTGAGGACCACTTAATACTGTTGTATTAGTGTTGTATTGTGTACCAAAAAGAGTCATCATTCATCTCCACATGACCATTTTCTAACCTCTCTTTGCCCCTTAGAATTAAACGGACTGTGCATTTATAGCTGAGATACATATAAATGAACTCTGTTCTGATTGGCTGTCCTGTTTTGTGCCTCATTCAAAAAGCAGTCCAGGCTGAAACACTCACTTCAACTCCAGTGTGAATGGGCGGGGCTAAACTGATGTAGGCTGAACAGGTGGATATATGTAAATGTGTTCGTGTGACATCATAAAAACAAGGAATTCAAAAAGAGCTGTTTTTGCAGCTTATTTTCCACATATGGACGTTTAGGACTTTATGGACTGGGAAGTATGTAAATAATGTCTACATACTACATCAAACTCTTATTGCAAGGATAATCTGGTTTTCCGTGACATGAGCCCTTTAAGTGTATTCTAACAGAAATAGGTGTCTGATTTTTTATGATGTGTAAGCCATTTATCTTTTTCGTTCTGTGTTATGGCTCAGAGGACAATGCAAATTCCACCTCTTAGGGATGAGGAAATTATAACCATAAACCATTAACCATAAACCAGACAGTGTACAACAACAGAGAGAGAGAGAGAGAGAGAGAGAGAGAGAGAGAGAGAGATTAGGGACACTGAAACTAACAGTGCTGGTGTGGGTGTCGTGTATCCGTGGAGTCAGTGACACAGAGGAAAGGCAGAAAAGGGAGAAAGTCATGTGACAACGACACAATGTGACATAAGAGGGAATGGACAAAAGGCAAGAGTAATACGAGCAGGTGGAGCAGATTAGGTCTGATAACACAACACGCGGCTTTGTTCAAGGACACAACAGCAATTCTGATGACAGTATAACTGACTATACAGCATATTATACCCTAATAATTAGAGATGCATTTAATTTTCTTGGGTCAAATGTTTGGCAACAGTTGTGCTGTTGTAACATATTTAAAATATATGCAAATATATCATCGCTGTCCAAAGAAAACCATGTATGTCCATTTTTTGTTGATTTTTATTTTTCTGCATCATTTCAACACACCAGCTGTCCTTTATGTCGTGAAAATTTCATGATGAATGGACCAAGAGAAATGTTCTAAAATCACTTGGAATAAAATCTCTTTACATTAGCTTAAACTGGAAGGTAAGAGTGTTTTTGCCTTCTCCTGTCAAGTTATTATTTTGAAGATACTTGTTTTTCTTTGGACAGCAATGATATCCATTTTATTTGCTATTCAAAATGCTAGTGAACCTACATGTGTCTTCTAAGTTTGTATATGTAAAGGTGAAAACGGCAAAACAGAGGTATAAAGTATGTTTCCTTTGGGGTCTATTTTGCCGCACCATGCCCTGCTTGGACCTCTCCACCCAGCATGTGCTTTAAAAAATACACTATATGGCCAAAAGTTTGTGGACACTTCCAAAATCAAGAGAGTTTGTCCCCATCTGCTGTAATAACTACCTCTACTCTTCGGGGAAGGCTTCACACCAAATGTTGGAACATTGCTGTGAGTGTTTGATTGCATTTAGCAGTGAGAGCACTAGTGAAATGAGGTGTTGATGTCGGATGATCAGTTCTGGGTCACTCCAACTCATCCCAAAGGTATTAGTTGGTGCTCCAACACTCCAGAGAACGCAGTTCCACTGCTCCACAGCTCAATGCTGGGGCCTTCTTACCCCTCTAGCCTACGCTTGGCATTGGGCATGGTGACCTCAGACTCATGTGCAGCTGCTCCAGAGCAACCTGTTCTATTGTCAAAGCTTTTCTACGCAGACTATACAAGCTGTGTGGGCATCTGAACTCCCTTGTCAGCAGTGAGTACACCTTAATACAACTGTCTTCACAAACAAGAAGGGGTGTCCACAAACTTTTGGACACATAGTGTACATGTTTACATTTTAGGGCAAAATTTAAGCTCAAAACTATAGTAAAACAATATCTCAGGCATCAGGAAACACATTCATAATCATTTCATTCTGAGATATCTTTATGTGAAGGAGCTTTTAGAGGCATTAAACTCTTGAAATGTCTGGTTACTATCACCACTATGAATAATTCTGACTTGGTAGGTTTCTCCAGAACGGATACTTTCACATCAAACTACAGTAAATGACTTTGTTTGCATGTCAATGATTTCATTAAGCAGAACATTTGGAAACTCTCCAGAATTCCCCTTTAAGTTCTCACAATATGGAGCACCAGTCAGAGCTCTAAAAGAGCTTGGGATGGAAAAGAGCATTAAAGTAAGCTTTAGAAAGTCCCAACACAGTCACCGTGTGTGTCCATGGCTGTGGAATCTCATGATCCAGCTTTGATCCCCACAAACTGGGCCTGGGGCAAAAACTGTAGGGGGGGAGTGAGGGGCAGGCTTTGGGGGGCAGCAGTGAGGACAGATGGTTGAGGGATGCCGGGTGGGTTTGGGGCAAGAGGATATGATAAAGAGACGGAAGGATAGAGGGATGGCAGAAGAGGAAGGGGCTGAAGTTTAAAATTAAATGAGGATTTTGAAGTAATGCTCTGAGGGTAAAAAGCTGTGGATCTCAATGCAGATCCACAGCGCAGATTCTACAAATCTGTTTCGCCTTTCAGTAGGACTGCAAGATTATTCTTGCATAATGATTCACAGATAAATGGGAAACATTCTATTATCAGTCCAATACTGGAATTATTGCCACGTTACAGCTATTATAACTAACTGCTTGGTGGCCTTGTGCATGCACATGAACTGATGCATGTATACTCACTAGTTCCTTCAGTTCTTTTCTAAAAATCTTTCCCAAATAATAAATCACTCACTCTGAGCAGTGTATAACTCCACAGTGCCACACACAGAAGACAGAAGGTTTAATTCCTTGTCCAGTTTCATAACAATAAGGGTTCTTGGCTATTGCTACATTCATCTGGCATTATGAGTCGCTGTGGATAAGAGCATCTGCTAAATCTGTAAACGTTTATATATCTGATTTAGCTATGTAAATTAATCAATGTTGTATTTATTTTTGAAGCTTGAACTTGTCTTTCTGCACTTCATATATGGGTTGTGGTTGTTTTAAAACTTGAAAAAACAGAATGAGTTATTGATATCAGTATTGGTGATAAACATCAGGCCGGAAAATCCCTATTGGTGCATCCTTACATTTCAGCTTCTGAACAAAGCTTGAAATCACATGACAGTGTTGTACAGTTGTGAGGGCAAACAGGCCCTTCAGACTCACCTGTACTTTAGGTCCTCCTCCTGACACTCTGGAGATGTAGCTCATAATGTACTTGGCTGCGACTGTTTTTCCTGCACCGCTTTCACCACTGTAAGACAGAGAAACACCTGGTCAGGGTTGCAGTACACACATGGTAGGCACACAGTATGCTGCATCATCACCAAGCCTGGGACAGTCTTGCTATCCATCACCAGTGTTTCAAAAATAAACACTTGATTGTGTTCAGACATGAACTCATGAGCAGTGAAAAGGTGACAAATTCAGAAACCAATCCTCTGTAGCAGTGTCTGATGGCTTCGTTCTTAACATGAAATTTTAGTGCGCTCTGAGAGTAAAATACAGGGGTAATGTGGAATTTAGTTCAATGATTACACAAATATAAGTGCTGTCCAAATGCTGTACCGTTTTCTAGGTATTTTTATTTACTTTATTTATATCTGTTGCTTACCATCCCAAGGTCAAAATGTCAGCATGTACAAAATCTCCTTTAGAGACCCTACATCTGCTATTAAAAAGGCCATCCTAAAAACATACATTTGTGTTCTGCTGGCTCTGCCAGTTGTATAGTGCTTGGACCCCGATGATTGCCACTTCATGTCATGTAGACAGTCATTTAGCTCTCATTGCAGTTGCATCAGTGCACAGAAATAAACATGTTCTACCGCAAAACATAAATTACATGAAAGCTGACTGTCTTGGTTGCAAATGATGATTTACATTGTAAGATGTTTTCTATTGAAGAAAGAAATCTGAAATCTATCTAAAGGTTCATCTTCAGTGCTTCACTGCTCATGAAATGTGTCTCTTTTCACTTCACAGTAATGTTATCTTAGTTTGGACTGGCCTATTAACATATGTCCCCCCAATTTCCTAAATTAAAAACACTTCAAATCTACATTTACATGAGTGGTATGTTCAACATTCAAATCTGGCGACTTTCACAGAAAGGTGACGAATTTGCATATCTGTATGTTGTTTAAAAAACATGGCACAGTGAGTTCGTAGTTGCTCACACTATTTTAGACAAACAAACAAAGGCAGCATACTGTTCCAAGATGAACTGCACTTGTTTGTGGCCGGTGAACTCCGATTAGATCTGACCCAACAAAAACATATTTTGCATTGAGTATTAAAGGAACACTCCAGCATTTGTCAACCTAAACCAGGGATCGGCAACATGCGGCTCTTTTACTGCCCTGTTGTGGCTCCACAGCAGAATTAGATTCGTAGGTAAAAATAAAATAATCCTCCTTTGCAGGAAAATAAAGCTCTGCTGATCGTTCAACACAGTTTAACAATAAATGGTCTTAAACGCTTAATGTAGAACTGCTAATTCACCCTTCAACCCTGAAGACTGACAGACTGCTGGACACACAGCAACAGAAAACAATCTTGCTTAGCTAGTAGCTAATGAAACAAGAAAAGAAAAAGATTCAAGATGAACATCAGTGATTTGGAGATGAATGGATTATTTTCACTTATAATCACTCTGGTTTCCTGATGTGTTCAATCTGCAACGAGAAACTGTCAAATGCTAAAAGGGTCAAAAAGCTGAAGTCAGCTATTCTCCTGCTTCTCGTTCGAATTTTCAAGTAAGAAGCTGGAGAATGAGAAGTGACTTCAGCCTTGTAAAAACTCGAATGCCGAGAGACATTTTACAAGAAACTGTTCTACTTTCGCAAAAAGGTTTCCTGCCGGAGATGCGAGAAAAGCAGCTACAGCAGAGCTAAAGCTTAAAGCAGAGCAAAGTAAGTCTGTGTTTTCGTTTATATTAAATGTGTTAGCCAATACTGACGCATTAAATCATACTGACACACATTTACAACCAAGATGGCAAAATGGACATAAAATGTTGTGGCTCCCAAGGTGGCTTGATTTTTGCTGAAAGGACAAAATGGCTCTGCTTAACATTTGGGTTGCCGACCTCTGGTCTAAACACTTTAACGACTGCCCATTGGCTTCTACTACAAGCGTTCATAGTCAACTTTGCTAAGTACAGTGAAACAGTGAAATTAAGAATTGTTAATTAAAAAAAAAAATTATAATTTGTTCAAGTAAACACGTAGAAATAGGTTGAATGTTTCTACATTATGCTCATAGCAACCTCACAATAAACAGCAGATACACTGAGTACCTTTAGGATGATTTCACTTTTTTCACAGTGATCAAACAGCTAAAATGGTTGTTAACTGGCTGGAGCTCATTCACAACCAAAAGGCCTTTTATTGCAGCCCTAAACACACAAAGGGAGGGTCTGATTTACAGTATCGGACTCGAGTGTTCAACAGCACACAGCTTAAATCTTTACAAGCTCCACAGAAGATCAGGAAGGCTTTAGTGAAACAGCTCTTTTATTCTTATCCCCAATTAATGGAAATGAAGGGGTCTGTTCTGCTAAGGAGCTAAGAGAAGCATTTCTTTAATTGAGTGCATATGGCTCTTGCTGCAGTGAGAATTTACAGAGACTGGCATTTTATGTGTTACTAAAGAAAGAGGAATTACATTACAGAAGCGAGTGCTGATAAATGTTCTTTTAATACTTTAACATAGTACAACATGTACAAGTAGCAGCTGTTAAATGTGTACAAATTGTCAGGTATTCTCAGATATCTGTACGCATCAGACTGTAAGAGACCAATCTCTGACTTCAGCCATGTTATAGCAAATGTGCCTCTGTACTAATCTAAAGCTTCCTGGACTACTATAGCCAGATTTCCATCATGTTTCCTGATCCCTACCAGCTTGTGATACCAACAGAAAATGTTGGATTGGATATCAGACCAAAAACAAGAACAAATTTGATCTGATCCGAGCCTTAAACATAGCAGAATTGCTTACAGCGCAACATAAAGTGAAGTAGGGGCGAGTGATACGGCAAAAATATAATATAGTGATTCTCGCGATTCAAGAACTTTTCATGATACATGATATGTCACAATATTTATTTTTTTAGACATTTGGTCAGTTGGAACAGAAAAAAAGAAGCAGTAGCACTACATTAAAAAAATACTATTAGAAACTGTAAACACAATGATTTTTATTCAATATTTGGAATACTGTTGTGCACTAAATCAAGTTAACCGGGACATATTTTGCTCTTTTTATATGAAACATGTAGTTGGTCAGTGTTCTACCAGCACCAATGATATCCACAATATACTCTGAAAAACACTGTGTTGTGACATAATTTATCATGATAACGATACATAATCACATTACCCAGCTCTAATACATTTTACAATACATTTTTGACACACAGACACAATGACTTAGCAGTGCCAAATCTTAAATCTGCCACAAGAACTACAAGTACAAACTTTATTCAACATATCATCTACTGCACTAAATCCAATTAATTATGTTCTCTTTATAATAAAATGTGCAATTGGTCAGGGCTTGTAGAAAAGCATTTTGTTGATCATGATAACGTCAAATATCATCATACTGCCCACATGTAAACTGCAGTCTAACAGTAGCCACGGGTAGGCTAACATTAACATAAACACGTGTGTTATACTACAATTACAACTCCATTCTTATAGTCTAAAGTCTCACACATCCGCATTGTTGTTTAAAACCAATTAACCACTTTTGCTGTGGTGGTCATTTTGTTGGTGGCTATAATTTCTAACAGAAGTAGAGGGCAGCACAGCAGTAGAGTGTTTGAGCAGTTTGAGTATGGTACTCCAATCTTAAGTGAAGTGCTTCAAGCATTTCATTTTAAAGCTTGTTTCTCTTTATACACATATACTGGGTGATTCTAAAAGATTAATCCGATTTCAAAACACCATATTTTTACAACCGTGAGGCGCCTAGGAACCAATCACATACCAATTGAAAGAGGGGGTCATAGAGTTTCTGACTGTCACCGGAAGATGGCTCCCTTCAGTCTGCGAGGAGATGGTGACCCCCGATCAGAAAACGTTTTGCGTTCTCCACTTCAATAAGAGTGAATCCGTCGTAACTGTGCAGTGTGATTTTCGTGGGCAGTGAAGCTCCAACAGCTCAGAGCGTTCGACGTTGGTTCCACAACACTGGATGATCTCCGAAATCACACTGAAAGAGCCGTGAGTGCAGCGACACCCAACATGCTCAATCGAGTATGGGATGAGTTTGACTATGGTGTTGATGTTGTCTGTACAGCTGGAGGAGGTTCATACTGAGACCTTGTAAAATTACATAATAAACTTTATGCTCATTTAAACCATTTACAGTTACTGCACTGTTCTGTAATGATTTACAAGTGAAATAAATCATTTTGAAATCGGATGAATCTTTTTGGATCACCCTTTATATTTAAATGTCGGATCTTGGGAAAATAACTGCTGAATGCTCCCTTTGGTTTATTACTGCAGAGCTCTCAATTATTACATAAACGTCTGATCACAATTATCATACGTCATAACCATATGTTTACATCACAACAAATGGAATGGGAATTATGCTCATTCTTATTCACATCATCCACACAAAAGGTGTTACAAAAACAACAGAAGTCCTGACTTCTGACTGGTAACATCTTCAGGGAGCAGCAGTAAACACTGTTTATTTGAGCTGGAGCTGTGTCTGTCTTCATTTGGAAGCTAATAATTATAGAAACCAAGCACTTCAGGCATGTTCTTTAAAAGTTGCATTCAAAGAACAAGACAAACTGTTCATCACAACTGTTTAATCGTCAGGTAAAACTTCATGATCGTGACAGGCCGACTCCTCCCGAGACCCTGCAGAACGCTGTAAGGTGATGCTGCGCTGCTTAGTCCATTTCAGTCACACTGGGACTGTTTCCTTTCTTCCTGCTTCTCTCCTCCGTCTGCTTGTCTCCTCGCCTCTGCCCTTTGAGTTTGGCAGGGTCTCGTACATTTAGGCTTGTGTGGCTTGGCAGCAGATGAGAGCAGAGTCAGGTTTGTTTTTATATTTCGTTTGTAATCATGTCAGTAATGCCTTTTTGAGCAGGCACAGCTGCGGCCCGTTAGAGGAAGCCGGAGGAAGCAGTCAGAGAGCCGTGACGTTACACAACAGTAACTCTATACACCTATTCATTTCAGCCAATTTCCTCCGGAGCGGCCTTCTACTGTATCACGCCCGCACTAGAGCACTACTACTGGGCATGGACACCATGTCTCATCACACAAACACCCAAAGACACAAATCCGTACAGATGCTTATAAAGTCAAAGCAGAGTTTAACTTGTACAGAGTCTAATGCAAAAGTTTGGGCACCCCCCGGTTAAATGACATGTTTTGTTGATTTTCTAATTGCAAGTAAATTAAGACATCCTCTATGGGGAAAACACATAAATAAGGCATCTTTCTGCAAATTTTAGTGCATCATTTTTATTTATCTTGCTAAATTTGACAAACAAATGGAAAAAATAACAAAAAAAAATATGTTTATGTTAAATTTAGTAAATAAATAGTGCTTTCGCTTTAACATTTGTGCACCCTGTAGAGGATGTGCTAACTTTTTTCCACTTAGATAATCAACAAAACATGTAATTTGACTGAGGTGCCCAAAGTTTTGCATAACACTGTATGCATCACCCTGTGACATGAGAACAATGCAGGTTTCCTTTGACACTTTAATGTTAAAGTTCTCTTTTAATGTACTTTTAATCTACTCTTCACCTTTATAGGAATGGCTATTTGAAAATCAATGCTAATACAAAACTCGGTGACACAGGTTTACATGACTTGTTAGCTATATTAGCCTCATTGCTCCAGTGCAAAACTAAAGAAGCAAACTTCAGACACCAAACACGTCTTAGTCAATCAATTGCGTTTGGTATGAGAGGAAAATTGCGTAAATTCGATTTTTCTCAATGTTGTTTGTTGATTTTTATTTTATTTCTCAAATACTACCATTTTGAAAAAGCAAGCATATGAACAGGGATATACTTCACACTTCAGGGTCTTTTATTGTTACTCTGAAATCAATAATAAGCGCTTCCACAGTGAACGCCTGCTCAGAAACTATCCCAGTGCATCCAACAATAAAGGCAGCATGTACTATGAAACAGAAACAGAAAGCATGGCAGCTCACAGAAAGCTCTAATTCCACATGCTGATTCATTTTACTATGACCAACATGGACAGACACACTTACCAACTACTCTGGGAGCAGATTTTAATAAGATAAAGGAGACAAACACAGAGATATGTTACGTAAGACAGGGTTACAGAAGCTTATCCGTAAGTCTGAGAGTAATAGAGTCTCTAATGTTAACTGTGGTGTTCTCTCATTTCACACCAAGGGCTGGAGCTTCAGTTTGGGTCTATTTTTAAACCTGCTGTAAGAGGCGTTCCCCATTGTATATTGTAATTACACAGCTAAACACATTGTTAAACTTCCCACATGGAATTATTGGCCAAATATGGGCACTGAGAGAAAAAGAGACGATGCCAGTGCAGCTGGTGCTTCCTGTGAACCCCTTCAGTCTTGTTCAGTCGCTGTGATAAGACTGATTACCTCACAGCCCAAACAACAACCCAGCTGAGAACCGGACAAAGTCCGCTTTTGTATTATTAAACTAAACTGTATGTCCAGTGCGGCCTTTTGTGGCAGAGTTGGCCCATGATGGGCTGATAAAGAGGTGATGAGGTGTCACTGGTTCTCTGGGAATTCTCTGTATTCTCTTTCGGTCCTTATGACTCCTCCAGCGGGGGCTAATTTCCTCTCTAAATGGCTTCCTCTGCTTGAGGAGAGAGAGACCGTTTTAATGAAACAGATTCCCCAGCTTCCGTCATCATTGTGTTCATGAAACAATGGGAATCTAGTTAGGTGAGGTGGTTATGAGGCGATTTAAAAGGGCAAATGGAGGAAAGTAGGCCCAAAAAGAGAATCTGTGACTGAAGCAGGTTCTTTGCATGAGCTGTGACTTAAAACAATCCTGTAAGTCACAAGAAAAGCAGTAATGTGATAAGTAAAGGAAGCATTGTAGTCAAGAGAGTCCAGAGAGAGTTAGAGTCCAAGTCAAGACAGAGACCTAGACACTTCGAGTCCGAGTCAAGATCGAGAACAGATTAAGATTTTTTTCAGAATATAAAAATAAAAAGAAGAAAGGAGGGAAAAAAACTGAAATTTGTTTGTGTTTCATTGTACATTTACTATAATTCATTATATACAATATACGGTCATAAAAACAATGAAATATAACATGTAAAATATAACACAGGATAAAAGATCAACTATTATTACATTATAGTCTTAGTCCAAATTTGCATTGTGACTTATGGAAGCAGATGACGGTGAGGTTCTTCCGTGTCCTTTCTTCTCTAAAAGATATTCACATATATATTCACCACCTAAAGTCAACTGAATATAAACCAAACAACACACATTCATTTTTAACATTAAAGGAAAACACAGTAATAATAACATTCCCATCTGCCTTTGGAGGATGTTCGAAGTTTGGGATCAGTGAACATCAACAGGCAAGTAACGCCCAGTTAAGACATTATGGAAAGATTAATTAGATCCTCAACCTGCAGAACAGATTGTATTTACTCATGTAGAGAAAGGACTGTTTTATTCTGTTTAAAGGTTTTGTTGATATTCAATAATGATTGACGAGTCATTCTATCATTCAGCTTTCGTTACCTCAGACAGAGGCATTGCACTCAGCTGATCTTGGGAACAATTTCCAAGTCCACACTACCCTGAGTCAGAGACAAGACTGAGACTGTCGATTTATTCTTGAGACCAAGACTGGACTCAAGTGCTACAACACTGGGAAAAATAGGACTTTTTTTCACTCTGGTATCCAGGTAGATACAGCGAAAGTGAGCTCTCCCACTGGTTAGGACTTCAGGAGCTGGACTCAAGGCCTTACATGTCAGTTTACCAACAAACATAATTAGGAACGCACAGTAGAGTCAACCAGCCATGTTTTGATTTACAATGAGTGGGACGAATTCTGTGAAAAAAAACTTCACTCTAGATCTTCTGGAGGTTCTAGATAAGTCATTGACTGTGAATATGAGCCACAGTCTAAACCAGTTCTCAGTCATTTGGAAATGGAAAACAGAGGCAGCTCTTTCTTTACAGAGTTACATACATGATGATGTTGATGTCTGTTATAAGCTTCAGATGTCTGTGTTTAATCTGGAATAGCCAAAAAATGGTGCACCAGCATTAGTTAATGCTAACATACTAATAGAAATCCCATGGGGGGCTAGCAGAAATGAACATTGTTGTATTGCTCAGTGTTGGTATTTACGGCCAGAACCGAAGGCCTAGCTCTAATAGCCATGGTTCAGCACTCAATTCCACCCACTAATTAACATCTTTTCCAACTGATGCAAACACATCATCGTTTGGAACACCAACTGATAATTTTGTCAGCTGACAGACACGAAAAATGATGTTGTTTCAAATTGTCAAAATGTCAAATCTATTTCGCATCTAATGAAATGCCCAATAAGTAAATTTTCAATTCATATAAATGAGTGAAAAGATCTACGTTTTTCAATTCACCACTCATTAAATGTTAAACCATCAATTTGAAATAACAATTGATAAACATTAAACAGCCCTAACATGGACAGCACAGTGGTGCCTACTGCAGCGCTAGTTTAGCTAGCAGGCTGAAAGCTCCACATAACGCAGGACAGGTTAGATTCCAGTCAAAGTGTATACTGCCCAGCCCTCCCAACCGCAAAAGCCTGTTGGGCTGCACAATCCCAAAGACTGCAGTATGAATAAGGTCAGAAAAATAGGTAAACTAAAGCACTGTGGAAAAGGGCCATTAACAACAGTGGCCTTCGTAAAACGGCTCATTTCACGATGGCCATCTTTAATAATATAATAGTACGGGAAAAGAGCTGTGCTGACCACACACTGCCTGAGCAGCAATTTCACAGAGGGCTTTGTTTGCTAATCTGGTTCATCACGATTCCACTTCCAGTCCCTTTATGTGGTCCAACTGTGCTGGCAGCAGCTCACTGGGCAAACAAACGAGAGGAAAAATGCTGAACGAAGAGCCATTCGCCATGAGGTAAGCACTACAGTGACCGCTATGGCCTCAGGTGACCGGCAGACCCGCAAAACATGCAACACAAACCCGGGAAGGATAATACGCTTTTCCTTCCCAGTAGGGCTGCATGATATGAGCAAAATACGGATATTCTGATTACATGTTAGATTCTGTGACTGCAATACACTTTACAGTGTGTTGAAAAAGCACTGGTAAACCAATAATGTGACAAGATTAAAGACTTAATAATGACCTGCATTATTTTGATATATATGTTCATATATATGATTCTGAGATGCACTGTGAATCTCTCTTAAAAGATTCTAAATTGATGCACAAAAATCATAAGCTTATGCAAATATTATTTTTGAGAAATGTACCAAACATTTCTGATGAAAAATAAACAGTACACCGTCTGAAAACAAGCGCCACAAAGGGACATGGCTTAGAAAAACCATCTTAGTTCTCTGCTCACAGTGGTGGTGATAGGAACCAGACGTCTGAAGAGTTTAATGCCTCCAAAAGCTCCTTCACAGAAAGTTATTACATACATTAATGGCTACAAATACATTGCTTCATACCTAAGACACAATAGTTTTGACAGGTTTTATTTATTTTTTGAGTATTATTTAAAATACCGTAATTGCAGATTTTTATTTTCAGATTTATTTACATTATTAACGTTACATAAACACTTCAAAGACGTGCAGGTTCACTGGCTTTCAGTATAGTAAACTAGAGGGTTATATATTTGTATTGTGACCCCTGGTTCCTATCAGCACCACTGTAAGAAATCTGAGTTAGTAAGTTTCTCTACATTGATCCATTTTGCATCAGTTTTTGATGCAGTTTTTGATGTCCTTTTTAAACACGTGCACTGTGTAAGCATACAGTGAAATTTAAGCGAGCTAACGTTGCTGTCAGCCTCATCTGCACACTGCAGCAATATCAGTACTGCACAGGCCAATATCGTGAGTAACAAACAATGTATTGTGCAGCAGCACGTCCTACCCACTCTCTCTGTGGGGGGACTGGATCACATGACCACTAACCACCTCTGTCCTAGTGGAACACAGCTGCTAAAGCTCCATGACAACTGCTTCTACAGAAGAGAGCCCAGTCCCAACACACACGTACAGATGCACACTTCTTGTTTACAGTGGCACTCGGCACTGAGTGGGCCCTGCAGGTGAACTTCCTGTGCTGAGGAAGCAGGAGAAGCAGGAAGCTGGAATAAAAAGCTGTTGCGCTTTGTTTTTTTTTCTACATGCTGCAGCAAATATGCAAATTCACATCTGAAAAAACTAAAGAATGGAAAGTTATATTATGCTGAATGTGTAAGATGGACTGCACATATTACTGTCTTCAGAACTCCATTTCTTTCAGCGGTTTTTGCCCCATTTAAAAAAATAAAAGGATCCAAAATCACCTGTAATAAAATCTGGTAGCACTGCTGCACATTAAAGTTAAAGGAAAGGTTTGGTAAAAAGTCAAATTTACACGATTTTCCACTTGACCCAGATGCAACTCATCAAAGAATACATGTCTGGTGTTCAAATTTTGCCTTTAGTTTAGCACTAGAGCTACCTGGTTAATGTTGCTTATACTAGAAGTCAATAGTCACCCAATTTTTTTCCGGAAATACATCCCCAAAACTTCTCTCAACACACTCAAACTACCTTTATACCTTCTTAAAGACGTTTTTAGAAACAGTACTTATTGTGAAGTATAAAAAAGAAAGAAAACTTCACCATATAGCTGAATGCTGTAGGTGGTTCCTATTAGACAACAGGCTTTGTGCCAAACTCCATCTCCACCAGCGCAATCCAACTCCTACACTTATTACATAATCGCCTAATCGCACTTATTTGAGATGATCACAATTATGTGAAATGATCACAGTTATTTAAGATGACATTTATATATTATTCTGTGTGACTGCAGACATTTGTTTGAGTAAAAAGCTAGGAAGCAAGATGGCTAATCCGCTAATTTGCCAATGGCATTTGGCTACCCAGTGTTTTGTCCATTTTTATAGGTCCCAGTAAGCCATACTGTGACCTAAACCACATTGACAAGCCTCTGTAACCTTAATGAAGAGAGGTTTTGTGGACTTACGGAAAACATTTGGGTGACCATTGACTTCTAATGCTTGTTATCAACATTATCCTCATATGAACTATTTTTTTTCCCAAACCATTCCTTTCCATTCCTCCAATCCAGTTACCATTTTGGACAGGAGGTTTTGTTACAATATGCTTTTTTACATTAAACAATACTGCTAAAAGTTGCTAACAGCTAAGGAGTGGTAAAAACAAAACACAGAGTCCACTCAGCTGCTCTTGAGGCGCCAGCCAGCATCCAAATCACCTGGTTGGGCTAGTTAGGCCTGTTCCCCTCCTTTCGATCGAGCACAAGTCAATAACTGTCCAGTCCAATCACTTGCATGAGATAAAACCCTTCACACAGTCACATGACCTCATCCTCTGCCACGTGTGCATTACTGTCATAGCTGCAGGTCTATCACCACCCTGCCAAACAAAAAAACCTCCCAGGAGGCCTACAAGGCGGAACGATCTAATCTGTTTGCATACCTGATGATGACGCACTGGTTTTCTCGGTCGATCATCATGTTTCTGTACATGTTGTCTGCCAGTGCATAGATGTGGGGAGGGTTTTCATACTGAGCCTAAATATGAAAGAGAGAAAGCAAAAAGAGAAAGTGTGATAAGAACAGCTGCAAGATCTGTACCAATCGCAAACTGAGCTAATGAGCTTAATAAGATAAAAATCAGAGATGCCACTAGGGATGCACTGTGATATCAGAATCATATCTGTATTGGCAGATAATTCAAAAATAATAATCTGTATTAGACAGGTGTTCAGATTTGACTGAAGTTTGATTATGTATTTATTGTACTCAAAAACAGCAGGATCTTTAGGCGACATTGGGCTATTATTCAAAAAAGTCTTTTATTGATTTTTTAAATACATTTTTCATAAGTGTTTGTATAGGGGGCAGATATGCACATGAAAAATATCTGAATTAGCCCACAATTCTCCTATCAGTGCATCCCTAGATGACACAACACCACTTTTTACTGAAACTTTGTTTTCCGAAACTGATTCTGTGTTTTCCTTGATAACTATATTTCATTGACTTTTCATGTCCTTTAGTGTAATGTAATTACTAAATAGTTTAAAGTAGTTACAGAGTAATTTACAGGAGTTGCATGAATGACTTATAGTAGTTAATGGATGATTTATAATAGTTACTGAATAATTTACAGTAGTTACTGACTAATTTAAAGTACTTACTGAATCACTGATAGCTCGGGACAATAAAATATACTATATTGTACAGAACTATATTGTAGTATATCATATCAGATCAAACAGTTCCTTTGTGAATAGCATGTTAGCTAGCGGCAAGTGTGTTAGCTTGGGGCTAAGACATTAGCTTACGGCTAAAGCATTAGATTGGGACATTATAAAGCACAACTTTTGTTTCAAATACTGTACTTTTATAATGTCAAATGTTTGAATCGAATACTTTTCATGTCCTTTAGTGTAATGTTTTTTTAATATTGCTGACATAGCAGGACTTGCTGTGCTGTGCTAAATAGCAAGCTACTCATTGTTTTAATGTTGACCTTAGTCCACTGTTATCACGTGACCTACGTTACTTCTCTTTATGTTACGTTGTATTACAGCCAATTCTGTAATATTTCTGGTAGGACTTATTAGAGTCGCACTGGATTGGTACATATACTGTATACTGGATTGATACCATTTCTATTAGAAATACCAAGAAAACATATGAGGAATAATTTAATGCTAAGCTGCAAACTCTGAAGGCTCTGTCTGAAGTGCCCCAGAGAGCCGGGCCAGCTCTCAGTAAGCAGGCCAAGAGCAGTTAAAAGCAAATTCGAACATGCTGTTCTGTGGAGATGCTGCCAGGTGACTTCACAGCATAGGACAGGTCTGTGCTGCATTCCTCCTGGCTAAAAATGTAGTGAGCACAAATATTTGCACCACACCTAATTCCTCTGAAAACTCTTTCGTCTGTGCTGTAGGAAAATCATAACTTTATTTGAAATTATTTGTCCCATTGGCTTCTAATGGCTGAACTTTACTTTCTGGCTGTTTCGCTGAAAAGTCTGATATTGAGGGACACAAAGTGTCTCAAAAGAGTTTCACACACTTCTTACTGAGTTACATAATGATGAATGACAACACGTTCCGAGTTCCACCTCTGCCAAGAGGAGTTATACAAGTTCTTTCCTAGAAGATCAGATCTTGTAGAATACTTACTGCTCCTTGGTACATCTCCACCTCCTTGTCCCCGAAGTAAGGCATCTGTTTAAAAGGGTTAACAGAGATGAGCACAGGTCCGATGTATGTCTGCGTACAGAGGTCAAGGGTTATTTGCTCATTATGCAGGTAATGCTGCTTTGGAGTTCTCACATTATTAACCCCTTAAATCCTAAGGGTCTCTTTGTGGATCAACATTTAATTTGCTTACTCACAACTACATAACTTGCATATTAGTGTCATAGTAGTTAGTGAGTAATTTACAGTGGTTAGTGAAGAATTGTAAGTAGTTAGTGAACAATGTAAAGTAGTTAGTGAACAATGTAAAGTAGTTAGTGAGCAGTTTAAAGTAGTTAGGGAATAATATATAGTAGTTAGTGAATAAGAACAATTTATAGTAGTGAACAATTTAAAGTAGTGAGCAATTTAAAGTAGTTAGTGAATAATGTATAGTAGTTAGTAAATAAGAACAATTTAGAGTAGTTAGTAAACAAATTATTGTAGCTAGTGAATAATTTATAGTGGTTAGTGAAGAATTTAAAGTAGTTAGTGAGCAATTTAAAGTAAGTAGTGAAAATGTATAGTAGTTAGTGAATAAGAACAATTTATAGTAGTTAGTGAACAATTTATAGTAGTTAGTGAATAATTTTATAGTGGCTAGTGAAGAATTTTAAGTAGTTCGTGAACAATTTATAGTAGTTAGTAAACAATTTATGGTAGTAAACAATTTAAAGTAGTTAGGGAGCAACTTAGTTAGTGAATATGTATAGTAATTTAGAGTAGTGAACAATTTATAGTAGTAAGAGAATAAATTATCATAGTGAATAATTTACAGTACTTAAGGAATAATTATTGCATATGTAGTAGTTACAGAATAATTCATAGTAGTCACCAATTTATTTATAGTAGTTATTGCATAATTTATAGTACTTAATGAATCCTTTATAGTAGAGTTTGAATAATTCATAGTAGCTACTGAAAAAACATACAGCAGTTAATGATAAAGTAATTACTAAATAGTTTAAAATAGTTACAGAGTGATTTATAGGAGTTGCCTGAATGATTTACAGTAGTTATTGCATAATTTATAAAAGTAACAGAATAATTTACAGCAGTTTACAGCAATTTAAAGTACTTACTGAATCACTGATAGCTAGGGATGTGACAATGCAATAGATTATATTCTACTGAATTGTATTGTAGTATATCATATCAGATCAGATCAAACTCTGTGGTTTGTGAATAGTATGTTAGCTGGTGGCAAGGGTGTTATCTTGGGGCTTAGACATCAGCTTATGGCTGAAGCATTAGACTGGGACATTTTAAAGCACAAGTTTCAAATACTGCACTTTTATAATGTCAACGGTTTGAATCAAGTACGTTGAATTCTAACACCCCTATTTTAGCAGCTACTGAATAATTTGTATTACTAAATAATTCATAGTGGTCAACAAATAATTTATAGTCATTACAAGGATCACTGGGAGAAAATGTCTTCGCTGCAATTATACCAATATTTATAACATTTATTTATGTGCTCATTTTACTGAACTTCTCCAACTATGAACAACTGTAAAAACTCTAAACATGCTTTGTGTGTTGTTTTATTGTTTATGTTCCTGTACTATGCAAATACTTCTTCCAGTCATGTGCATTGCTATTTTTAAAAATAGCAAAATAGTCCAACTCTGGTGAAATTTGAATCATGACTAAACTGAATTATTGTGAGGTCAAATATTTGCGCCCTTACAAGTTTCTGAATAATCTGTCTTCTGATATGATCAAGTCTGGGGATCAAGGGGTGAAATTAATCATTTTGAGCCATTCATATCACAAATGTGAGAGAGAAAAAGTCATTGCCTTTTTTGGCAAATGAAGAAATGATCTAAAAATGGGCAATCGGGTGATGACAACAGCGCTGAGGGGAGGGGAGCAGCTGTGCAGCCAGAGTGAGAGGTCGGAGCTGTTTGGCTGCTGCTGCTCAGTGCAAATAAAGGAAGTATTGAGCTTGACTCATGCTGACCTCAGTCCCATATGCTGCTGACTAGAACACTGCAGCACTGTGGCTATTTTCTGACCACAATCATGGACTGATTTAGGGTTAAAGCTTAGAATGGTCCAAGTCCGCTAAGACACCATAATCCTAATAAGGCCAGAGAACTTTATGACAGATGAGGTTTCATTGAGAATTTCGAGTGAATTCTGCTGGAGGGTCATACAAAGAGCCAATGGCTCCCACAATGCGAACGCAGGGGTGGATGTTGCCAAGAACACTGGTTTCATATTTTATATAGCACAGATATAAGCCAGCACGGCCTGGTTGGGTCCTGAAGCAGCAAAGCTTTCATAACCTCCCAGTAGAAGAACCTAACTTTGATTAAAACTGTGTCCAAGATTGTGGGAAAACAACAGGGCTTGCAAGAGTCTTAAGATAGCCTTCAGACCATTTAGGCCCAAAACACACTGTTCCTACAGCTTCCAACAAACACAAATGAGTCAATGCTGCCAACTGGCTTTAAAAAGTTCAGAAAAGGCCTGAAAAGCCGAATGAACTTGTGCCCATAGGGGCGAAACAAACACACTAGACCTGCATGATATAAATGCAATTCCATTTTGAAATTATAACATTAGTTGTTGCAACTGTGATATACCTTAAAGTACACTCTACGGCCAAAGTATGTGGACGTCTGACCATCATCACTTGAGCTCGATGGACATCCCATTCCAAAGCCATGGGCATTAATAAGGTGTTGCCCCCCCACATTCTGTGGCTAACATCTTCCACTCTTCTGGGAAGGCTTTCCACAAAATTTTGGAGTGTTTTTGTGGGAATTTGAGCCAATTCAGGCAAAAGAGCATTTGTGTTTCAGGCACTGATGTTGGACAAGAAGATCTGGCTCACAATCAACGTTCCAGTTCAATGGAGTAGAGGTCAGGGCTCTGTGTAGGCCACTGGAGTTCCTTCACAGTACATTCACCAAAACGTGTTTATAAATCTTATATTTTGTGCACAGGGACACAGTCATGCTGAAACAGGAAAGGGCTTTCCTCAAACTGTGGTCACAAAGTTGACTAACATGTCGTCATATGCTGTAGCATTAACATTACCCTTCACTGGAAATAAGGGGCCGAGCCCAAACCCTGAAAAACAGCTCCAGGCCATGATCCCTCCTCCACCAAACTTTACTCTTGGCACTGAGGGTGTAGCGCTCTCATGGCGTGTGCCAAACCCAGATTTGCCCATTATACTGCCAGATAGTGAAGCATAATTCATCACTCCAGAGAACACGCTTCCTCTGCTCCAGAGTCCAGTGGCAGAGTGCTTTACACCACTCTGGCCAGTGCTTGGCATTGCACAGCGATCTCAGGCTTGTGCCATGCTTGGCCATGGAAACCCATTAAATGAAGCTCCTGTTCTTGTGCTGATGTTGCTTCCACAGTAAGTTTGGAACTATGCAGTAAGTGATGCAACAGATAGGTGATTTTGTCTACTACTGTGTGGCTGAGCTGTTGTTGCTTTTAGACGCTTCCATTTCTTAATTATAACACTTACAGTTGGCTGGGGCAGATCTAGCAGAGCAGAAATTTCACAAACTGGCTTGCGGCAAAGGTGACAACCTATGACAATGCCAAGTTTAAAGTCACTGAGCTCTTCAGTACGAAACACTCTACTGCCAATATTTGTCCATAGAGACGGCTATTTGTCTATGGCTTGGCTATTTGCTTGATTTCACACACCTTTTATCAATAAACATGGCTGAAACACCTGGATACAATAATTAGGAAGGGTGTCCACATATACCACATATCCACCATACAGTGTATAATCCCACATTTACTTATCATGTGATGTTATCGTGTGGTTACTGGTGTTCTAACACGGCATACTTTCCTTTGCTTCACATTTTGCGACACTACAAGCAATTCTGTGCTATTTTTAGGCTAGATTTGACAGTATCGGATCTAACTCAGTCTCTATTTCTGGTGCCATCTCTGTTTGCATATTGCGGCCTTTAATGATATCAGTACTGCAAAGGCCTATGTTGTGATAATGAAGAACAAGTGCTATATTATGCTACATTTGCGTTTGTAGGATCGGTGTGGCGTGGACTTTAAATGCCATTTGGCTAAGCCGCAGTAAAGTCAGCCTAATCAAGATTCAATCTATACTGCCCTGGAATGGGTCCAACGCTACCGTCCAAGAAAAGGCACAGGAAAACATTCTTTAAAACGCCCTACATAACTGCAGACAGGACAAGCTGAGGAGGAGATCAGCACACTGCACCACCCTCTGCTAAACTATCTGCTGAGATACTATGGCTAAATGCAAAATGACTTCATACTGGATGGTTAACACACTGTTTAGGGAGCCACTGTCTGCTAATGGCTTTCACATCCTTAATGGTTCACTATATGCCAAATAACAATCTGATTTCTCTGGGTTGGGTTCAGGTGAGTAAGGGAGGATTTCTTGGCTGAAGTCAGAATAATAAAGGATACAAATATATAGTCGTCCATGTATCTCTTCTTGAGGTTTGTCCACGATGGCGTCCTCGTTGATTTTGGTGAGAAGCACCATGTCGTCCACGCCACTCTGCTTGACATTGTGGCTCTGCCAGTGGTACCGGTAGTGACCCCGGCTTCCCTGTCAGAGAACACAGACAGAGCATAAAAGTTAACACAACATTAAACAAACAGAGCATTTATCTTCAGCTAAACATTAGTCTGTAATAGCCTGGAAGGTTAATGGCCACAATTCTGCATTTGCATAGTCACACAGTGGTGAACACTGTAGAGTTGCTTTACATATTACCCAAGCGTAAACATCTATATTTTCAATAAAGCGTACAATACGTTTGAAGCAGAAAATGCAACCAATTTCTATGAATGAACTTTGGAGGTGTGGAAAAATATCCCTGCAGATTTCTTTGTAAAATTAAAAGCAAGTCTCCTGAAAAAATGAACGCTGTGAACACTATTTACATTGTACTATAAATATTCATATTATTTATAGCTGTTCAGGCCATGATCTTCTGTTAAATACATGTTTTCCAATTTTTTGTCACACTGAAAAATGAATACATTGTATTTACCAGTCATTTTGGCTGGAAATTAAATAAATGAAGGGTGGTTTCTGACTTTTGCACAGTACTATAAGCTGAAAGACAAAACTGTGTTGATGCAACTTGTGGAAATGACGTACACCTTTAAATCAGGAAAACTCAATGCATTACTGTTTGCAGTGCAGTACTTGGACTGGGTTTATTTTCCAAAAAGTATATGAAAAATAAACCCTGAAACACAGTTCACCATCACACGGCACCTTCAGGGAACTGTTTACAGGTTAAAGCAGCCAAAAAAAAACTTGTTTCCTGTTGGCTCCACTGACTTCTCACTCAAGGTCAATAGAACTGAGTACAAATAGCAGTCTTGTCACTGCACAGCTGCCTTCGCTACATTTCCTTCACGAGGGAACTTAATTATAAGGGATCATATCACTGGAAAATTAAATTTCTATTCAAACTCCAGTCCATACAGTCCATATATGGGAAATATCAGGCAAAAACAGGACATTTTGAATTCCAGCTATTCTGCCTACAGCAGTTTAGCTCTGCTTACTCACGCTGAAGATATAAAGAGTGTTTTAGCCTGGACTGCTTTTTGAATGAGGCACAATGTGGGGCCAATCAGAACAGAGGCCAATCAAAACAGCTTATTTACATGCCAGTCTTAAAGGCATAGGAACAAAAACAGCCCATTTCATTTTAAGGGTTGAACAGAGGTTGGAAAATGATAATGTGCAAATAAATTATGACTATTTTTGGTATATAAAACCACACAAAAATTATAAGTCGATCTCAAGGAAATAATAACAAGAAAAATGTCACATACTGGCCCTTGAAAGCCTAAAGGTCTTGTTTGTAGGTATACACTTCAGTTCCTCATCCTCAGAACTGTTGAACTTACTGATACTGGTAGTTGTTGATTGTGGATACTGAATAATTGACAGTAGATTATTAACAAGTTGTAGTAGATGCTGATAAATCCATAGTTACAAATTCATAAGAGATACTGAATAATTCATCATAGATACTTAATAATTTGCATTCATTTTTGAATAATTTAAAGTAGATACTTAATAATTCATATTAGTTATTGAATAAATCACAACAGATACTGTACAATTCATAGCAAATAATGAATCTGGAGTTTCCAGGGTTAAGCTTTGCCTCTTGATAAAGGGCATTGCTGACCCTGGTCAGAGTGTGAAAACTGTCCACTCAGTGAAGTGACCACATCCAGTTTACAAACGGACACATTTTAACAATGTCTGTGTTCTCTCACCACAGCAGATGTTGAGTTTGTTTTCTCGAAACTGGTGAAAAGTGCAAGGTCAGAAGTCTCGCAAAAACGTTCCCCATGCGCTGCAAATACTTCTTTTGATCTCAGATCTTTTCCAAATCCCTCCTCCTCCCTCTTTTCTCTCTCACTCACTTGCTCACTCGTTAGTGTTTTTTTTTTGCAGAGGACGCATCTCAGTGGGTCATTCATCATGGGCTGTGAGTCAGTATCATCTGGCTACTGTTAGAGGTCAAAACGCACCATGAGCAATTTTTCTCTTTAGAGGTCCGGTGAGACATTCACCCCGGAGAACATGTACAGATGATCAGATTAGTGTCTGAACAGATTGCCAGTCCTCAACAGTCAAGTTCTGGTTCAGGTCGAGCACTGTTTGGGTCTCGTTCTGCCCCAACACTACTGGATAGTTAGTTAGTGTTTACCCACAGCTCCACAGACTGACACGATGAAATTTGGATGTGTCAACAAAAGGCTTTGTGCTTTTGTTGTTTTCGGTCAGTTAAAATGCTGAGCTCTTTGCATTTTCAGTCAGATCTCTTTACATAAAAGTTTGCTTTGGAACATATTTTTACCTGACAGTACTTTGTGTTCAAGTTTATCAGTTCAGCTTGTATTACTACAATAAAGGTGACCAGCTGGTGACTTCTAACTTGGCAGTCTCTGTAAAGCAGGCGTCTCAAACCACCTGGGGGTCACTAACAGGGTGGTCTTTTCCAGTGAGGGCTGGTTAAAAACATGCAGGGAAAAAGTCCCAAATCTTTCCCCTCAATGTGTGAATTTGAACCACATAACGTTCACTCGCTTAACCACTTCTTTGGACTGTGGGAGAAAACCGGAGTACCCAGAGGAAACCCACACAGACACAGGGAGAACATGCAAACTCCACACAGAAAGGACCCTGGTCGCACGGCCAGGGAATCGAACCCAGGCCCTTCTTGCTGTGAGGCGACCATGCCGCCCACTACTATAACTACTAACACTAAAATATTGGGAATTTTAGCAGTAGTAGCAGTAATAAACACACAGTGTTTAAGCACTATTTTAGTGTTCAATTAAATCAAGTAAAATTACATTTAACAGTAGAAATATTGTGGACTCTCTGATATTCCTGGTTGAACGCAAATGAAAAAATTGCAAATGAAGTGCTGGCAGAGCAGTTAATTCTGCATTCCCAGTGGATCCGCTTGATAATTCTATTCATTTCCTAATGCTGTATCTACATCTGTGTCATGAATGAATCCACAAAGACGTTTAAGTAACCATCGGTCTAAATTAGAACAGTAAGAACAGTATGAATGACAGCCAATGTGCAGCGGTCATGCTGCATCAGGTTTTCGTTTAAATGGTTCCTCTTGCACACTGCACTGTAATTTCCCTTTAACATTGTTATCTTCAGCCCAAGCTGATTTTATACACATAATAGTAACATAATAGTGAACTGGTCACAGTGTCTGATGGTTGAAGCAAATCAACCCAGTAGGTGTAAAAATTTAGTCTCAGAAACATGAAAAAATGATTTGTGGGCCTCTGTAAATATGTGATGGACATATGAAGAGCTGGTAGATTCAGACCCCTACTGTAAAAAGTAATTAGGGTCTGGAGGCATTTAAATCTGCAGAAATGATCCATTTAGATGTATGTGTTCATTATATTATAAAACAAACGAGTAATATTTTCAATATTAATGTTAAATATTAATATTTTTGACAGGATTTTTGTTGATACTAAAATATCAATGGAATCTCAATATCACCGATTTTATCGGCTGGCTGATATATCAGCCGGGCCTCATATCTGATTCTGAACCAGAGCTGATCTTCAGTCAAGCGCTGTTTCACTATTTTTTCCTGACATTGTTCCATCGTTACAGTGTCTGCTTTGAAGCTCTGTTTTGTTCGTTCCTCTCCTACACTATATTTCCCCCACCCGGACAGTGTTGTGGGATATGATGTAGAATGGAAGACATTTCAAATCTTCCTTATCCTACATTCCGCAGCCTGGAATACCACGCAGTGGAGAAGGCCGCTCACCGAGGGAGTGCGGTAAGAGCAAGCAGAGGGGACTGAATGTTCCCCTCTCTCCTATATGAGCTTAAATGAACTCTCTGCTCAAACCTAAATGAACTTACTGCGGTCAGACAAAACACCAAGTAAGACCACTGTAAATTACAGGAAAATAGAAGGAGTACAACAGCCGCTGCGCACTTCGCTAGAACACTATTAGTGCAGGACACTACACAAACAGGCTGGCTGCATTTTACCAGCCAAAATAAATACCTCCTTCAATTTACAGACTTCATTTCTGCATGGACGACTAGGAATGTTAATGATCTCTTTTGGGCTACTTTTTTCTTTTTGTTCTTCTGTTTTTTTTTCCCTACAGTAGGCATGTTGTGAATCACTGCTTGATTAATTTTCCAGACGGTAGCCATTATCATGTTTTACAACAGAGAGCAGGAAAAGACACTACTAATTTGTGACCTGGTGTTTTGTAGAGTGACGTCATATCTTGTTGTGAACTGGTGGCAGTGTCATTTTGGAGTGATGTCATATCATGGGACCTCGTTACCACCTGGAGGAGGATGAGGTGTTAATGAAGGGAGCGTGCAGAGCGGAGCTAGGGAATACCAGGCTTGAGGAGAAAGATCGGGTAATAACTCTCTGTATAAGCCCTAGAAAAAAATGTTAAAAGGGGCTTTTTAGCCAGAATGAAAAACATAACCATCTATCGTAAAAAAACCTGCTTACTCGCATCCTACTGTGGTGCTGTAGTCTCTACAGTGAGAGTTCAAAGACTAGGAAAAAACCCTTCTGAAGATGCAACTTGAAAGTTGTAGGAAAACACTACAACTCTATAATCGCTTTAGTGTGGATTTTTGGGGACAGGCTGTTTGTAATTTTGTTTTTTTGAGCGCAGAAGGAACACAAATAGCTAACATTGGTGTTAAGAAGCCAAACAGCTTATTGCAGCCATATAACTGTCTTTAAATCATCATCACAATGGAGAACGGATTAGTTCAACGACAGAAAATACTCATCAAACATGAAGCACAACAAGCTAACAGCTACATTTACATAGCAACCTAGCTATCTAGATTCCTCAGTTTAGCTTGTCTTCTCTGTTTTATTTACAATTTTGTTCACTGAGGTAAGAGTCTGTATTTGTGTTTGTATTTATTCACCTATAGCTCAGTGGATAGGCTAGCATTTAGCATGGGTGACACCACAGGGATTCCCAATGGCTGTGTGATGAATTTGCATAATGCAAGTTGGATAATTAATGATATAGTAGTGACATAACATAGACAAATGAAAACATGAATACAATATAAAGTTGTGAAATCCGTCCAATGAGGTTGGAGGATACTAGAGGCTAGAATACCCTCTTAACCATTCCGACCCACACAAAAAGAGCTGTAGCCATCCTGCAAGACACAATACTATTTCTATAATACTGAATAACACTTGTATAATGATCTATTAAGGATGATGCACAATGATATCAGAATCTGTTTGGGCCATAAGCGTCAAAACTCCCCAACAAAAAAACGTTCTTCAATAAAGCTAATTTGTGCTAATCTGAATCTACAGCTCATGAAGTTCTAACCAATGGGAGAGGTTGCTTTACTGTATCTAGCCCCCATGTGTCAAACACAAGGCCTGCAGGCCAGGTCTGGCCCAAGGCACAATCCTATCTGGCCCACAAAATTATTGTTATTATTTTCAAATAACATTAGCCCGTTTCACAATGTGCGGCACTACAATCCCCAGCATGCACTGCAACATGGTGTGTGCTCCAACTCCCTTTCTCCAACAACGATTTATGGGACAGCGATTACACAGTTCCACTACACCAGTCATATCGCCAAACTCGCTAGCTGCGTTTCAGCAGAAGCCCAACCAATAAAAACATCTAGCTAGCTAAAAAAACATCCAGTTAGGTAAAAAAAATTGCCAAAAGAAAAAAAAAGACAGTGAACACAAGGGATTTCAAGACAGGTAATACCTTTCAATGCCTTTTTACTTCCAATAAGGATAAACTTATCTGCCTCTTTTGTGGAGATGGTGTTGCCACATTAAAAGAATAAAAAAATGAGGCACCATTACGAAACAAAACACTGTGACAAATATGGAGAGCTGGACAGACAGCAGGGGCAACAGAAAGTGGCGGAGATGGAGAAGGACGTTCTCTGGCTCACAGATTTATTAAGATTTATCAATATGGCTCTTTTAGTGATTGAGTGTGACACCCCTGATTTAGCCAGATACCACAGAGAAAAAAAATCCTGGCCATTTTCTGCTGGGAATTGGACACTTTTGTTTCCAAACCAAAACAATAAAATGAGTATTACTAAAATACTTGCAGAGACTGAATACAAGAAGCATGGTGACACACATGGTAACTTATTTTAGCTGGCCACAATTATTTTAGCTGACTGCAATGATCTTCCACAGTTCTCACAATAATACGCTTACGCCACAACAGAGAAAATTTACACTGGGTGTGTCTTCATCCATTTGGTTATGATAAATTAATGTAAATATAAGAAAGCATAAAAACGCATTTGAGACATGTCATGGGTCTTACAAAAACAACAAAAGTTCTAACTTTTGACTAGTGTCATACCACCTTTAGAGGGCAGCAGTGAGCAATGTTTGTTTATTTAAGCTTGATGGGTTTCTGTTGTTAGTTGGGGGCTAACAAGTATCGACAGCTAGTAAGCAATACAGCTAATAACCAAATTTGGCCACTTTAGGTTTGTGCTTTCGCAGCTGCAATCGGTAAACAATTAAATTGTTAATCACGTTTATTGGTATGGAAATCAACAGTCAACTTAAATTTCATGACTGCGACAGGCCTATTACACATCATGTGACCTACTTTTACGCCTTGTGCTACTAGCAGTTCCATTATACATCTTAAAATTTCACGTATTTGGTTACTCTAAGCCACATGTGTCAAGCTTCAGTCCTTGCGGGCCAAAACACTGCAGACTTCAGCATGCTGCCTCATCAAACACACCTGATTCAGCTCATCACCTAATTAGCAAAGCCTTCATGAACTGAATTCAGAGTGTTAGATGAGGGTAAACGCTAATCTTGGCAGCACTTTGCCCCAGAGGGTCCCCAGTTTGACATGCCTGCTCTAAGCCTTATTCAATTCCAAGTAATCAGAACGGGCCATCGTAATGGGCCATCTCTTCTAGTTACCATGACCAAAACACAGTGCTACACGGGGGCCTACGATCTGTGAATGAGATGAAGCTGTACAGGATGTCCTGAGGTAAGTGGTTCTCCAGGTTGGAATATGGCTGGGCTAAAGTGGGTCAGAGTGAGTGTAAGTGAAGGTTTGTAATGTACATCCCCATTGAGAGAGTCTGCAATAACACCATCTCTATGGAAGCAGCACACACTTTCAAGTTGAGTTTGGCTGCCATGGATGGTTGACTCTTTGTGAATGGAGCAAACTTGATATTTATCTATAATGAGCACATTTACTTACATACAGTGAGCTTATAATGTTAATGTAAACATTAACACTTCTCTCACCCTTAAAAAAAAACAAAATTCTTGCCAAGTTTCTTCCTAGACAGACTCTGCTGTAAGCCTTCAAGCTATTTAGCATGAAAAATGTGCGCTTCAGTCTTGGCCTGGAAGATTAACGTTCGTTTTACCCTTTAAAAAATGAGGGCAAATTCTTGCCAAGATTTTTCCTCTCAAGTACTAGAAGGGACCCATTTCCCCAAAATTTAATCCAGCAGCATTTGAAGAATTTCTGCAGCACCAGCCCCAGATCCATACAGTCAGGCAGTTCCCAAATGCAAATTCCATTGCCTTATATGGCGCGTGTGGAGCGGAGTTGGGCCCGGGCACAGGAAATGGCTGCGTCTGATTCAGTATCACAGTCAGGCGGCACTTTTTTCCCTCCCCTTAAAACTTCACTCTGCTTCCCAGACATCTGGTTTTCACACCACCGCCTGTTTTCATAAAGCGGCTCGGAATAGGAACAGTGAGACAGGGGCAGGTCAGTCCCCCTGTCTGTGGTAGCTACTTGGTCTTTTTGTGCTTAAAATGATGTTTCATCATTTACACAATTGTCTCCTTCACCCAAATGTAGCTGATGAGCCAAGACATGTTTGGTGTCTGAAGTTTGCTTGTTTACTTTTGCACTGGAGCTGCGAGGCTAATGTAGCTAACATGTAATGGAAGCTTATAGCCACCAGTTTAGCATCCCATGCCTAAACCATGACACAAGCAACTGGGTTGACTTGGTTAGTAATGCCTAAAGGACTTGCTCATGTGATTTCTGACAGTGTATGATATGGTTATCTATAAATCAAATAAGAGACTGAAAAGACTGATCCAGAAAAAGCAGTCACTCTGCGAGAGGACTGGAGAACAGAGGGGTAAAAGATTCTTCTGCTTGATATGATAGCAAATTTACAAACATGTGAGTGTGGAATAAGCAAACATCAAGATAAGCTACACTTCATTTATACTTACACTTTCATTTTGTGGCTTAAAGACATGTTTGGTGTTAGCTACTGATGCTAACAAATACTAGAAGTCAATAGTCAGCCAAATCTTTTCTGTAAATACATCCTTGAAACTTTTTTCAACCTACTTAAACTACTTTCAGGTCTTCATTAAGGTCGCACAGACTTGCTAATGTGGTTTAGGAAACTGTGTGACTTATTTTGAGAAATAAAAATTAATAAAACTTCACAGTACAGAATACGACCCTACATATGCATGCATGTTATACGGATACTAGACTGCAGTTGGAGTTTTTAAACACCTCAGTGTCACTGCTAGACTGAGAATAGTCCACCAACCAAAAATATCCAGCCAACAGCGTCCTGTGGGCAGCGTCCTGTGACCACTGATGAAGGACTAGAGGATGACCAACACAAACTGTAGATGAGCAGATGAGCTATCGTCTCTAACTTTACATCAACAAGGTGGACTGACAAGGTAGGAGTGTCTAATAGAGTGGACAGTGAGTGGACACGGTGTCTAAAACTCCAGCAGCACTGCTGTGTCTGATCCACTCGTACCAGCACAACACACACTAACACACCACCACCATGTCACTGTTACTGCAGTGCTGAGAATGACCCCCCACCCAAATAGAACCTGCTCTGTGAGGATCCATGGGGGTCCTGACCACTGAAGAACAGGGTAAAAGGGGGCTAACAAAGTATGCAGAGTAACAGATGGACTACAGTCTGTAACTGTAGAACTCTTTTAAACCTAAGTACACTCATAAAACTAAGACACTGATAGTCGACAATTAATCAAATAACAATCAGAACAACTTATAGAACTCACAGAACTTCTTCTCTCCCCTCTATGTTTGAACTGGATAACATGCAGTGCAGAAGGTTGAGGTTTGGCTTACAAACCACTTCAGACCCCAGAGCGTTCTCCGTAGATTAAGAGCAGGAATGGTAAATGAGGTATAGGGTTTAAATTGGGTTTTAAGTCTGGCACAGAACCTTTTTGTTCCATCACAGGGGTCAGGATGGATGGATGTTCTGCTATACTCTGAAATTAGACTTTAATAAATCTATAAATCACTGATATAGAGAATGATTGCACATTTCTAACAGTGAGTACATGGAAAATCCTTTTTTTTTATACTGTGTTAAACAAATCTGCTTGAGCATAATAATAATTCATGTAGCCACAGTAATACTGTAAAGGAGTTGACCTAATTTCTTTCATGCCCTCAAAACTTGAGAGAGGCTAAGTGGATTAGAGGGGGACTTGTTTTGGACTTCGGACAGATGATCACGCACTTGCAAAAGACTGTAATCGTCCCAAGATTCCTAATGCTTAAATTGCAACTGCCAACAATCGGCTTAGAACTCCAGCATCACTGGCTGGGACCCCTGGATTGGGGGGGTGCAGGGGTATGCCTGTTAGCCTTTAACCCCAGGGTCCCTGGGTGACCACCAGGTCAGACCTGTTAAGGCTCTGTTACAATAAGGTTTAAAAGGAATAGTTTTGTTCAGGCAAAAGGTTGTAGGCACCAATTAGCATGATGATATTTGGTGCCTACAACCTTTTCACTCCTTTCCAAGTCATTTTAGTCCCAAGCACGAGCTCAATGCCATGCCACAAACAAAATGATCAGAGAACAACACATAACAGTTAGATTTGAGGATTTTATCAACCTTTTTTCCTGCAGATGAGCAAATTATGGGTCCTTCAACTGGCACTACCAAACATGTTAACAGTTCCTGCAAGTTCAGAAATGACCACACCACCAGTGCTGCTGATCTGTGCTATCAACCATGGCATATTCATCACCTCCATTCTATAAGCTCAACAGACCACAGGGTCTTAAGTGATCTTGGAAAATGACTGACAAAAATAGCTCCAGACTGGCCCAGAGTCCTGATGGCACGGTCTCCGTCTGAGTGGCATCACTGAATCAGTGGGATAATGACTCGGCTTTCAGCACCCTACCAGGGGAGAAGGTGCCAGTGCATGGCAGCAGTGGAAAAAACCTCACCACACTTGGATGAAGTGTTTCACTGCCACAGAAAGTTACAAAGGAGAGAGAAGAAGAATAGGTTCCTACACTGGAACCAGAAGCAAACTGACTCTGCAGTGCTTCCAGTCTGTAAAAATGAATGCAGTTTGTCTGCAATGACAAAACAACCAAGGCTTGCTAGGAGTATCTTAAAAGTATCAGAGCATTAAGACAGACCAGTATGAAAACTGTCACCGATACTGATTTTAAGGAGCCAAGAATTGTGACAGAATTGTGAATAAGGCCTGATATGATTTTATATGGTCAACACCAACAGATGTAGTTAAACAGTACCTTACTGACTCGTATGACTGTCCACTGTGACTTGTCAAACATCCCAACTGACAAATTCAAATCAAATAAACAGCAGAAACTCACAAAGTAATATAAAGATTGTAGTGTTGGGGGTGTGGCATGATGCAAGGTGCATAAAGATATTATGTTCATTTGCACTGCTGATTGGTTCTTAATTAGCTCTTTTCACTGATACTAAATCCATATAGCCTTCATTTCAACGAAATTTCTGCATAATTAAATTATTAAGATATAAACATCATTATTTAGAGTGGTTTGGTGTGAAATGCTCCATTCCAAAGAAACACACAGAGGCAGAATTGTTCATAGTAATGGGAACCAGACGTCTGAAGTCTTCAATGCCTCTAGAGGTCTTTCACAGAAATGAAATGGTTTCATGTTCGCTGTCTGATGCCTGAGATATAATTAAAACCCACTAATGCAGAAGTCCATGCAGGACAAAAAAGTACCCAGAAAAGTACCCCTAGTTCCTATTACCACCAACATAAAGAAAGAAAAGTAAGTAAATTTCTCTTCAATGCACCATTTCAAAACAAACCGCTCTGAATGACTTTGTTTATGTCCCAGCAATTTGAATTATAAGGAATTTAGAAAAAAATTGGTGGAATTCCCCTTTAAGATAGTATCATCCTCACTCTTAGTGAAAGTGTTCAAAGTGAGATGTCCTCTGCGATTTTTACTGTGAGTTTTGTGCGACAACATCCTTAGAAAAAGACACAAGATCTGGAGAGGTTAGTCACAACACACACACACACACACACACACACACACACACACACACACACACACACACACATTTTCTAAGCCTCTTATCCTTCTGGGTCGCGGGGGGAGCTTTAGCCTATGCCAGCAGTCAATTGTGGATTATACACATTGTACTACTTGCTCACTTGAAGACTGTATTATGGGTCTAGTGCACTGCAGAGCAGAGTTACAGGGGAGGGGTCTAAATCTTAAATTACATAATCTAGCTCTAATTAAGCTTGGTGATTATGTATGAGGTAAGGCCGCACTGAATGGTGGTCAGATTACTGGTGTATAAGTCTCAGAAGAGTTGAAAGAGCCTGCAGGCTAAGGGTGGAGGCACTGGAGGTACCTCTAGCGTCTCCGGAGACAATGTCAGCGGGGAACATAATGTAAGCCGAGATGGGAGTAGCTCAGAAACGTCTGGCTACTGCTCGGAAAACTCAGTGCCAACGATTCTAAATTCAGCCCAGCCATTATTATTTCTGTCCTGTGGAAAAGCACGTAACACATCGAGTCGTATGGAGAAGTGAATCTAACGATCAGCTCAGACAACACGATGACCAAGAGTCAACACTATTTCAGCATCATAGGTCAGAGTCTTTTTTGGGAAACTGGACGTAGATGAATCAGTTCATCTATATCCATCACTTCCTATGTCACACAGCGGTCCCTGTCTGTCCAGCCTAATGTTTCAAATCCTCTTCTATTTCTTCTGTTGTTGACGAATGGTCACCTGGTGTAACTGGACCTGTGTCTGTATCCTCGCTGTCGGAGGAATAGATTCCAACTGAAAGTACTTCCACAGAATTCTCTAAAGGGTTTGCAGCATCATTAGCAAAATTCACCGCAAACTTTTCCATAGCTGTGCAGTTATATGTCTTGTAGAGCATCCGCTGCAACCAGAATCTAAAATCAAAGCTTTTGGGGTCTGATAACTACTGCTGTCCTTGTGCAAGTGGTAACCACAGAATTGAAGGTTACTGCTACACGCAGTGCCAACGTGCCCTTCGTAAAGACTGAGATTTTTTCATCCCTGGATGTGATTTGGTACGATTCTGGGTGGTCCAGGATTCACTTCCAGAGCTGGGAGAAGCAAAAGCACATCTGCGACTATGGAGGTTTGTTTTTCCAGAATACATTACCACATCTTATCATGTTTTATTTAAGCAAATTGAAATTTAAAGCCATTTTCTTGTGAAAATGGCCACAGCCAGATCTAGTCTCACTGAAAAAAGTGATACACTGGCTTTAAGTGTACATCATTTCCACATCAATGAAACATATTACATCACCGCCAGAAGTAAGCAAACTGAACGACAAAGTTGTGATGATGTAATACATTTTGCTTACAATGGAAATAATGTACACATTCAAATCAAGTCAATTTAGTGCATTGCTTTTTTCCAGTTTAGTTGGTTTTACTACAAATTGTGACACTGATAAGCCTAAAAGCCATTCTGATGAATGAATGAAATGAACCTTTTAGCCAACGGTGTCTGAACACATCGGAATTAGACCTCCGCATTTAACCCATCCGTGCAGTGAAACACCACACACACACTAGGGGGCAGTGAGCACACTTGCCCTGGAGCGGTGGGCAGCCCTATCCATGGCGCCCGGGGAGCAGTTGGGGGTTAGGTGCCTTGCTCAAGGGCACTTCAGGCACGTACTGTCAGCTGAGGGGATCGAACCGGCGACCTTCCGGTCACAAGGCTGGTTCCCTAACCTCCAGCCCACGACTGCCCCCATAACATGACTTGGTGACTATATAACTTTTTCTCACTTTTTCTGTAAGCTGTTAAAGCAGGGGTGTCAAACTCAACCACTAAAAGGGCCATATTAAAAAAATCTCAACAAATCCGTGGGGCAGATGTGTTTTTATTTTATTTTTACTTTTTGCCATGACCCAAACAGGCCATTGTTTATTCAACACATGCCAAACCTGCAACAGCAAAACAGGCAGTAAATACTTATTCAAAAATAATTCTAAATAAAAATAAATTGTTTCACATAGTTTTTATAAACGGCTTGTTACTGTAACTGGCTCACAGATTGTTGTTGGGGGAAAGGGGTCGGAACACACACTGTATTGCAGTGCATGCTGGGGACTGTAGTGCACCTCAAGGTGAAATGGGCTACTAATAATAAAAAATTCAAATAATTTCTCAGGCCAAATAGGACTTTGTCACGGGCCTGACTTGGCCCGCGGGCCTTATGTTTGACACATGGGTGTTGAAGTTTCAAAACATACCATTCACGCAATCTGTAGAGTCTTTACATGGAAACTAAGCTGCAAAAACAGCCTGTTCTGAATGCTTTGTTTCTGCGATGTTATGACAACCTATGCATTTACATATATTTTCCTACTTTAACTTTAGCCCCGCCTATTTACATTGAAGTTATTAGAGTGTTTCAGCCTGGACTGCTTTATGAATGAGGCGCAGCCAATCAGAACAGATGTTAATAACATATCAGTCTTCAAGGCACATTAACAAAAGCCTGGGAAAAAGAGAGGTTGGGAAAATCATGGTCATGTAAAAATGGATTATGAATTATTTTTGGTACATAAAACCACACAAATGTCACAAATGGACTTCAGGGATAAAAAATAAAATACAAGAATGTGGGTCTTTTAGAGATGAAGACATTAACAGAGCATGTTTATTGTATCGCTAAGGACTGCAATAACAACCAAAAAGTGACTGGATCAAATAGACTATGTTGTCTTTAGATTCAAGCATAGGCACCACTTTACTTCTGAAATCTCTGCTACGCTATTAGAAATAAAGGTTCTGTGCAGGTACATTTTTCATACATTAAGGTACAAACAATGTAAATGTTCCCTCAAAGGTACAACAGTGGTTTTAAGGTCCAGTTGGGGACCATAAATAAGCTTTTCCAGGTGAAAAGTTCATATTTGTACCTTTTCAGAACCGAATGTTCTAAAACAAAGCAATAAAATAAAAGCCTGGAGATGAGACGGGGTGTGTGGAGTCAGTACGACTTAGAAAATATAATTTCAATGGATTATGGTTCAGTTATGTTCCCTGACTAAAGGTACTGAGATGTACCCTTGAGGGTACCACCCCAGTGACAGGAGGGGAACTGCCCCAGTGACGGTTTCATACCTTTTTTTTCTGAGAGCGTATGGGTAGACAGTTGGGTATGTTTCAATGAAGACAGCAAATCACTGATACACTGTGGGCACTTGTTTTGAAAAGTACGCTGAACGGCTGCTTAGTCCATTCCAATCCAGCACAAGTCACAGCCTGTGGTCTCCGCAAATTGTCCCCTTGTACGTGAAAACAGGACCTCCCAGATCAAAGGCGATCAGGACAGAAAAGTGAACTAGCGCTGGAAAACACATCAGTGACTGAGCGAGTGTGTGTAGAGCAGTGTTAAAGGTATTTACACACAGACCAAATATAATGGTCTGCTTCAACAGAAAGCTGAATGGAGGGAACAGGTCCTGCAGCGTGGGCCAGATTCACTGGTAAGTAGCTCAGTGGAGCCAGAGGGGCAGATGGGTTTTCTCCAGAAACACTTAGAGACCCTTTCAGCACGGGCGTTTTTATAGCCTCTGCTGATAATTTGACAGATATCGCAGACACAGACAGCCGAAAGGAAGAAAAAGGCTTAGAGAGAGGCCGGGAGAAATCAGTCATCCCAAACACCAGGACACGGGAGGACCATGACAAAACATGGCTGGAAAAACTACGTAAAAGAAGCGGCCAGACTGAACATGAATAAAATGTAACTGGCGGAAAAGTCAATTAAACTGAATGGGAAAGGATGCATTACGGTTAATTCTAGTTTGCACTGATTTCCCGTCGAATTTGCGAAAGCTTGGAAGAGTAGTTAGAAAACAAGAGGGTGGGCTGTGCTTTCTTCTTTCTGAAAAAACTGGAAGAAAGGCTTCTTAGTCACAATTGCAAAAACTTTAGCTGTTCACCGAACTACACTTTCAAAAATAAACGTATGAAACTGGCACTGGGGCGGTACCCCTCTTGTCACTGGGGTGGTACCCTCAAGGGTACATCTCAGTACCTTTAGTCAGGGAACATAACTGTACCATAATCCATTAAAATGACATTTTTTAAGTGGCATTGACTCCACACACCCCGTCTTACTTAAAGTCCACAACTGGACCTTAAAACCACTGTCGTACCTTCGAAGGCATATTTACATTGTTTGTACTTGAATGAAAAACACGCTTCCTCCAAAATCACATCACATCAGGAGCAACCATTGTCAGCGGACTTTTGGCCCACCCCATTGAAGGAAACAAAAGGTAAAAGTCCAGCATGACCATGATCTGACTATCAATTGACCAACAAAATCTGTGTTGATTACTTTGTATCAGCAATACCTCTAATAAGATGTTTCATGTTTAGAAACATGTCTCTAAATATTTTGCTTCATACAGAAATGACAATATGACAATATTTCATTGTTATCAGGTTTAATTACTTTCACATGTACGGTATCGTATCTTATTTGGCAGACATACTTATCCAGAGTGACTTTCTCTGGATATTAGCTTAGCATTAGGATCAGCTTAGCAAGCAAGCTACGGACCCAATCAGGTTACGGGGTAGGCGAACGTAGCATTAGGAGTCTTGCCCAGGGATCCTTTTTGGTATTGTGAACTTGGTGTTCTTTCCCGAACTTCAGCACACTGCAAGGACGACAACGGTGTTATCCACTGACCTATTCTAACAATATGCTTTTATGAGGATATCATTTCATTACGAAGACCTCAAAATTAGTTGAGTATAATTTTTAATGCAGCAGAATATTTAAAACATAAAATAGATCTATTATGGTTGGGCGGTGCCCACTTGTTTCATACAAACCATATCAAAATGTTACTCAGTTTACCGCAAGTATAAGTGACATAAAAGCATTCAAGCCATCTAACAACTGCCAAATGTTAAACAGTGCTGCTAACTAGGAGAGAGGTGCTGGTTAGCATTAGCTTAGCTAGCATGATAACAGTTCTGCTCACCACAGAACATGTTGGATACTGACTAAAGCAGACTAAAGTGAAGTCGAACAGCTTGTGTTAAAGGGACATAAAGGCGAAATGAATCCTGTTCCATGGTGTTTAAATCTGTAACCTGATCGGCTTAACTTAACCTTAGCTTAGCAAACAGGCTACAAACCCAAATAGTGCCACACACCACAGTACAGGTTTGATTCTGACTGACTGCTGCTCTGCTGAAATAAGTGCAGATGATAAAAACTCAATGTTTGGCGGAGCAAAAGTTGAGTGACTGGTGTTGCAGTGACAGAAAGCATACTTTCTAAATAAAATTATATAGGCCTAAAATTGTCAGTTGTGGCATTTTTAGCTCCTTAAAATTGGTATCAGTGATTTGTCAGTCACATCCTACTACACAGCTGTAAGAGTGAACGTGGACTCTTTTTTCAAAAAAGAAAAACACTGCAGGCCACAGCCAAGACAGTAAACAAACTGACATGGTATATGACGTGATAAGCTATGGAATAACAACTACATCCCATGCCATGCACAACTAAGCCACATCTAAAGGAATGAGCACTTGCTTTGGGAACTGGTTTGCTTCACGGAAAACAGCAAGCATGTGACCTACGAGATGCCTGCTGTACTACAAGCCTTCATCTACACTGCATTAATAACTGTTGCCTCATAAAACCGCCCTGTCTAAACAAATTTTCCACAGATTCATAGAGATACAAAACGACGGCGGGGCCTTTTTACTAGCCCACATGAGAGGCTCCTAACGAGGCTGTTAATCAAAGGCAGGCATGTGTGGGGACTTGATTAAACTAAACAGAGCGTCTTGCCTCCCTTCAGCTGTCTGCTTGTGGCCTGGTTTTCTGAAGGGTTTTCAGAAGAGTCCTCCCTGACTCTGACTCTGGGCCCAACGCCCTCCACCAACACCAGCCTAACAATGGGCAGTACGTGTCTGAAAACAGAAACACCCTGTAGGTTAAAACAGGAATGGAAGGGCCAGTCGAACTGGTCGGCCAGGGCGGTGCTGACTGGTGGAAAGTGCTGTTGATGTTTGGTCAGCTTTTAAGGCTGAAACGAACCTAACCTTAGATGTAGTGTATTAAATTCACCAAACTATTATTCATAAATTCTACCACTAATTCTGGTTTTATATTGCCCTGTCACAGTGGTCCATGTGTGAAACAAAAGAAAAGTAAACATCTCTTCTTTAATGACAATAAAAACCATGTTGTAGTAAAGCTTTTGTTTTCTGGCAGAAGTTAGACTTTAGATCTGTATGAGATTCTGGATTAGGGAGGTAAAAAATACATTCAAATGGGAGCGACTACTGCAACTATGGAGGTAACTCAAGTAGGAATTTAGTCATAATGCATTATGTAAATACCATTAGATGGCTATGATAGGTGACAAATCTTTCAAGCGTATGAATATGTTAGCATGTGCTGGTTTAATAAGACTACCCATCAAATTGTACGTGAAGAGTCTATCGAAACATCTTGTCAGCGATCCCTCCAGAGACTCTGCTGATCTTCCATTTAACCCATTTAAATCTGCTGCCATCTAATGGTATTTACATAATGCATTATGGCCAAATTCCTACTTGAATTACCCCCATAGTTACAGTAGTCACTCCTGTTTGAAAGTATTTCTACCTCCATAATTCAGCATCTCATACAGATTTATAGTCTAACTTCTGCCGGAGTTACAGCACATGCTTGAAATTTGGAGATTTCTGTGAGCTACCGTGTTTCCTATCACTGTATTAAAGAGGCAAAAGGTTTCCTTTATTACTGGATGCACTGTAAAAGGCATCAGATGTATGATTTATATTCCTATTCATGCATTTGCTTGTACAAAAAGGTAGTTTGTAACAGAAACTAAATAAAATTCCACACATTTTCAGTTTTGTTTGATGATGTTCTTTACATATCAACTAATGCAACAACTGCACTGGGCAATCACGTTATTAATGGAAATGAATGGATTGAATAGCAGGAAGAACGTCGTCCATGAAAGGTTTTGCTTACTCACTCAGCCTGGCAGAGATGGACAGAGATGGAACTGCCTTATCAGCAAGCTGCTTTCCAAAGCCAACTTTCACTGCATTTTTGCATTCCAGCTATGTGTTACAAAGATCGTTTTCATGATTAAGGGTGTTTTGACATCATGTTTAACATGCAAGCTAGTTTGCTCACTGGTACTCAGTTGGGCAGCTAAGAGTTGATCCTTCCACAACTCACACATCGATAGTCCAGCTGTATTTTTCTTTAGATAACACGAAAACCAAAGTGTAAAATTTGTAATGAAAAATTTGTTTACAATCAAACAGCATTGCCAGTGCTAAAACATCTACCTAGGAGCACCCTGTTAGTCAGCTGAATGAATTTAGCTGGCTGTAGCCCCTTCAGACTATAGTTAATATTTTACTTGTTATTTTTGCCAGATATATGTTCTATATGTTTGCTTTTTATGTCTATATATTTTGGTTTTTGGAAGACCACTGTGTGGAATCTACTCTTGGAATCAACTCCTTTGCTTCCTTCCATTCGGATTCAGAAATAAGGTTCCTAAATTTCTGAAATCGGACAGCCCCACTAAACAGACTTTGGTGGGTTGGAGCTATAGTAACCACTGATGACAAATCTGCCCTAATTTGAATTGGTCTAAAAAACCCTTGACATCAGTGTCTTCCACTGTAGTCGCACCCAACTCAAACTCAACCGAGGAAACCCAGAAGTGCTAGTGATTGTCCTTTTCTGACAGTTACTGATAAATTCATGTGGGAACGTACAGCTTGTAAACAGATTTACAAAATAAGTTGACAGCCTTTTCAAGTAAACAACATATCAAGTTTTTTTCCATACTGGGCGTTGTTCATGACGTACACTTGATGACTAATCACTGCAGCCCCATCAGCTTTGCTTTATCTCTGATAGCTGCTGAGCTGGGGGGTTTGGAAGAGTAAGCTGATCTGAGATCAGAGTAACTATGTCCTGCGCTGTACTGTAAGCGAGACTGGGTGGAATGTTGCGGAGGTCGGGGCTGACTGGGGTGACTCTCTGTGGCCGGGGCTGCCTGTGTGTGTGTGTGTGTGCGAGTTGCTGATGATGGCAGAGAAAAGTAAACAGGGTTGTACTCAGGAATGCTGCCGGTTAAAGGCTGTTACTCACAGCCAACGGGAAATGGGCGCTGGTGAGCAGAGAGGTGCCCCGGAACGCCCCTCTGAGTTATGAGTAATGCCCCTCTGAGAACTCCCTTCAACAGAGCTCCACTCAGAGTGCCTGTTTACACTGATTATACCAGTACCTCCCAGACCCAGACCTGCAGCTCCCCTGCACTGCAGTTTAGTACCAATACTGATTAAGGGCTTCATGAGATGAATCAGGTGTTCTGAAACAGGGCATACACTAAGTAAAATCTCAGCATTTAAACAATAATGATCATCAAATGCATTTGGGGTATTTTTAACAAAATGATTATGCTGTTCTGTTTAATCTGTTATTAGTAACAAGAGCATTAACTTTAAACAATTACTACTGCAGCACACTAAGTGGCGATGTGCGCTTTTTACTAACTAGATGAGAAGGCAGAAGTCTAGCCGTTCACTCACAACAGCCCAGACCAATGGGGCAGTTACCTATCAAGCTATTTTCTTTAGAAAATGCATGTAGTAATATCAGCAGTTTCAATATTGAATATTAAGGGAAAATATATTGTGATAAGATATTTGGTCATATCGTCCAGCCCTATTGTACAGTACAGGGCCCGAGCTGGGAAATGACCTGAACTGTTCTGACATGACTATATCTTGGCCACACAAAGCTGCAAAATATTTTGTTAAAGTGACTGTACAGATTACTGTACATGATTTGCAGTTTATACTTAGAAAAAAACAAAATAAGACAAATCTTACATATTAAAATCTACTGCCTTGCTCATTTCAGTAGCACCTGAACAATGCATTCCGGGGTCAGATGGCCACTTAATCACAAGTGGGCAGGTTTCGGTTTATGCAGGCTGAGACTGAGCACAAACATTTACATTTCACTGAATGTGCTGTCACTGCAACTTTATATTTACGAACAGACACATACTAGACTGAAAACACTGATTTCAGAGAAGAGAAACTACTTCATAAGGACTCCAGGAACTGGAAAACATGGGAAAGGAAGAGATGAGAATGTAAGATGAGGTCTTTTTGCCATGTGGGTTCAAACTTTCCCCTATCAGATTCTGACTCATGACCTTAATCTTGATTATGTGTCATCAGTGAACTTTGACCTCTATGATTAATCACATGTTGAATCTCTCTGCTCCTAAAATCGCTAATTGGTAGGAAAAATCTTGAAAATGATTTAAGCTCGTTGTTCAGGAACTGACTCATATAGACCCCTGAGTGTTCAGCCTTAAGATGGCCAATGTAATAAATTATCACATTTTTCTGTTTATTTTTCATGATAAATTTCATTCAACGCACAATAATGTAGCTGCATACAGTGTTTAAAAACCCCAGCAATGCCACTGTGCCCAAAACACTTGTACCTACAGTAGAGCTGGGCGTTATGGCAAACATATAAATGCCACGATATTTCAAGAACTTTTCATAATACACAATATGTCATGATGTTTATTTTTTCAGCCATGATCTGAGACTGAGAAAAAAGAACCTACATTTTAAAAAATACTGTGAACACAATGATTTTTTATTCAATATTTGGCACTGAATCCAGTTAAACAGAACTAATTTTGCTCTCTTTATAATGAAACAGACAGTTGGTCAGAGTTCTACAAGCACTGACAACATCCACGATATGTTCAGAAAAGCATATTGTATTGTGACATCATTTATCATGATGACGATGTATATTGTCACATTGCCCAGCCCTAACCTACAGCTGGATGCAATATTTTGGTTGGTCAGTTGGCCGCCCCTGGTTAAATTACATGTTCATTTTATAAGTTAACACATCATCTACTGAGACCACACTTCTGCACATTTTTAATTTTAGTGCACAATAATTTTAACATATTGGGGTACAAATAAAACCTAAGCATGTGCTTCAGTTATAGCACATTTTATACTATGTGATTTATTTTTTCCACTATGTTAAACTCAGCAAATAAGATAAGATATAAGTGACCCTTATTATTTCCACAACAGGGAAATTTCACCTCCGCATTTTGACCTATCTGTGCAACGAAACACCATATACAAACTAGTGAACACACACTAGGGGGCGATGAGCACACTGCCCAGAGCGGTGGGCAGCCCTATCCACGGCGCCTGGGGAGCAGTTGAGGGTTAGGTGCCTTGCTCAGTGGCACTTCAGGCACACACTGTCGGTTCAGGGGATTGAACCGATGACCTTCCGGTCACAAGGTTGGTTCCCTAAACTCCCAGCCCATGACTTCTAAACTTCAGCCCATGACATAAATAAATGGACACTATACACTGACATTTACAGAAAAACACCATATTTCAAGTGTACTGCCTGTAGAAGACGTGTTAGTTTATCTTCACTTAGAAAACAGACATGTAATTTGTCCAGAGGTATCAAAACTAGCATACAACTGTATCTAACATGCATTTACCACGTTGGAGAACAGTCCACCAACCATATAATATCTGGAGGACCCTTGGTGGTCTATTGATGGCTAGAGTAGAGAAGTACTTATAAACTGTAAAGCTACAGACCAGCTACAATTAGTAACCATAAACCTATAAGGCATTTACATTGTAGGAATGTAACAATACAACATATTGCATTGTATTGAACTGGAGCATATAGTAACATATTATTATATCATAATTAGCATGTTAGTTTGTAGCTAGTGCATCAGCTTCGGGTTAACTTGTCAGATTGTGACTTTTGTAGTACACTGGGACACTAGAAAGCATGTTTGTTTCAAATATAGTACTTATATAATGTTGAATGCTCTAATAAACTAAAAATGAAAACATTAAGATATCAATGACAGCAAATGTGCAGCCATTTCTTATTTTTGCTGTATCGAAAAATGTATCGGCACCACTGTATTGTACTGAATCGAATACAATCTGTTTCAGATAAAATGGCCAATGAGTATAAGGTAGATATATTAGGGATGCACCGATATGGGAATTGGGCCGATGCTGATATTTGATACTTTCTCTGTACATATCTATAGATGTTGATACATAAACATTTATAAAATGTAGAAAATGGGACGAAATCCTCTTGGATTAGCATTACAAAAAAACAACATTTACTTTTAGAGCGTAATAAATGCAGTAAAACGATTAAAAGGCAGACAAACGTAGTACAGTAGAACACCGTCATCATGTTCTGCTCATCTGCTTGGTTTAGTTTCATCATCAAACAACTGCTGTTGTCAATATACAGATTTTTCTAGTAAATATCTGCTGATACCAGTATAATTCTGACTTCATCCTTTCCCTAAGATATAAGCGGAATAATGACCATACTGGTCAGTCCTAAATTAGCCCTAATTTTTTCAAACAGCCTTGTGATTAGACTTCCTAGGGGAAGTGATGCAGGGTGACTATTGTTGGCATGACACACAGTGAGCTGTCCGAAAATGGCCTGGTGATTAGGTCACAAAGTGTGAGAAACCAAGTTTGGCAATCAAGGCTTCGGACGTCAAGATGAAGGGCCAAAAGTACATGCGTGCTAAACTTACGCCCTGTTTTCGGAGAAAATACGCAAGCACACCAATTGTTCAAATCCCTTTAAAAAAGTGCAAACACATTGCCGAATTCTGCAGTGCTGAAAACCTGGATGCTGACTTGGCCAGTTCAACATTCGCCGTGGTTTGGTTTACGGCACAAGCTTCTCTGCTCAGCAGTACAGTGAATGAACCACAACAGGAAAGACAAGTCACTTATATAATGAGCTGAAAACACTCTGGCCTCCCAGTACAGGCAAAGAATCCTCCCCTCATCGGCTCTGCACAACTATGACTCAGCATATGCAAATCCAGAGCCGATAAGCTGTCGTTGTGATTGAGGTCATGCTGTGAAACCTGGGAAACAGCAGGAGAGGCCAGTGCCTTTTCATGAAGGAGCCTGAGTGAGGGCTGTTCTGTAACACACAGTAGCCTCTCAAGATAGAACGTTAATAACGATGAATGACACGTTGTTTGATGCATCGAATTTACTTGATCCAAATGTCTCTCATGGCCACATGAACAAAATATATTACCAACACAATTATTGTCAATATTAAGTAAATTGAAGGACAAAATTTTGTAGATGTAATACATTATTGCTGTCAGAAGACAAAACCTTGTATCTCCAGAAAGTGCCTTTACAGGAGTAGAAAAAAAGCACATTTTGACACAATGTAAGTGGCAGTTACCATTTTTTTTAATTATGTGAAAAACATGAGCATTCACAAAAACGGAAACACAAGGTTTTGTTCCGACAGTGACAATGTATCATTAAAGGGCCACTTATGTCCACTTATGTGTGGTTTTATGCACCAAAAACAGTTATAATCTATTTTTAAATGCCTGTTTCCAACCTCTCTTTATCCCTTACAATTAAACAGGCTGACTTTGTTACTATACCTTTAAGACTGACACATGTAAATGAGCGCTGTTCTGATTGGCTGCCCTCATTCAAAAACCAGTCCGGGCTGAAACACCCTTTATAGCTTCAACGTAAGTGGGTGGGGCTAAACTGCTGTAGGCCGAAGGGGGATGTGTGTAAATGGACTTGCTTTTGCGACATCATAAAAGCAATAAATTCAAAACAGGCTTGGTTTTCAAACATGGGCTGTATGGACTGGAGGGTGAATGATACGATCTGAAACTTTACAAACTACACCAATGTCAAAAAAGGGCAAAGGAAATTCGGTTTTCCATTAAATGGACCCTTTAATTTAGATAACAATGTACGCAATTGAATCAAATAAACTCAACATGTTACTTCTTTTCAAAGACACAGTTACAGACGTTAATTTTATTCTTAGTTTGCGTAGTAAGACTGGAAAGGAAAAAAGTTCCATGAATGCTGCTGCTAAAAATACCACCACTGCTAATAATGAAAGCAAAGCAGTAAAGTCTCCTTCTCATCATGTGACTCGGATCGCGCTAACTCGTCCTGTGAGCATTTTTGAGTGAGGCGTTCCTTTAAGAAAAGCCGTCAGGTTGGTCTTTCCAAATCTTTGTGCTTTGTTTTCAGATATGGTTTTGCAATATACTTTGCGGCCTGCTGGTGAAATGGGGAAAATACTCTCAGCAGGACCATAAAATCAAATCAAATAGTAAGCACTGTTTGTATGCAAGAGAGAACACTGATGGCACAATAGAGTCCTTAAATTGCATTTTCTAAGAGTAAGAGATCTGGCTACGAGGACTTCTTTAGCACAGGAAAATCACAGATACAGCACAGCTGGTTATGTTTGCTTTGGGATAATATGAGCAAAGCCAGCAATCCATTAGGCCTGGGCTAAACCGGCTGCATCAAATACAAACTCCGGTTAAAAAGAAAAAAAACATGAAATATTAAATCAAGGTGATCCATTAGCAGTGATGCGAAATGAACAAAATGGTTACTGTACTGTCCAAATAAAGGCCCGAGCTATCTGTGAGCAAACAAGAGCTTGCTGGGCTGAAGGAAAGGTGCCTGGTTAACATCATTTACGATCAAAGCGCTTGATCTTCTGGCTAATAGGAGACATTCGCTGATGGAACAGCTCGTGCTCTGAAGAGCCTTGATCATTAGGAGCTGAGCTACACGCTTTCGCAAAAATGATCACCATAAATTTTGGAATACAGAAACAATGAATGGCCTCCTCGTGGAGGTAGGATGTAGAGGCAAGTGTAAGAACATCTGCATGTGTACTTTGGTGCAGGATATCACTAATAAAAGGACTACGGCACAAGACAATCAGTTCATAATGATTAAAAGTTTATAAGGGGGATTTGATCATTTTTGAGTGCTTCTCTGGAGCATCCACGATGCCTTTAATGCCTTTAGGCAGAACAGCGCAAAAGACTTTAACATACAAAGGTTCTAACTTTGTTTCATAAAATGTACACCAACAAGTGAAGCTGGAAATGCTTTGATTGTTCATACAAATACACAGATAGGCCAAGAAAAGATTTCACTCATTAGCTGTACTTTATTGCTTGTTTAAACATCAATTTGTAATGATAAAAATTGTTTATTTGTGATTTCCTGACCCGCTTTAAATTAATTTTATCAGGAGGTTGGGCAGGTCCTAAAAGACCATTAACCGGTCTTTTCTGCTGGAAATGCTACTCAATGGAGGCAAAAATACACCTGCATCAATCAACACTTTTATTGGCTATGTTTACATCCAAAGGTTTGTGCCAATTCAATTGAATGCATTCCAATTACAGATTAAGACTGAGGTGTTTATATACACTCTACTCAACAATCTGATGAAAATCTGTTTACATGCTCACTACAAGTAATCCGATCCAAAATTACACGCATGCGTAGAGCACCACCTAAACGTTACCATGACAACGAGCATCACATCATCACGAGTCCAGTCAGAGTGAGACGAGCCGCAGTGAGCAGTGCTTGTGTTTTAATTGCTTTAAAATGATGTCAGACTCAGGAAAACGTCCTTCACATTTCCTCATTAAAGAAGGCCGAGAGGAAGACGTCATGTTCTGAGACACATAAGATGGACGTCTGTCCCACCGCCGTCTTTTAAAGATCAGAGCATAAACTTCGTCTCCTCTGCAGACCAGTTTCTGCTCCGCCATGTTGAACAGTATAAACTTTCACCATGATGCGTCGCACATGATCAGAACGTACTTAAACTTTCTGATCGGGAATGTAATCAGATACAGGCGTTTACATGGCTATTATTCTTCTATTAAACAGATTATTTACAGAATTACCCACCTCGTTCAGTAGGATAGAAACTGTATTCCGAACGGCCACAATCAGACTAGTCTATTCCGACTGAGGTGTTTACATGGACGTATTCTATTCCGATTGAGCTATAAGTAGCATTATTAAAGGATTATTAGGCTGCACGTAAACGTGGCTATTGTCTTTTTTGTTTATTGTGTGCAGCTATTAAAAGCACAGTTGGCTGTTTAGCTGCCCTGCTTTCTAGATGTCGATACTTAGCATCTTCCAACTGCTCAAATAAACAAACATTACTCACTGCTGCCCTCTAAAGGTGTGATTTACAAACATTATATAAAACACATTACATACTGCTGCCCTTTAAAGGTACAACACCAGTCAGGCTTTTTAATACATTTGTTTTCTGCTTTCTTTTATTTACATGTATTTGCCTCAACCCAACAGATGAAAACACTGAATTCACATCCTGTTTGTTGTGAACACACAACTGTGTGATAAGCTCAAACAATTGCGGTCGGGTGATTATGTAACAATGGTGACAGGCAGCAGTTTTTTGTTCATATTGTCATTTTTCTCTTATGTTTTTTAAAAACATGAAAAAGCATAGCATCCTCACCACTAGTGGGCTTGTGTGAGGAGGCTACTGCAACTCTAATTACAGGTGCAGATTCAGAAACAACTCAGTCCTGGGTCATACAGTAGCAATGGATGGTATGGCCAAAAAAATATATTATGGTATAATTAAAATTGGTGAAGGCAAAAAGTTAAAAGTCGCTTGGAATGTCCCTTCATTTTTAACAAGAACCATTTTTAACAACATAAATAAACCTGAAATATTTCTAAACAGTATATAGACAAACCTATAGTTACTGCTGCATTTAAGGTAGAATAGGAAATTCCATTAAGAAGCCAACCTTAAGTTATTTATCTCATATGTGCGTCCCACACTTGAGCATCTGACAGTCAGACATTGTGGAATTTGGAAAATTTTATATTACTTGTCCTTTATGTTTCCTGCCTTGAAAACAAAGTGGACTCCTCCAGATGCAACTGGCCAGGCAGCAGCATCCAGCTCTATGAAAATAAAACATATGTTCTATACTGTCAGTATATTCCAAAACACAGACATAGTTTTGCAATGAAAAAATATTTGCATGCTTAGTGCAGTCTGTACTTCTTCCACAGCAATTTGGGTCAGAAATGAGAATACACCTACAATTGTTATGACTCAAAATCCACCGCACGCTACAATAAAATAGTCGTATGCTCTCTGCAGTCTAGTTCTCTGTTTCTAGAGGAAGCACTGAGGCCATAACTCTGTCCGCTATGAGACAGAGAGAATACAGTCTGTATATTGTTTGTGTTAGTCAGTGAAAGTGACATGGAGTTTTATGGTTTGGCTAGAAAACCTGCCACCGTGATCACTTCCAGAGAACGGCTACTCCTAAAACAGGGCCAGAGCCAACAGTAATAACTATTCACACAGACACAATGGAATAAAGATTCAATATGTGAGGAAAAGAGCAGAGATAAACATGCAGGAATTCCAGGGATGCACCAATGTGGGAATCTTCTATATGGGCCGGTATCCGATATTTCTCCATGCACACATCTACTGATGCCGATACCTACACATTTAGAAACGGAAGAAACTTGGACTAAATCCACTTGGATTGGCTGTACAGAGAAATTTAACATTTGAGCTACAAATGCAGTAAAATTAATAAAATGCAGATATTTTAACACAGAAGCCCAGCATCGTTTAAACTGCTCTTCCAGAGAATAATAATATATCAAATATCAGTTTGAAATATTAGTCACAGCCATCTGATGCTAATATTTTTTAACTAAACATCTGCCAATGAAATCACTGTGCATCAGTGATGAATTCATCATTTTGGTGACCACATAGAAGTAAAATAAAATAAAAAAACACACACATGGATCTCAGACCAGCGCAACACACACTGACACACCACCACCACGTCAGTGTTACTGCAGTGCTGAGAATAGCAAACAGTACCTGCTCTGTGAGGGTCCATGGGGGTCCTGACCACTGAAGAACAGGGTAAAAGGGGGCTAACAAAGTATGCAGAGAAACAGATGGACTACAGTCTGTAACTGTAGAACTACAAAGTGCACCTATATAGTAAGTGGAGCTGATAAAATGGACAATGAGCGTAGAAACAAGGAGGTGGTCATAATGTTATGCCTGATCAGTGTATACACACACACACTGAGGTGACTCAAGACATTGCATGCTTTTAAAGGGTGCCTTGACTGAAAAAAGGTTGAGAAACGCAGGTTTTGGAAGACTAGTCAGTGCTGTACTCTGATCACTGTAGATTATTTAAGCTAAAGCACACTTTTTTAAGATGCAGCATGGCAGTAAAGTGGATCGCATTTGAAGTAACCACACTTTTCCGATGACCCGTACCTTGCAGCAGGAAAAACATACTCGAAGCTTTGTAGCGCCGTGACTATGCACTCCTATTACTGTCATTTGTACCGCTGTTCAAGTATGTGTGAATGTGCATGATGTGCGCAGGAGCGCTCTGGGACGTGTGGTGTAGTAACAGCATGGATAACACTTCAGACCCAAAATGTGCTTCATTTCCAAAGAGAAATACATATGCATATCCACTGATACAGTCCCCAAACAGGCCACAGCCCAGATTGAGTTTGACTGCTTAGTAAAGAAGCTGAATTCATCTGCAGACTCTTGGCAGAGCAAGGCAGAGTGCAAAGAGCAGGTCCTGAAAGCATGTGTGTGTATGCGTGCCGTGTTATGGGGGGGGCACACACCTCCCCGGTGGAGACCTTAATGTAAAACATATGCTGCCATACTGACCTATTATTCAGCATCTGGAGAGAGAGAGAGGGACAGAGTGCAAGAGCAAGACAAAGAAAGAGGAAGGCGAAACGAGCAAAAACTACTGTCTGCTGCCCCAGACGGTCTGAGTGACTGATTGCTTCTCTTAACAAAAGCCAAACAGTAAAGCTATCTCAGCTTGGCCCCGACCTGCCTTTTAGGCTGAGTGAAAAAGCACAAAGTGCACCAACAACAGAACTTAATCAGGGCAAAAATTCATACTGAATGGCCGTGAATTCACTCAAGGTTGGGCGATATGGCAAAAATAGAACATCACCACAAACACCTGTGTTGTCCTAAACATCAGGAGATTGTGAGTTTGGTCCCTGTTTGATGCCACAGCCCATCTATAATACAACAAAATAACTATGCTCGCTCTCTCTGGGTGGGTAGGATGTCATCACCTCTCCCCCACCACTCAGCAAGGTGCTATTCAGTGCGGCTGTCTATTGGCTGACATAACAGAATTAGCGGTTAGTGTTCTCCTCCAAGCGTGTTGAGCTGTTCAGCAACACTGCATTAGCAGCAGTTAAAAAGAGGAAGCATGTGCTAACCTCAGTGCGTAATATAGGAGGACCTAGCTAGCGTGTGCAACTGGTCACATCTAAATTAGGTAAACACTGAGTAATAACATTTTTAAATAACATGACAATATTTTTTTTATGTAATGATATGTATTACAATACTACAGACAAAATGATCACCTAAACAAGAGCAGCAAATAAAAAATGCTGTGAGTCGTCTACAATGACTTTTGTTTAGTTCATCATTTCTAAAAATAAACTATTTAAGAGAGAACAGGAGGAAAAATCTAACAAATGATTACAAATGGTAAAAATATCTATGGTAAAAATATATTAATAAAATAAAATTACATCATAACAGGCTGCCATCCAATTAGCTACTTGTTACTAAGAAGTCTATGTACACAAGGTGGTTCTTCAAGGGTTCTTTATTACAGAAAGTGGTTCTACATAGCACCATGAACACTCAAAGAACCCTTTGCATGATTAAAGTGTTCTTTGGAGAATGTGCTGTAGATCGTTCTATATAGTCCCTTTTTGAAAAGGGTTCTATATAGCACCAAAAAGGGTTCATCTATTGTTACAATGTCAAGCTTGTAATAAAGAACCGTTTTGTTGTTATCTAGAACCCTTTTCAAAAAGGTTCTACATAGAATCATCTACAACACATTCTCCATCAAACTGAAGAACCCTTTCATGATGCAAAGAACACTTTAATCATGCAAAAATGGTCATTTTTTAATATAGAATCATTTTCTTTACTAAAGAACTCTTGAAGAACCACCTTTTTTAAGTGTGTAGTTACTGTACACTGGTTGCTGTTTACAGACTCTCTAGAATTGGTCTATGATATGCAGTTGTTAGCGTTCCACAGGTACTGTTGATCCCGTGATACACTCAAAAAAGCACATTGTTGTAATTTATCATGATAATGATAACATAGTCATATTAATTGTTTATTAAAACTGGTGGTCCTACACCAGACGCAGACTACACTTATCTGTCCTCTAATACAATTCCCACTGATCTCAGCTGAGAAACACACAGTGGAGTCTCTGATCTGTCCACTTTGCTGATGTCATGAAAAACAACTCCTAGTCTGCTTGCCAACAGACTCACTCAGGGTTTGTATAACCAAAGCAAACGACTGAATATGACTTGCTTTGTCGAACGTCTAGATGCGCTGTGTTTGGAAATACGTCCTCGGTTTGTCACAGACAGCTGGGCCTGCTCACGGGAACCGTCCCTGATGTGGGATGTGTATTTATATCAGACGTGGACATTAACCGTTACCTCAGAGTTAGGAAACCACTCCATTTCCTTTGGGTTGTCATGAATGAAATGAGGACTATCATCGAGGAAACACCAACGCAGAACTGTAGCCAAAACAATAACATCTCAAAGCTCGACACGGTTAAGTAAGTCTGGAAAGGGTGAGTGCCATTTTTACCCTGAAAAAAAACTAGCGTGGTATGTTTGCCTGGCCTGGAGGATGAATCATTTTTCTACTGAAATTGCAAAATAAAAAAAAAACGCAATTTTCAAACCACAAGAGCTGCGAATTTAGTTATAGCTTACGTTATCACTATCATTAACATCATAAAACAATGTAAATTTGACCTAACAACACATGTGGGGTCAGACCAATCAGAAGCAACCAAACACCCATGCGCTGTGACATCACAACCATGACTAACTGGCAGTCTGGTGCATTCAGCATTCAAGCCTTAAGCTAGAAAAAGTGATCTGGATGGTTCTTTTTGGCCAAAACATAGACCTGGACCTTAATTTACAGAAAGGAACTGCTATGGAAATCACAGTCGAAGTACAGGTCAGATGTTTTCTCCAAATCTTTCAGTTGTACTGAACTCTTTTCCAAACCTAGGGGGTGACGGAGGGTATTTACGTCAATAAATAGATGTTTAATTGACTTGAATGCATGACTGAAATCATCCATATCAAGTACAGGCGTCAAAACATAGCATCAGCAGCCCATTATGTAAAGAGGTTTGTTGTATGCACGCAGGCCCTCAAGGGAAAAACCAGTTCCACTGGCGGCATAGTTCTCGAAGCATCTGTTCATCTGCATGGACGAGACGGCTGGACTGGCTTAACGTGTTCTACGACAGAGCGCAAAGAGTCTACATATGACATACAGACAGGCCGCGATGGTAAAAGCAGAACAGAGTTAATGAAAGTATTAAGGCAATATAAAAAGGGACGAATGTTGAAAAGCACTCATAATGGGTTTTTGCTTGTTCTGAAAATGTCATAGGATTAATGGGACTACAATTATGTGTTCCAACCACCTGTTAAGTGCAGATAAAGCTGAAGATAAGCTACGAAGCTGACATTTCTCATTTGGCTTATTCATAAAAGAGCGAAGCCGCTGTGAAATGAAAGCAAATGTCATTATGCAAACAAATCAAGTCCTGAGTTCTTTCCACAGAAATCCAAAACACGTCCTCAACCTACACAAATCATCTGCAACTAGAGATACAGAGTGAAACAGAAACAGGAGGCAAGCTTTATCATTTATAACCTGGTCAAGGTATTTAGGTAGACGGTGCTCCTGTGAGTGCCATTATCTGTTTACCTTTTACTTATAACTACATAGAGGTCAATCATCCGGCCCAATAGAGTCTGTTCTAGGTATTGTTGGCCTATAGAAGGCACAGAGAAGCAAGTGAAGGCATAAAACAAAACCTGACACCCGGCTGAGGGCGTTCACTCAAGTGGCCTGAGTGCAAAATTCACTAAGAGTCCACACAGGCCTATGAGCTCAGGTTTCTAGAGCACAACAAAGGTTAACTTAGATCCTGAAACCACTGTAAAAGTAAAGAGAAGGTACATATAGGTGTAAGGTCTTCTCTTCGTGCCATAAAGGGGAATTCTACAGATTTTTAAAAAATTTTGCATAATTAAGTCACTAAGATGCCATTCAGAGTGCTCTAAAAGCCCCCACACAGAAATTTATTACATGAAATGACTGAGAATACGCTGCCTGATGCCTATGACGTTGTTTTACGACATTTCTGAGGTAAGTGTTTGGCCTGAAATGTATCTTTTAAAAGCCATTCATGGTGGAGGAGGATATTCTTGGGCACTATAAGGCAAAATAGTCCCCAGTATATTACATTTTTTTCATATTTACTACTACTTCAGCATCAACAACATAAACATAGGCCTAAAAACTTAAAAGACACATGTAGGTTCACTGGTGGTTTCGGATAGCAAATAAAAAGGGCTATTTGTGTTGTGGACATTGTGACCCCTGGTTCCCATCACCACCACTGTAAAGAAAACTGAGTTGGTAAGTTTCTCTAGCAATGAAGCATTTCACATCAAAACACTCTGAATGACTTTGTTCACATCTCAACCGCTGAATTATGCAGATATTTTGAAAAATCGGTGGAATTCCCCTTTAACTGCACAACGTGGTGATGTTGTTATTGTCTAACAGTAAAATTACTGTTATTCATATTCCAGTCCATTACTCGCTGAGAGAGGAGGTGCATAGTGAACACTAGCCGGTACACAGAAGCCTCAAACTAAGTTACAAGAGCTCTCTGAGGCTTCTTATTACACATACAGACGTTTGTTATTTCTTTTTCCAGCCTGTTTCCTTCAAAACAGTCGACACGAAGGGAAATATGCTCATATGCAAATGTAAACAAGGTCAGACAGACAGTCAAAGGTACCGTAGCGTTAACTCACCATACTGAGCTGCTGTTGTTGTCAGACAGACACGGCTCCCTTTATAACAGTCCGTTTTGTCTCGACTTCGCCAAGTAAGATATCCTCGCTCTGAAATCACCCTCGTCGGTATTTTTTGAGGAGATGGGACGCAGAAATCGCTGTCCTTTGTGTGAAGGAAAGCTGAAAAAGACGGTTAAAGTTCTCTCCTCAGTACCTGCCTCCTCCCCGCTCCATGCTACTGTGAGCTTAGCAACGGCAACGCACACAGCGCAGCGGGACCGCTCGGCTTCTTTCCCACCCGTTTTCAGACAAGCCCCGCCCTCCTGCGCTGGGATTGGCTGGGACCAGGCTCACAAGTAGAGCCGGCGTTCGAGAGCGCCACGCCCTCCGGTGATCGCTGAATTAAAATATACGTATAAAAAATGGACAATGTAAAAATATAATTGTTTAAAATATATATAATATTAAAAGTGAAAACTACATTGATGTATATGGAGTTTTGTTCGGACAAAATTATTTAAATAAATATAAATACATTTATTAAATACATGGCCTAACGTGACCATAGTGAAAACAAATAAGTGAATGTGAAATATATCTTTGAAAAATTTTAGATTTTATTTATCTATTTATAATTGTTTGTTTGTTTATGACACTCCTGATCTCGGTTATCCCTCTCATGTATATATATATATATATATATATATATATATATATATATATATATATATATACATACATATATATTGTAGTATTGTCTTTGTAGTTCTACAATTACAGACTGTAGTCCATTTGTTTCTCTGCATACTTTGTTAGCCCCCTTTTACCCTGTTCTTCAGTGGTCAGGACCCCCATGGACCCTCAGAGAGCAGGGACTATTTGGGTGGTGTGTTAGTATGTGTTGTGCTGGTACGAGTGGATCAAACACAGCAGTGCTGCTGGCGTTTTTTACACACTGTGTCCACTCACTGTCCACTCTATTAGACACTCCTACCTTGTCAGTCCACCTTGTAGATGTAAAGTCAGAGACGATAGCTCATCTGCTGCTGCACAGTTTGTGTTGGTCATCCTCTAGTCCTTCATCAGTGGTCACAGGACGCTGCCCACAGGACGCTGTTAAAAACTCCAGCAGCACTGCTGTGTCTGATCCACTCGTACCAGCACAACACACACTAACACACCACCATCACATCAGTGTTACTGCAGTGCTGAGAAGGATCCACCACCCAAATAGTACCTGCTCTGTGAGGGTCCATAGGGGGTCCTGACCACTCTGCAGTGAGCGCTATTCAATACCTCTGCGATGAGTTGCGTTTGTGATCCAGACCATTACACAACATCCGTACCTTGGGGGTATTCCACAAAGCTGGATTCCTCAGTTAGCCAGATAACTTAAGCCTAAAGATTAGGATTATCCAGTAAGAATGTCCCTCAGTTCTTTTTCTATTGGACAAGCTTGACTTTGGACTTTTCCTATTGGACAAGCTTGACTTTGGACTCAAGTTATCTGGCTAAACTGAGACATCCTGCTTTGCGAAATACTCCCCTGACCCTCATTAATGCCCTTGTGGCTGAATGCAATCAAATCCTCACAGCAATGTTTCAATATCCAGTGTAAAGCCTTGCCAGAAGAGTAGAGGCTGTTACTGCAGCAAAGAGGGACAAACTCCTTATTAATACCCCTCATTTTCAGGAGAAACGCTGGTTGAGCAGGTATCTACAAAGGTTTGGACCTGCACTGTGAATGTCTAAGGCTAAATCCTCATTTTAAACTCAAAATTAACAGACAAACTGGTCTCAGGCGAGGATAAAACAGAGCCAATGGCGCCATCTGTCGGTAACTTATATTAACACATGCCTGTACAGGGCCTGCATACACTCACCAAGTTCACCAGCAGGGGGTACTAACTGCTTCAGCCCTGTCCCAGTGGACGCACATGCCTCCTCAGAGCTTATTTACATATATCTGCCTTAAAGGCACAGTGACAAAAACAGAGTGATTAATTCAAAGGGATAAAGAGAGTTTAGAAAATGGTGATATAAAAACTACTAGAACTATACAAGTGGTCATCATAAGTGGACTGTAGAAGACGACAATACAATGCAAGAAAATATAGGATGTAATGCATTTGTTTAGTAATCTACCTTGTCACAGAGCTGCACTATGAGTGTGCTCTGTATTGAGCCACTGAACATAAGCAAACTAAAAACTCAAACACGGCCAATAACATCATTTCATTGGGTATAAAACATGCATAGCCATGAGTCTATCTCAAACACACACTTTTAAACCTAGCACCCTAGAGGTCTCTTTGCAGACTTGGAAGGAGCCCACAGAGCTTACGGTGCCTTTTAGAACAGATCTTTTGTTGTGTTCGTTGCAACACGGACTGGGTTAGATGATGATGCACTCATGAAATTGCACGTGTTAGAAGATCAGATGTGGTAATTCTATGAAGTAAGCAAGACTGAGGCTTATAGGGCGGAAAGAACAGAATGAAACAGGCTTCATGTACTTGAGTATAATTTTGATGGATTTGAACTTGTGTTTTTAATTAATAATGTTACTACTACTTAAGTAAATATGAAGCAAGGAATCTCCGGTCCAGTTTAGGCAGTGTTTCACCGTGACTAGTAGGGCTAGGCCTTTATTTCGGGCCATAAAAGTCAAAACATGGTCAGAAAACAGGAAAAAACATCTTTATGATAACTAATTTCTGCTAGCGCCCCATGGGATTCTAATTATGTCAGCGCTAAGCTAACAGTGATTTAAAGGGGAACTCCACCAATTTTGCAAAATTACTCAATCATTCAACCGTTAGGACAGCAAGGTGCAACTGTGATCTATCGCAGCTCCTCTGATGAATAACGTTACTAAGCTATGAGTTTTGCTGACACCGTGTGATGTAACCCAAACAACACAAAAGGTGTGCAGGGCATAGAAGTACATACAGGTTGTTGTAAGGAAAAATACCCCAAAAATGTATTTTTTCCAAATTTAGCACTATTTTACCATTATCAGCATGACATATAAAACCTTACAAGACACATGTAAGTTCACAGGTCATTTTGGACAGCAGATAAAATGGTGATATTTGTATTGTAGACGGACATTTGGTTCCTAGTGCTATATTGGTGAACAATTCTGACTCAGTAAATTTCTCTCGAAAGGCACATTTCACACTGAACCACTCTGAATGATTTTGTTCACATGTAAATCATTGAATGATTAAGTAATTGTACAAAATCGGTGGAGTTCCCCTTTAAATTAACATTTTTGGCCATTCTAGATTAAACACAGACTTCTGAAACTTGTATCAGACGTTAACATATTGTGGTGTCCCCCTATGGGCCACGCTGCTGTAGGGAGGTTAGGGGAGCGTGGTCGTGCAAAGTGGCTCTCAGGAAACTAGTGGTTAGAAGTGTCTAGTGGTCAGAAGTGTCTACCCTCCTCCTATGTCGAGTTCTCACATGTTACATTTCCGGTGTTTTTGTGTTGGGTTAGTGCTTTTTCAGTACTTTTTCTGCTCTGTTGCAGCTCCACAGCAGAATTAGATTTGTAGGTAAAAATAAAATAATCCTCCTTTGCAGTAAAATAAAGCTCTGCTGATCGTTCAACACAATAAATGGTTTTAAAGCTGGAATTAATACATAACTGCTAATTCACCCTTTAACCCTGAAGGTCGGTGCGCAGACTGTTGGTCACCATAGCAACGACAACAGTCTCGCCTAGCTAGTATCTAACAAAACTGCAAAAAGAGATTTAAGACAAACATTGATAATTTGGAGATTAATGGAATCTTTGGGGCAGCACGGTGGCGCAGTGGGTAGCGCTGTTGCCTCACAGCAAGAATGGCCTGGGTTCGATTCCCAGCTGGGTGACCAGGGTCATTTCTGTGTGGAGTTTGCCTGTTCTCCCTGTGTCTGTGTGGGTTTCCTCTGACAGTCCAAAGCCATGCAGTCAGGCTGATTGGCGGTGCTAAATTGCCCCTAGGTGTGAATGTGTCTGTCTGTCTGCCCTGCGATGGACTGGCGACCTGTCCAGGGTGCTTTCCGCCCAATAACAACTGGGATAGGCTTCAGCACCCCACCGCGACCCAGAAGGATAAGTGGTTTAGATGATGTGTGTGTGTGGACTTTTGCATTTACAATCACTCCAGCTGGTTTTCTGATACGTTTAATCTACAGTGAGAAACTGTCAAACACTAAAAAGTCGCGAGGCTGAAGTCGCTTCTCGTTCGAACAGTCCCGTTCCATCTTAAATGGTGCAGTAGTTACATTCTGGTGCATCGGGCACCGTTTAGGGTAGAACGGGGAAATTTGAAGCAGCTGGTGAATGAGAAGCGACTTCAGCCTCTCAGTTGAGCGCTGAGAGATATTTTACTGCCGGAGATGCGAGAAAAGCGGCTAAAGCAGAGCAGAGTAAGTCTGCGTTTTCGTTTATATTATATTTTTAGCACACACTGGTACATTAGCTCATACTGAGACAGATTTACAGCCAAGATGGAAAAAACGTTACTTCAGTAAAAATGCTAAAAACAAATAAAAACCATAAAATGTTGTGGCTCCCAAGGTGGTTTGATTTTAGTTGAAAGGACAAAATGGTGACCCCTGTTCAACACCAACATTGTATTTACCTTGTAGCAGTTGTACAGTGACTCTTTTAGGGACGCTGTTTTCCATTCCTTAGAACTCACTGAACCCTCTTTGGACTATGGTTTGTATTTGCAACCAGTGACATATCTAGAACTTCCAGAAGGCCTAGGTCTTTTCTCACCAAACAGATCCCACCCACTGTAAATTAAAACCTGATGGTTAATCCACTGTCAGTTCCTAATTATGTTGGTGGTTAATCTGATGTGTTAGGACTTTAATCCAGCTCCAGAGGGCCTAACCAATGGGAGAACTGGCTTAGCTGTATCTACCTACACTCCTTAAAAAGATGGTTCCTCAAGGGTTCTTTAGTACAGAAAATGGTTCTATATAGAACCTTTTTAGAAAACAGTTCAACTTAGCACCAGAACTGGTTCCTCTGATGGTACGAGGTCAAGCTCGTACACACTTAAAAAAGATGGTTGTTTTAGGTTTTTTTAGTAAAGAAAATGGTTTCATATAGAACCATGACCACTCAAAGAACCTCTGCATTATTAAAGGGTTCTTTGCATGGTGAGAGGGTTCTTCAGATTGATGGAGAATGTGTTATATATGGTTCTATTAGAACCTATTTGAAAAGGGTTCTATATAGCACCAAAAAAGGTAGTAATTCACAATAGAAGAGCCCTTTTTGGTGCTATACAGAACCCCCTTCAAAAAGGTTCTATACTGAACCATCTACAGCACATTCTCCATCAATCTGAAGAAGAACCATTTAATGAGGCAAAGAATCCCTGTAATCATGCAAAGGGTCCTTTGAATGTTAATGGTGCTATATAGAACCATTAAGAACCCTTAAAGAACTATCTTTTTTAAGAGTGCAGAAATCACGGATGAAGGAAATTCTGATTGGACAGTTTGCTGTGCGGCGTTTCTTTTGTTTTCAACCAAGAGTTTAAATACAACAAGCGCAACGATTTGATTAAACAAAAAACTGGTTTAAAGTTACAGACATGCATTTTTGTATTTCACAGAAATCATTGGGCCTCCTCTGAAGGCCTAGAAGGTCCTGAGGGTTCCCCACTGATTTCTAGGCCTTTACATTCTTTCTCTTATTGTTTCTTTGGTGTTGAAGTCGACACAATAAAATTTTCTATGCAGATGAAACCATGAACGTTGGCCGATATTGATACTGATCCAATGTTTCATCTTTGAAACACTACTAGGCATAATATGAGCTGTTTTTAACTAAGGCACTTCACTTAAGATGAGCATCTCAAAGTAGTTTATCATACTGAAAGTACTCAGTCACTCTATTACCTACAACATCATATCACTCAGTGTAGTGAGGGCTGTTTCAGACTAGACTTGATACAGGATTAGATTACACACACTTGTTCCCTCTGATGTCTGATGCAGCATTTTCTGCTAATGTTGACCTGATACCAATACACACTGTGAGAAAAAATCTTATACCCTGATTATAAGCATTAACTTTCTGCCTGTAATCTGCAGAAGACAAATAATCCAACAAGCTGACAATGAATCTTTTTTAAGAAACATATAGGGTGCAGATATTTCCTGTGTGAGAAGGGAAGTAAGACAACGTCTGCCTCTGTGGTTGATGCCCATTTATTAAAATGAAGTCATCACCTTCTAGAAATAGAGCTTCTGTCCTGATCTTATAGTTTACACATGACGGCTCCATGTTCTAGCAATGTTTTCAATCTGTTCTGTGCTGATAGAAGCTGGATGTACTAAGAATTTCAACTGCAGTTCTACAGGAAACTCAGGACTGGAGGGACGTCAGCACTCAAGGGGTGTCAGATCTTTTTTTCACTCAGTTTTTTTTTTTGACAGTCATTTTTACTTCTGCTTGAGTCAAGATTTCACTGAAGTGAACAGTTTGACTCCAGTATGAGTTTGAAGCTCGTCTGTCCAATGCCATCCATCTCAAAGCCATCATTAGGTGAGAAGAATCCATTGTTTATTCATTGTTATAAGAAATGTGTTGACATATATTTACAGAAATACATAACTTGCTATCAAATCTTACTGTGAAGTAGTTATTCATTTATTAATTTATTCCTTTTAACAAGAAAGGTTCTAACTTTGACTCATAATAATGGTGGAACCCCTTTTAGCGCTGTATCGAACCATTTTCCCCCAAAGGGTCCTTAAAGAAGCAAAAATTTCAAAATTACTGCATAATTCCATTAATTCAATGTAAACAAAGTCATTCAGAGTGGTTTGATGTGAGATGGTTCTTTGTAGAGAAACCCAGAGACTCAGATGTCTTTACAGTGGTGGTGATGGGAACCAGGGGTCACAATGTCTACAACACAAATTCAGCCATTTTATTTACTATCCGAAACCACCAGTGAACCTTCTGAGTTTTTATAAATAATGTTGATGATTGTAACATAGCGCTAAATCTGAAAAAAAAACCCAGCATGTATTATCTTTTGAGAGGGAGCTTTATATGGTATTAAAGTCTTCAGACATCTGGTTCCCATCACCACCACTGCGAATAATTCTGACTTGGTAAGTCTCTCCAGAATGGAGCATTTTGTATGAAACCACTCTGAATTACTTCAGTTACATCTTAACTATTTGATTATTTAATAATTCTGAAAAAAAAATGGTGGAATTCCCCTTTAAGTAAAGCAATTGACTCTATATAATCACTGGCTTTCCTAAAGAACCCTTGAAGGACCCCTTTTTTTAAAAAAATAGCCCATCATCATTTGTGATCTCTTCATTATTCAGCATTTTTAATTAAAGACTGATAAAGAATGTCTCTGTATTTTTGTACACAGAGTTTTTTGAACAGTATTAAACTAGAATGAAGTGAAAACAGGAGAAATGAATAGGAAGTTAATCTGCATGTTTGCATTTTTGTTTCTGACTTCTGCTTTTTTACCGCAGTGAATGAAATGGAAGTCATGGTGTGGCTGTGTTTCTCTCTTCTGCTCTGTTTTCTTGGTAAATGCCATGGTGAGTCATTTTCACTTTGTTGTGAGTATATTAGCATTTCATTGTCATTCAGGAGGCTGTTTTATATAATATTGGTCTATATTACACTTCTGTCATGAAATTTCAACTACAGTTTGAAATAAAAGACAGAGAAATTAATAAGTCAATATGAACTTGAGAGGAAGTCTTTTCTTGTTTGTCTGTTATTATTAATAAAGAGAGCTGGATTAAAACTAATGGCTAAAATTTTGCAAACTGTTTTCCCCAAACTTACAGTAATTTCTTTTTTGTTTTTAAGGACAAACTCAGTTCATCTACACAGCAATGGATAAAGTAGATTGAGATGTGAAACAAACAAATGGCAAATAAGCACAGAGTCTGACAACCGGATTGACCTGAACTGCTCACTGCGTGACCACATCAGGATTGAGCTTCTCAAGAATTATGATAAACTGGACTTTTGCACAAATAATCATTCACAGTCAGAGCCTGATTGTACTCTAACAGTAAAGAGTGGATTTGTTGCCTGTGTTAAATCTCTGGATCCTGGATTTTTATATCCATTCAAACCGTCTCCCAACGTCATCCATTCATACATAGTTGCTGTTCCGAACCCAAACAGTGAGTAACGTTTCATTCTCTGTATTATTATTGTATCACTACCAATGTTCATGTCACTGTTGAATATATTGTAAATAACACCAGACTATGTAAGTAATCATTCATTTAATCATTTAATCTTTCTCCTTTTAATTTAATTTAATTTCTCCCTTTGTTCATGTCTCACTTACCCTTTGAATATCTCTCAGCAGTTCTGTGTGCTTGTCTGCTCTATTTAGTTTGTTACATGTCAGATGTGTGCACTAACTGAGACAAAGTGTAACACACCACTCTTTTCTCCCTGCATAACAAAACTGCCGACTAGTAACAGCACAGTTTTTCCCATGTTCTTTATCAATATGCATCCTAAATGTATTCTGAATGTTTTCTGAATACATTACTTTTTACGTGTTGTAACGGACTGCATTACTGAACACATTTAGGACAGTGTATTCAGAATTCAGATATCACTACTTTTTCTTGCTAAACTCTGGCAGTAACCAAGACAAAGTAATACACTCTACTCTTTTCTCCCTGCAGTAACATCCACACCTGAGGAAACATCTTCACTGAAAGTAACTAAAGGTGAATCAGTGAGTTTAAACTGTAGTTTCACCTTCACACAAGAATATAATGGGGTGTCCTTTGTTGTTTACTGGATTAAGACTGTTGGACAGAGCAGCACCTGTGTGTATTCTTATGATTTTGCTATGAATGAGGTTGTGCTCGGTCACCACTGCAACATACAGGAAGAACTGCTTAACAGACTCTCAAACCAAACCAAAGAACCGAACAGTCACAACATCAGGATCAGTGAAGTGATGGAGTCGGACAGCGGTCAGTACCTCTGTGCTGTACAAGTGCACCCACATAATAAAAACACTACTAAAGGAAACTGGAAGGTGATACAAAGAGTTACAGTCAGTGTTCACAAAGACAAAAGACCACAGCCAACCATGACCACTGTGACTCAGACAACAACTGAGGACACAACAAAGAAAACAACAAAGAAAACAACTGAGGAAAACATTGGTGAGTTTGTATTGAACTGATTTTATGTGTGTATCATAGGGGAGATATAAATGACCCTCACAGCTAATCTACATTATTTTATTTCTAACTGCTGATGTTTTCACTGTTGTCTCTACACAGATCATGATCGTCTTAAGCCCTTATATGTTACAGTTCCCATAATCCTGTGTCTTCTGCTGATTGTCTTGGTCGTGTTAATAAGAAAGAAGTGCATCACTTCACAAGGTAACCACACTGTGAAGAAATAGCTTGATGAACAAAGTTCTCTGTGTTTTTATCTGACCATTTACTATTAGACATTTGATATTGTGATTATTTAATATATATTTAACATATTTTCTTTCATACAGGATGTCAGACTGTACAGCAAAGGTGAGCTATCACAGTTTATCTTCATTTTATGTAGACATGATTTCCATAATTGCATCAACTGTTACTCATTTCTGTTACACCATGTTTTCCTTTGATTGCTGCAGAGAAGAAGCTCCTAACATGGACTGTAAGTGTGTCAGTGTTTCAGTCGTGTCATCTTCTTCCTCTTTTCCGTGTTCAGTCGTCTCTGTAATGCTTACTGTATAATCTTCACTCATGCTACGTGCAGGTTCTCCACATGCTGTTGGAAATGGTGAGGAGGGGACGTTCTTTGGATCTAAGACGGCTGATCCAGGCCGTGAAGAATCCACACCATCTACCGACTCTTATTCAGTTGTTAGACTGAACAGCTTATATGAATCTGGGGCTTCAGATCACAACAGACATATTTAATACGAAGCTGCTGATCTGTGTGTGTTAAAGGTGCCTCAGTGCCGCAGCTCACATGCTGAAACACTGTAGAGAAGAACGCAGAGTAACAAAGTGGTCAAGCTTGTTAAATAATGCCTTTTGCAAATTTTGATACATCACCAGTCAAAAGCAAAAGTTTGAGCACCCCTGGTCAGATTACATTCATTGTTGAATTCCTAAGTGAAACTAAGTTACCACATCCTCTACAGAGAACACTTCTTGCACTTGACTGCACTTATTTTCACTTCAGTCAACAAAACGTTATTTGACCAGGGGTGCACAAACTCTTACATATAACTATATGTGTATAACTATATGCATTTTTTCATTTCTTTTGTTTTAAAGGAGAGATATTACTGCTTTTTTGAAATGTATTTACAGTTCTCTGTGCTCTTTAATGTCTAAAATAAATAACATCTTAATTAAGCTTTTGTGTGATGTTGAAGTTTGTAACAGACATTGAAGTAGCACATTCTTTACTTTGGATGTTACAGTTTGGATGTTGTATCTTTCAGTAAAGATTTAAACTTAAAGCTGGTCTCTGAATATTATTGGAGGAGCCTGTTAGCTTAGCTGTAAGCCCAACTTGCTCTAATGAGGACAGAATATGGTCCAGTTCACCCACAAAGAGCCTGTTAACATCAGTGAAAAAGAGTCTACTGACTCAGTCACCAGCACAGATTAATGTTTGTGTTATGTCTCTTTACATCATGTTATATATGTTCCTGTCCATCAGAGACGTCTGAATAGAAACTGCAGAGGTGATGGTGAAAGTATGTGCCTTTTCACACAGGCACATGGGCAAGACTTCACATTTCAAATTTATTGAATGGTACATACAATGACAGGTATCATATACATGAACTGGCAAAGAAAAAAACAGTTTTTGTTTACTAGGTCTCGTTATAAGCAGGACTGCTCAAACCAAGGTCTGTGGGCCAAAGTTGATCAGTGAGGATGTTTGATTTGAGCTTCTAGTAAGTTACCCCAACCCCACCCCCTCACCAAATGAGAGAACATACATTTTTATGCTATAGATAACTCACTGAATTTGTATTTTAGTTACAAAATATAAGTAAATGTTATAAAATACAAATTTAAAAACTCAGTGTGATACCAACGTACCTTCTTTATTTGTATATTATTTCGTTTTGTTGTTGTTTTTGGCCCTCTGCCCACCATAAACATTGCACTTTGCCCCCCCAAGACAAAGAGTTTGGGCATCCCTGCTTTAAAACATGATCGCATGCATGCCTTAAAATTTTATTTAGCCAAAATGAAAAAGAAACACTTATTTTAGCCCAGCGTGGCTATTAAGGAAGCAAACTAGTGTTGAAAGCATTTGTGATAGATATTTTTAGGCTGAAAAGCCATTATGACCCACCAGATGGCGCTGCTGCTGAAATAAAGCTATTCATTCAATCCCCACTCATTCAATCCCCACACCACGGTTGACACGCAACCTGCTAAGCATTTCACTTTCTTTCATAGATTAAATCTGGTGAAAATTAATAATTTAAGTTTAATTATTGCTGATTGATATCCAACATTTTCCTACCAACGATTTAGGAGCTGTGTAACAAGTAGTGTAGAGCAAAATTATAGATTTTTCCATTTTTAGAGTTTTATGAATTCATAAAGTACCAGAACAGTAAAAAACATCAGTTCCTATGCTGATAGACGGACAATGAAGTTTCACTGCAGCTCTGTGACTTAGCAGGTTTTGGACCTCACACTTCTGTAGTGTTTTTTTCTATATGTTTTATTTACAGCCTTCTTGATGAAAGATTTTCTCTGTGTTATTTGTAAAATAAATAAAAATTTGTGAAATCTTAGTTCTCACTTCTGCTTTTCATGACCATCACCGAATACCAGCACTGCGAGATTTTAGACCAGAAGACCAGTCTCATCCACAAAGGGCCAGTTTGATTGCAGGTTTTCATTCCAACGAATCAGGAGATCAAATGATCAGTTATCTGACGACGGACAGCAGCTGATTAATCAGGTACAGTCAGGTGCTCCTGCTTGTTTGGAGGGAAAACCTGCAGCTGCTCCGGTTCTTTGTGTCGGCCCTCCGGTCGTCTAAGAATTTTCTCTTCATGCCACAAACTAATGATGACAAAAACAACTCATGTTTAGGTACTGCTGTTTATTACAGTTACCAACAATTACAGGAACACTGCAACATTTCTTTTTTTGCTTTTTTACAAATTCTATCCTTTATTTTTACTGGGCAGAGCTAAACTGCTGTAGGCGGAACAGGCAGATACATGTAAATGTGTTGTTTTTGATATGTGACATCGCTAAAACACTGAATTCAAAACAGATTTTCGAAGACTAGTTTCCATATATGGACTGTGTGGGCTGAGGAGTGAACATTGCTGACATACTACATCAAATGTTTTTTTTAAAAAAGCAGGGAAAATTTAAATTTTCTATGATATGAGCTCTTTAAATCATCATGAATGAAAGCGTAAGGTGTAGGTTTTATTGCAGTTCTGTAGTTCTTGAGTTTTTGATACTGAAATCATACAGCGGTTAGTTTTAATATTATCCCTTCATAATTATATAGCCTACAGCTTTAGGTTAGATCTAGCTTTGTTTCGCTTTAGCCTGAAATATCTCTGTATTGTTTAGAAAGGAAATGTCTAAAAAGAACATTTAAACTGAGGAAATGAGCTCAGTTTTACACTTATTACAGCTAAATATGTGTTATGAATGTGTCACAGCTCTTTCAGTAAGACGAACAGTTACAACATCTCACACTTCTGCTTTTGAGCAAGTAATAGTGCTTCATTTTTCTGTTTTTTGTCTTCAGTAAAAGCCACAGTGAATGATTTTCACATTATTATGTTTGCATTATATATAATATTGTTTGTTGTGACATTTTATAATGTATCTTTGACTAAAGTTTGAACTAAATGACAGTCATTCTGTAGCATTAGATTCACTTTCATCAATAAAATCTATTTTTCTTTCTGTACAATATTTATATTCACTTTTGCTAAGTGTTAGATATCTTTAGCTTTTTAGTTTATTATTTATAAAGTAATGATAATAAAAACAAATGCCAGAATTCACAATCTGTTTTTATTTAGCCTCACAATCATTTCTATTTCTAAGGACAAACTCAGTTCATTTATACAGCAATGGATAAAGTAGAGTTGACATGTGAAACAACCAAATGGCAAATAAGCAAAAAGATTGACAACCGGACTGACCTGAACTGCTCACAGTGTGACCACATCAGGATTGAGCTTGTCGAGAATTATGATAAACTGGACTTTTGCACAAATAAGCATTCACAGTCAGAGTCTGACTGTGAACTGAAAGTAAAGAGTGGATTTGTTGCCTGTGTTAAATCTCTGGATCCTGGATTCCTTTTTCCATTCAAACCGTCTCCTAGTTGCTGTTCCAAACCCACACAGTGAGTAACTTTTCATTCTCTGTATCATCTTATGAAGGTGTAGATGATTTATTGGTTTTGAATAATTAGAATTATTATACCTGCAGTAACATGAGAGAACATCTTCACTGAAAGTAACTGAAGCTGAATCAGTGAGTTTAAACTGTAGTTTCACCTTTACACAAGAATATAATGGGGTGTCCTTTGTTGTTTACTGGATTAAGACTGTTGGAGAGAACAGCACCTGTGTGTATTCTTATCATTTTTCCATTTCTGAGCCGGTTGTGCTCGGTCACCACTGCACTGTGCAAGAAAAACTACTGTACTGTGCCGTACAAGTGCACCCAAATAATAAAAACACAAAGGAAACTGGAAGGTGATACAGAGTTACAGTCAGTGTTCACAAAGACAAAAGACCACAGCCAACATGACCACTGTGACTCAGAAAACCACTGAGGAGACAACTGGTGAGTTTCATCTACATGATGCATGTACTAAAGCTGCTCTCTATGATTTATGTATGTGCAAAATATGTATATGTATAAAATTTTGTATTCTTTTAAGTTTCTAAGTGTAAATAAGTTAACACATTCTCTACAGTGAAGACACTCAAATATGGCATTTTCTGCACATTTAATACACAATTTCTATTTCTAAATAACTCATTGGAAACAAATAAAACAGAAAATCAAATGTGCTATAACTTTTGCACAGGCTGCATTTTAGATTTAGGTTTAGATTTTGATTTTTTATGACCCACCACATGGCGCTGCCACTTAAATAAAGCCACTCATTCAGTTCCCACCAGGTACAGCAGGTGGCGCTGCAACACCATATTTCTCAGTTTAACACGGGGGTGTCCAGTCTCATCCACAAAGGGCCAGTTTGATTGCAGGTTTTCATTCCATCAAATCAGGAGAACAAATGATCAGTTATCTGAAGACGAACAGCAGCTGATTAATCAGGTACAATCAGATACAATCAGATACAATCAGATACAGTCAGGTACAGTTAGACACAGTCAGATACAATCAGGTACAGTCAGATACAATCAGGTACAGTCAGGTACAGTCAGGAACAGTCAGAAACAATCAGGTACAGCCAGATATAATCAGGTACAGTCAGAAACAATCAGGTACAGTCAGATATAATCAAATAAAGTCAGGTACAGCCATATACAATCAGGTACAGTCAGATATAATCAGGTACAATCAGATATAATCAGGTACAATCAGATATAATCAGGTACAGTCAGATACAATCAGGTACAGTCAGAAACAATCAGGTACAGCCAGATATAATCAGGTACAGTCAGATACAATCAGGTACAGTCAGTCAGGTACAGTCAGATACAGTCAGCTGCTCTGGTCCTCTGTGAATAAGATTGGTGGCCCTGGTTTAATGTCTGAGCTCATCATCTACTAATGATTTTCCTTCATGTCACAGATTAATGATGACAAAAACATCTGATTCATGTTTAGATACACTCTTGCAAAAGACGGTTGTTCAAGGGTTCTTCGATAAAGAAAATGGTTTTGTATAAAACCATGAACACTCAAAGAACCCTTTGCATAATTAAAGGGTTCTTTGCATCGTAAATGGGTTCTTTAGATTGATGGAGAATGTGCTGCAGATCGTTCTATCTAGAACCTTTATGAAAAGGGTTTACAGACATTATGGAAAAAATCCAAAAGGGAAAATACAAAAAGACAAAGTCAGAAGAAGTCAGAACCGGAACAGAATACAAACACACTGGAAGTAACGGTTCTGGTCATTTTACACTGTATTAATGTTTATTAGTGTGTATTTTAATAATAAATAGTGTTTTATGAGTATAATCACACTCACTGCTGAGATAAATGGTGTTAAATAATGTGTACACATACAAACTCAGTCACACACAGGTTTATATAATATAACTAAGAATATAAACGTCACTTTTATCTGCACTGTTTTACAGTATTTCTAATCACTGATACTGTGATGGTCGTCTGTTTACAGGTGTTCACCCTCTCATGCCTCTGTTTACTTCATGGCCCATATGTTTGTGTCTTCTGCTTTCTGTTTGGATCACATTTGCACTCATGAGGAAAAAGGCCAGCACTGCACAAGGTGACCCTCCAGTACGAATCTCTATGACCTCTATCTGACCCTCTAATAAAGAGCTCTATGATTAATGAAACTAATAATCTAGTTATATGTATTTATTTTCTGATGATCAGTGAAACTAATAATACTAATAATGTATATGTTTCTCTACAGGATCTCAGGCTGTGCCGTTACAAAGGTAGACTGTGACAATAAAGTTGAAGTTTAGGTCTTAAATTAACTTGATCACTTTCATTATTGTGGAATTGTTCCTCATTTCTTTTCCTGTCTCTGCTGCAGCCTCCAAAACGGAGAAGCAGCTCCTGACATTGATGGTGAGATTTGATGTGTTTCCTTTTTCTTCATAAATTCTAAATCTTTCTAAAAGCTCTCATTGGGTGATGTGTGATGTGTACAGGTACTCCATAAGCTGTGGGACGTGGTGAGGAGGGGAACTAGGATCCATGAGGAATTCTACCATGAAGATCCAAACCATGAAGAATCCACAACATCTGTTGATCTTTATGCAGCTTCCAGGCTGAATGATGGATCTGGAGCATCAGAGGACACCAAACATATTCATGATAAAGATTATCTGTTGTTTTTAAAGGGATGAATTGTAAAAATAGTATACATAGATATTAAATAGTCTCCCCCTTTTGATGAGAAATCATCGAGAAATGTTTAGGAATGTTCACTGACACGTTTATCCATTTCATTTAAATCTTCATTCTAATGTGAATTATTAAAATATATGTGTTTTCAGAATACGTGTGCCAGAACATTAATTTAAAACTGCTGTATGTGATCTTGCTTTGTTTTTCTTTGTGCAGCATTAAATCAAGTATCTCTAAGTTTTCACAAATCGAATGCTGAGGAATTTATACTCCTGCTGTATGAGGCACTTTCCATGAATAAGTTCACTTTATGGCCCATGACCTTTTTAAAAACACTGAAGTGACTGTTGTTGTCATTTCTGTGAAAAGTGAAGGGATCTGTACTTTAATATCCAATCAAAATGATTAAAAATAGCATTTAAATGATCACAAAAACACATAAAATGTCTGCGTTCACCTTTAATATGGTGATTTTGGGCTGTCCCACCTCACTGACACTGAGCTTCTCTTTGAAATATATTCATTAAAATCATCCAGTAACAAAACGACAATGTTATTTGATTTATTTCCAAACAATTCATGTCAAAAGGATTATTGTTCCCTATTAATTTATTTAACTTAACAGAAAAAGTCATTGTTTTTTCAATTTGCTGTTTTCTCAATTCTGATTTCTCAATTTACACACAAAAAACTGACATCAGTCAGTTGCATCAGTATTAGGCGTTAGCATGCAACATGTGCACCCTGTCAGGCTAACCACAAATCTCCAACCTTCTTACCCATTTTTCAACCTTCAGTTATTTTAATTGATGAAAATGAAATAAAAATGGCTTGAAACAAATATTTACATGAGAACATTATAATTGAAACAGCTTTACCTTTTGCTGTACAGTGTATATTTAATGTTTTTTTACTGTATTAATATTATCTTAAAGGGGGATATGATCTCTGTATTCAACCTGTAATCCAAGTTTCAATCCTGTTATTCAGTGATTTCTGGTGAAAATAGTCTAAAAACTTTTAATTTAGTAGGTTATGTTACCAGAAGTGTCAATTAGTAATGAGAGTCATTAGTTAAAATTACTAAAACTGAAAAAATGCACTATTTCTTTCATTAAGAGTGAAAAACTCTAAAGGCTTTAAAGTAATATATACAAGAAATATAGAAAACACAAGACATTTCAGAAAACAACGGCTCATATAGTCTCTGATTTGACAGTCTGAGACGGGAAAATTATATTTTCTGAAGGTTAAGTACTTATTTTGGTTAATAGTTCATCAAAAAATATCAAAGAAAAAAATACATTTTTAAAGAGTTTTGAGGCCTAAAATGAACACTAGTCATAAGCCATTTCACTCTGTGGGTGAACATAAGACAGGGCTGGATAAAACAGACTGCAGCACAGAGACTCCATTTTAGAGAAAAAAAATCAAATATGTCATAAAACAATGAACATTTTTCACTTTTCAAGATGTTTTTATTCAGTAAAAGTATCAAAACATACCTCCTATTTAGCTTTAAGAGAGGGTAAAACTTTTTATTCGGACTATAACTGGTATTTTGTGAGGTCAGTGAGTGTCCTGCCTACAGAGCTTCTTAAAGCAGCTTTTCATTCTTGTCCTGTGCCCTTTAGAAAGCTATGGGAGGTCATTACATCTCACTAAAGAAGAACAAACACAAACAAATTATAAATAATGGATAATCAAAATACAAACAACCCACAAAATTACACTTTGTTACGTGAAAAAAAAGTTTTAATTTATTTGTGTAGGCCACACCTCCGTCTGTGTCTCAGCCCCGCCCTCTCCATACTCTCCATTCTGGAGTGATTTGTTCACTCGAATCAATCCACTGAGCCGATTCTTTCCAACTCCCTGTTTCAATGAATCGAATGTTGGATTCAACAATTCAGTGATTCACAAGTTATGAAATAATTTTGGTGGTTAATCTGACACGTTAGGACTCCAGAAGGCCTGACCAATGGGAGAGCATGCTTAGCTGTATTTACCCACCTTAATTTCTTTGATGTTAAAGACGGCACAATAACACTGAAACCTTGAACGCGGCCGATGTTGATACTGATCCAGTGTTTTATCTTTAAACACTGCTAAGCTTTAATATGAGCTCTTTTCAATTAAAGAACTCATCTCAACGCAGACTATCATCCTGAAAGTACTCAGTCACTCTACAACCTACAACATCACATCACACAGTGTAGTGAGTGCTGTTTCAGACTAGACTTGGTCCAGGATTAGATTACACTCATTCCTTGTTTCCTTTGATGTCCCATCCAGCATTTCTGCTGATATCAGCCTGATACCAATACATTGTGAAACAAAAATCTTATACCCTGATTATAAGCTTGGCTATATTTTAATATTAATCACGCATTTAGCTTCAATCAACCAACATTAACTTTCTGCCTGTAATCTGCAGAAGACATATAACCCAACAAGCTGACAATGAAACTTTTTTAAGAAACATATAGGGTGTAGATGTTTCTTGTGTAAGTGAGAGGGGAAATCAGACAGTGTCTGCCTCTGTGGTTGATGCCCATTCATATGATATGAAGTCATTACCTTCTTCTAGAAATAGGGCTTCTGTCCTGATCCTAGTTCACCCTTCAGGGGTACAGGCTCTGACATTGTTTTAATCTATCTGATGCTGATGGATGCTGGATGCTCCAGAAGTTCCACTGCAGTTCTACAGGAAACTCAGTACTGGAGGGACGTCAGCACTCGAGGGGTTGTTGAACCTTTTTCACTCATTAGGTGAGAAGAACTCCAACATTTATTCATTGTTATAAGAAATGTGTTGACATATATTTACAGAAATACATAACTTGCTATCAAATCTTACTGTGAAGTAGTTATTCATTTATTAATTTAATCCTTTTAACAAGAAAGGTTCTAACTTTGACTCATAATAATTGTGGAACCCCTTTTAGTGCTGCATTGAACCATTTTCCCCCAAAGCGTCCTTAAAGAAGCATATACAAGAGGTTCTCCATCATAGAGGAGGAGAATTTCACTGATGCTTTAAAATTACTGCATAATTCCATTAATTCAATGTAAACAAAGTCATTCAGAGTGGTTTGATGTAAAATGGTTCATTTTAGAGAAACTTAGAGACAGTGGTGGTGATGGGAACCAGGGGTCACAATGTCTACAACATAAATTTAGCTATTTTATTTACTATCCAAAACCACCAGTGAACCTACATGTGTCTTCTGAGTGTTTATATGTAATGTTGATGATGGTAACATAGTGCTAAATCTGAAAAGAATAAGTAACCATCATGAATTATCTATTGTGAGGGAGCTTTATGCGGTATACTCTTCAAACGTCTGGTTCCCATCACTACCACTGTGAATAATACTGACTTGGTCAGTTTTTCTAGAATGGAGCATTTTGAATGAAACCACTCCGAATGGCTTTGGTGGAATTCCCCTTTAAGTAATCAACTGGCTCTATGTAACCACTGGCTTTCCCAAAGAAGGACCTTCCCTTGAAGGACTTCTGTTTTTTTACCACAGTGAATGAAATGGAAGTCATGGTGTGGCTGTGTTTCACTCTGCTGCTCTGTTCTCTTGGTCAATGCTACGGTGAGTAATTTTCACTTTCTTGTGTGTTTATTATGATTTTATTGTCATATAAGAGGTTGTTATATATAATATTGTTCTATATTACATTCTGTCATTCAGTTTTTGCTACAGTTTGAAATCACAGACATTAATTTCTATTGCAGAGAAAGTCTTGTTTTTCTGTCTGTCCAGTGTTTTTGTTCACTTTCACTGTTATTTTGAAAAATGAACTCTGAGTCATTGACACTTTGGCTGTTATTGTTAATGCAGTGAGCTGGATTAAAACTACATTCGCAAGCTGTTTCCTCAAACTTACAGTAATTTCTTTTTCATTTCTAAGGGCAAACTCAGTTCATTTATACAGAAAAAGATGAAGTAGAGTTGAGATGTAAAACGAACAAATGGCAAATAAGTACAGAGTCTGACAACCGGATTGACCTGAACTGCTCAGTAAAATGTGACCATAATAAAATTGTTGACCTTGAGTGCGATGATGATGATGATGATGATAATGATGACTCACAGCCAAAGCGTGTTTGTAAACTGAAAGTAAAGAGTGGATTTGTTGCCTGTGTTAAATCTCTGGAGCCTGGATTCTTATATCCATTCAAACCGTCTCCCAACATCATCCATTCATACATAGTTGCTGTTCCAAATAAAGACAGTGAGTAACGTTTTATTGTCTCTTTCATTTATATCACTGATATATTGTAATATATTGTACTATGTACATAGCCATTTATTTGGGGTCCTTTATTTTAATTTCATTTCATTTCTTCCATAGTTAATGTCCAATTTTCTCTTGAATATTTGTCAGCAGTCTTGCTCACTCCTCTGCTCTACTTCAGATATTACAGTTTCAGATGTTATACATGTGTGCTGTACCTGAGACAAAGTGTAGCATAACACTTCTTCTCCCTGCAGTAACATCTACACCTGAGAAAACATCTTCACTGAAAGTAACTGAAGGTGAATCAGTGAGTTTAAACTGTAGTTTCACCTTCAAACAAGAATATAATGGGGTGCCATTTGTTGTTTACTGGATTAAGACTGTTGGACAGAGCAGCACCTGTGTGTATTCTTATGATTATTCCCTGTATGAGCCGGTCGTGCTCGGTCACCACTGCAACGTGCAAGAAGAACTGCTTAACAGACTCTCAAACCAAACCAAAGAACGGAACAGTCACAACATCAGGATCAGTGAAGTGATGGAGTCAGACAGCGGTCAGTACCTCTGTGCTGTACAAGTGCACCCAAATAATAAAAACACTGCTAAAGGAAACTGGACAGTGATACAAAGAGTTACAGTCAGTGTTCACAAAGACAAAAGACCACAGCCAACCATGACCACTGTGACTCAGACAACAACTGAGGAGACAACAAAGAGAACAACAAAGAAAACAACTCAGAAAACAACAAAGACAACAAAGAAAACAACTGAGGAAAACATTGGTGAGTTTGTATTGAACTGATTTTATGTGTGTATCATAGGGGGGATATAAATGACCCTCACAGCTAATCTACATTATTTTATTTCTAACTGCTGATGTTTTCACTGTTGTCTCTACACAGATGATGATCGTCTTAAGGCTATGTATATTGCAGTTCCCATAATCCTGTGTCTTCTGCTGATTGTCGTTGTTGTGTTTATAAGAAAGAAGTGCATCACTTCACAAGGTAACCACACTGTGAAGAAATAGCTCGACAAACTAAGTTCTCTGTGTTTTTATCTGATCATTTACTATCAGACATTTGATGTTGTCCTCATTTCATATATTATATATTTCTCATTCATACAGGATCTCAGACTGTACAACAAAGGTGAGCTGTCACAGTTATATTTATCTTCATTTTATGTAGACATGATTTCCATTATTTCATCAACTGTTACTCATTTCTGTTACACCATGTTTTCCTCTGATTGCTGCAGAGAAGAAGCTCCTAACCTGGACTGTAAGTGTGTCAGTGTTTCAGTCGTGTCATCTTCTTCCTCTTTTCCGTGTTCAGTCGTCTCTGTAATGCTTACTGTATAATCTTCACTCATGCTACGTGCAGGTTCTCCATATGCTGTTGGAAATGGTGAGGAGGGGACTTTCTTTGGATCTAAGACGGCTGATCCAGGCCGTGAAGAATCCACACCATCTATTGACCCTTATTCAGTCGTTAGACTGAACAGCTTATATGAATCTGGGGCTTCAGATCACAACAGACATATTTAATACAAAGCTGCTGATCTGTGTGTGTTAAAGGCGCCTCAGTGCAGCAGCTCACATGCTGAAACACTGTAGAGAAGGATGCACAGTACTGAAGTGGTCAAGCTTGTACAGAAGTGTGTTCTCTGTAGAGGGTGTGTTCACTTATTCTCACTTAAAAATTAACACAACATGTCATTTGACCAGGGGCACAAAACTCTTGCATACAACTTATATGTGTATCACTATATGCATTTTTAAAATCTTTTTCGCTTTAAAGGAGACTTTTTTTTTTTCAAATTTAACACAGTATTTACAAATTTAATCATTCTTTGTGCTCTTTAATGTCTAAATCAAATGACACATTAATTTAGACTTTATCATGTTAAAGTTTGTAACAGACATTTAAGTAACCAGAAGACTGGTTGGTCATGTTTGTCACATTTCACATGGGCAAGACTTCACTTTTCACAGTTTTCAAATGCTACATACAATGGCAAGTAAAATATATGGGAACTGGCAAAAAAACAGTTTTGTTTACTAGTTCTTGTGTTAAGCACAGGGTCAGCAGAACCACGGTGGAGAGCGTTTGACCCACCAGTTTGCAAAGGACTGGGTGATGCCTCACTGCTTGAGTATTTGACCCACCAGTTTGCAAAGGACTGGGCGATGCCTCACTACTTGAGTATTTGACCCACCAGTTTGCAAAGGACTGGGCGATGCCTCACCACTTGAGTTCAGGACGCGACATAAAAACCCCCGCTTTCCCTAAACTGCATGAATGGCTGACCAGCAGGAACCAACAGAGTAAAACTCTGTTTCAGAATCTCAGTTTCAGCTGGGAGGCACTTTCAGACCCACCCTGGATGGTGCAGACCTGTCTTTAGTTTGGTTTTAATATGCAACTTTACCTGAATTCAGGAAGCACTAAAAAGCTGAACCACACTAATTCAGAGAGAATTCAACACCTGAGCATGTTTTTGTGGTACTGTCTGCACAATCTACAGCTTTAACATTTTACTCTTTACAGACACTCATATCCTTCCTGCACTGAAAGGCAAGCAATAAAATAATAATATGTGTTTGATTATCAATTGTAGAGCATATTTTTGGCCAAGCATCAGTGATCAGTTAAATTTAAATTGGCATTCACACAGATGATAAGCGTCTCCATTTTCTGTTTCTCTGTTTTCATGGTGGTGAATGTGAGAGTAACAGAGCACTTCCCCACAAAACTTCTGATCAATAAATAAACACCCACCAGTGTAATTTAATGCACTTTAGCCCTTACAGTCCACCATCCGAACCAAACGAAAGAGATACAATATCACAAAAACACTTTAGAAAACGAACAAGTTTGAAAACTGCCTGATGTCCTTCAAGAATGTTAGCTAACAAATACTGCTATCTGAGGCGGCAGCTACTGAAGCAGCATCAAAACTAACACTGACACTGCTCATGATCAGGTTCAATGGAGGGTAGAGGAGCCTAAATCAGTACTCAAGTAAAAGTATTGATAATGCATAAAATAATTACACAAGTAAACTTCCCCAAAACAACATGAGTAGAAATACAAAAGTAGCAGGTTGAAAATCTATTTTAAGAACTGAGTTCTGCAGTGAAACTTCTTAATACATGCGACATTTATCAGCAGAGGATAAAGATAGTACCACTGAAATATTGCCACTGTCAAAACATATTGAAATGAAACACAAAAAAGAATTAAAAACTAAATATGAATGGCTAAAATGTAACTGAGTGAAAAGATTTCTTTACTCATTAATATACTTTAGCAGAAGTAAATGTACTCAAAAATACAACAAAAAATAAAGTACTAAGTACTAAAAACAAAACTCAGGAGAGCAAAAATCCATCAATATTGTAGTTACATACATGTACTTGAGTAAATGTAAGTAGTTACTTTTTTAGCAATATGTTTTGCCCCACCACTTCTGGAGGTTTGGTGCCACCCCTGATGATAACTGTCTGAAAAAAATAGAAGAACGTTAACGAAGGAGGGGTGAAAAGACTTACGGTGTAAAGTATTATGTGATCAGTAATATGATTGTGTGTGTCATAGATATGGTGTGTATGATCTACGTCCTCTGAGTTTGAGGCTTTCGTTCGTAAATATATCAGTATGTCTTCATTACTGCCCACACATACAACACACACACAAATAACTGCTTTATTGCTGTGATTTGCTGCAGAAAACAAGCTACACACTTACAAACAAGGTTCTTTAAGGGTTATTGAAGAAAATGGGTCCATTAACCTTGAACACTCAAAGAACCCTTTGCATGATTAAAGGATTAATTCCATTGTGAAGTGGTTCTTCAGACTGATGGAGAATGTGTTGTTTATGGTTCTATATAAAACATTTTTGAAAAGGGTTCTATATAGCACCGGCAAGGTTACAAGCTTAATCTCGTAACAAGAGAAGAACCTTTTTGGTGCTATATAGAACCTGAAATGAATTTTAAAAATGGTCAAAACTTGATATGCTACATAATCATGAATACTGACTTTTCCAATAATGTCTTAATTACATGTTTCTTATTATAAAAATTAAATTTTAATATATCTTGGAGATCTTTTGACCAAATAACTCATGTGATGAACAGAGGTGCGTGGAGGAGCTTGAAACGCTAAAGGAGCTTTCACACATTAAAGTAAGGAAATTATTACTGCACTAAAACAGCTGAAAAATAAAACATATAGAAAAAAACACCACAGAAGTGTGAGGTCCAAAACCTGCTACGTCACAGAGCTGCAGTGAAACTTCATTGTCCGTCTATCAGCATAGGAACTGACGTTTGTTTCCTGTTCTGGTCCTTTATGAATTCATAAAACTCTAAAAATGGAAAAATGTATATTTTTGCTCTACATTACTTGTTACACAGCTCCTAAATTGCTGATTGGACAATGTTGGAAATCAATCAGCAATAATTAAACTTAAATTATTAGTTTTTGCCAGATTTAATCTATGAAAGAAACTGAAATGCTTAGTAGGTTGCATGTCAACAGTGTTGTGGCAGCGCCACCTGCTGTACTGGGTAGGGTAGGCACCATCTGATGGGTCATAATGGCTGGTCAGCCTAAACATATGAATCACAAATGCTTTCAACACTACTGTTCTTCCTTAATAGCCACTTTGGGCTAAAATAAGTGTTTCTTTTTCATTTTGGCTAAATAAACTTGTAAGGCATGGATGCTATCATGTTTTAAAGCAGGGATGCCCAAACCTTTTGTCTTGGTGGAGCGAAGTACAATATTTGAAATGTGAAATACAATTTGAAATGTGAAATCTTGTCCATGTGAAATGTGACAAACACACCCAACTAGCCTTCATACTTTCAACATCACTTCTGCAGTTTCCATTCAGACGTCTCTGATGGACAGGAACGTATAAAACAGTGAGGTGACATAACACAAACATTGAACTGTGCGGTCAGTAGACTGTAGCCATTAACAGGCTCTTTGTGGGTGAATTGGACCATATTCTGTCCTCACTAGAGCAAGCTGGGCTTATAGCTAAGCTAATAGGCTCCTCCCATAATTTTCAGAGACCGGCTTTAAGTTTAAATCTTTAAGATACAACATCCAACCTGTAACATCCAAAGTAAAGAATGTGTTACTTCAATGTCTGTTACAAACATCAACATCAAAGGCAGACTTAAGGTGTCATTTGAATTAGGCATTAAAGAGCACAGGGAACTGTATTAAATAAAAAAGGAGTAATACGTCTCCTTTAAAGTGAAAAAGATTTTTAAAATGCATATAGTGATACACATATAAGTTGTATGCAAGAGTTTTGTGCCCCTGGTCAAGTGGCATGTTTTGTTGATTTTTGAAGTGAGTATAAGTGAACACACCCTCTACAGAGAACATGCTTCTTCACATTTTAATGCACAATTATTTGTATATTTGCTGAATTGAACATTTTGGACCTTTGTGTAAAAGTTATGCCACAATTTTTTATTTTATGTTTTTCACTCCAATATGTTAAACTCAGCAAAGGCAATAATAATTTGCTAATAAAAATTAGCGAAAAACAAAAATGCCATATTAAAGTGTTCCCTGTAGAGGATGTGGTCACTTAGTTTTCACTTAGAAAACCAAAGAAACATGTAATTTGACCAGGGGTGCTCTAAACTTTTGCATATGACTGGTGATCTATCAGAATCTGCGAAAAGCATTATTTAACAAGCTTGTCCACTCCGTTACTCTGCGTTCTTCTCTACAGTGTTTCAGCATGTGAGCTGCGGCACTGAGGCGCCTTTAACACACACAGATCAGCAGCTTTGGATTAAATATGTCTGCTGTGATCTGAAGCCCCAGATTCATATAAGCTGTTCAGTCTAACGACTGAATAAGGGTCAATAGATGGTGTGGATTCTTCACGGCCTGGATCAGCCGTCTTAGATCCAAAGAAAGTCCCCTCCTCACCATTTCCAACAGCATATGGAGAACCTGCACGTAGCATGAGTGAAGATTATACAGTAAGCATTACAGAGACGACTGAACACGGAAAAGAAGAAGAAGATGACACGACTGAAACACTGACACACTTACAGTCCATGTTAGGAGCTTCTTCTCTGCAGCAGTCAGAGGAAAACATGGTGTAACAGAAATGAGTAACAGTTGATGCAATTATGGAAATCATGTTTACATAAAATGAAGATAAATATAACTGTGATAGCTCACCTTTGTTGAACAGTGTGACATCCTGTATGAATGAAAATATATAATATATGAAATGATCACAATATCAAATGTCTAATAGTAAATTGCTACATAAAAACATAGAGAAATTCATTTTTCAAGCTATTTCTTCACAGTGTGGTTACCTTGTGAAGTGATGCACTTCTTTCTTATAAACATGACCAAGACAATCATCAGAAGACACAGGATTATGGGAACTGCAACATATAAGGGCTTAAGACGATCATCATCTGTGTAGAGACAACAGTAAAAACATCAGCAGTTAGAAATAAAATAAGTATGTAATAATAATAAGTTACCCTTATTAGTCCCACAATGGGGAAAACCACCTCTGCATTTAACCCATCTATGCAGTGAAACACCCACATACACACTAGTGAACGCACACACTAGGAGCAGTGAGAACACTTGCCCAGAGCAGTGGGCAGCCCTATCCACATTATCTAAATAATGCAGATCAGAATCAGAATCAGAATCAAGCTTTATTGGCCAGGTATGCTACGCATACAAGGAATTTGGTTTTGGTTACAGGAGCTCACAGTGCACAGTACCAGACAGACATTTACATGTAGTGAATAAAATAAAATAAATATAAAATATAACAAAATAAAATAAAGTAAAATAAACCATGCTTTCCTACCATCACTCACTCAGACACACACAGTCATTCCTGTAAACCTTACAATGTGCAAAGTATGGGTCTGAAGTTAAAGTGCTGAGTGCAGCAGCAGGTTGAACTTCCTCAGCTGACGCAGGAAGCAGATTAACAGTGATGGTCATTTATATTTTCCCCAGTCATACATACTTATAATCATTTCCATGCAAACTCACCAGTTATCTCCTCAGTTGTTTTCTGAGTTGTTTTCTTTGTTGTCTCCTCAGTTGTTGTCTGAGTCACAGTGGTCATGGTTGGCTGTAGTCTTTTGTCTTTGTGAACCCTGACTGTAACTCTTTGTATCACCTTCCAGTTTCCTTTAGCAGTGTTTTTATTATTTGGGTGCACTTGTACAGCACAGAGGTACTGACCGCTGTCTGACTCCATCACTTCACTGATCCTGATGTTGTGACTGTTCGGTTCTTTGGTTTGGTTTGAGAGTCTGTTAAGCAGTTCTTTTTGCACAGTGCAGTGGTGACCATACTGGGGCGAATTACGCTTGGAATAATCATAAGAATACACACAGGTGCTGCTCTGTCCAACAGTCTTAATCCAGTAAACAACAAAGGACACCCCATTATATTCTTGTGTGAAGGTGAAACTACAGTTTAAACTCACTGATTCACCTTCAGTTACCTTCAGTGAAGATGTTTCCTCAGGTGTGGATGTTACTGCAGGGAGAGAAGAGCAGTGTATTACACTTTATCTCAGTTAGTGCATACAGATCTGACGTGTAACAAACTAAATAGAGCAGACGAGCACACAGAACTGCTGAGAGATATTTGAGGGTAAGTGAGACATGACCCAAGGGAGAAACTAAATTAAATGAAAGGAGAAAGATAGAATGATTGAATTAATGACTATTTGAATAATCTGGTGTTATTTACAATATATTCAGCAGTGATATGAACATCTGTAGTGATACAGTGATAATATAGAGAATGGAAAGTTACTCACTATGTGGGTTTGGAACAGCAACTATGTATAAATGGATGACGTTTTGAGATGTTTTGAATGGATATAAGAATCCAGAATCCAGAGATTTAACACAGGCAACAAATCCACTCTTTACTTTCAGTTTACAAACACGCTTTGGCTGTGAATGTTTCTTTTTGCAAAAATTCATTTCATCATTGTCAACGACAATCTTAATCCTGATGTGGTCACACTGTGAGCAGTTCAGGTCAATCCTGTTATCAGACTTTGTGCTTATTTGCCATTTCTTTGTTTCACATCTCAACTCTACTTTTTCCTTTGCTGCATAAATGAACGGAGTTTGCCCTTAAAAACAAAAAAGAAAAAGTTTGAGGAAAACAGTTTTCAAATTTTAGCCATTAGTCTTAATCCAGCTCACTTATTAATAACAGCAGACACAGCAGTCAATATGAACTCTCAGATTAATTTCTCAAAATAACAGTAAAAGTGAATAGAAACACTGAACAGTCAGAAACAAGATTTCCTTTGAAGGGAAATTAATGTCACTGTTTTTTATTTCAAACTGTAGCAACAACTGTATTACAGAAGTGTAACATAGAACAATGTTATATATAACAGCCTCCGGAATGATAATATACACATGAGAAAGTGAAAACTACTCACCGTGGCATTTACCAAGAAAACAGAGCAGAGGAGTGAAACACAGCCACACCACGACTTCCATTTCATTCACTGTGGTAAAAAGCAGAAGTGAGAAACAAAAATGCAATCATGCATCATTTTCACCTCATTTTAGTTTATTACTGTTCAAGGAACTCTGTGTACAAAAATACAGAGACATCCTTTATCAGTCTTTAATTAAAAATGCTAGATATTAAAGATATCATAAATAATGATGGGCTACAGGGGTTTCAAGGGTTCTTTAGTGAAGCCAGTGGTCATGTAGAGTCACTTGACAACTTAAAGGGGAATGCCACCATTTTTTCAAAAATGCACGCTGCACACTCGCTTGACTGTGTTTGAGCATATTCTAACACACAAAATGCCTTTTCATTTCTAGTGAACGCCATTCTTCAACCTGAAAAAAAAAAACATTAAAAATTAAACTTGGTTAGTTTTTACACATTCTGTTAAAATTTGAGATCATTTGAGGGAGAATTGGCTGTTATTAGACTACGGAATGATGTCAATTTTTTTGGGACACCCTGTATTTACGAATGAACCCAGCATTTCTCACAGTAACATAGAACTTTTGCAGAAAATGAGAACATTCAGCTGACAGATTTGAGCATTAAGTTAACCTGCACAGACACTAATATAAAACACAAAGGAAGATTTTACATGAGGAGCTTTTACTGAGCTTAGCAATCGAACAAATGAAGGTCTGAGTGAGTTTAAAGGGATAAATAAAGCCTTTCGCTGAGAAACTCAAACTCAGAGGACGTAGATCATACACACCATATGTAAGACAAACACACTCACATTACTCATCACGTGATACTTTACAATGCAAGATTTTTCACCCCTCCTACGTTAACTTTGTTTTCTTTTTTGCAGACAGTTATAATCAGGGATGGCACCAAACTTCCAAACGTAGTGGGGCGAATCATATTGTTAAAAAATTAAAGGCGGCTGAGTGATGAAACGCCATTAGGCCACTGACTACATTTACATTTACATTTACATTTACAGCATTTAGGAGACGCTCTTATCCAGAGCGATTTACAAAAAGTGCTTAAAAGCAAAAAGTATCTTTGCTAGTTGCAAGTCGTTCAGAGAGAAAGCCAGTCCTGAGCTCAGATACTGCTAGAAACAAAAGCCCCTGTTGATACCCAGAGAAAAGGAACAATTAAACATAGCACAATACACTGTAATAAGTGCAGTACAATACATTTCAATAAGTACTTAACTCAGTGCTCACTTAAGTGCTGTATAAAGAGATGTGTCTTCAGTCTGCGTTTGAAGACCCTGAGAGTCTCTGCTGTTCGGACAGCCAGTGGGAGTTCGTTCCACCACCTGGGTGGCAGGACAGAGAAAAGTCTTGATGCTTGTCTTCCACACGTCTTGAAGGATGGCGGGTCAAGCCGAGCTGTACTCGAAGCTCGAAGGGCTCAAGGTAGAGTTCGTGTTTTGACTATTGCCATTAGGTGCAGAGGGGCTGATCCATTTTTGGCTTTGTAGTCAAGCATCAGGGTTTGAAATCTGATGCGTGCAGCTACAGGAAGCCAGTGAAGGGAGCTCAGCAGTGGAGTGACCTGACTGAACTTAGGAAGACTGAAGACGAGCCGCGCTGCTGCATTCTGATGGATTTTTACTCTCCTGAGTTAAGTTTTTAGTACTTAGTACTTTTATACTTCAGTATTTTTGTAGTGTTTTTGAGTACATTTACTTCTGCTAAAGTATATTAGTGAGTAAATAAATCTTTTTACTCAGTTACGTTTTTTTCATTTTAGCCATTCATGTTTAGTTTTTAATTCCTTTTTGTGTTTAATTTCAGTACATTACTGGCATGGCCTTAACTAGCTATGAGGACATCAAGGTCCTGACCTCAGTAGTTTCAGAAGGATTTTTTTCCCACTTTTCTCCAGTCATGAGATTGAATGTAGAAACAGCACCGTTATGATAATGCAGAAAGTTAGTCCTCTCAGCAGTGCAGCCACAGTATCACAGACCCGCACAAATGGGGACAGGATATTTATTATGCCCCATTTTTTAAATCTGATTTGTTTTCTGTGAGCTGTCACTGTATTATGGCCAACCAAAATCTGCCAAGCTCCGCCTCATTTTCTTCAACCATCCAATCACTGCTTAACAACCATTGCTGTCTGTAATTGCTTCAGTAGTCAGCGTCTTTCTTGTTCGTGACTGGTGTTGAAACTCCCAGCTCCTCGGGAGTTTATGAAAGGTGTAATGAGACTCACTGTGGAAAAAGCAACGTAACTATCCATTGAGGAGTGACTGGTTTTCTGCTGACCTCAGAACAGCTGTGGTTTGGTCATAGATTTAACTACCCGCTTTGTTTATCTCTGTAGGTACTGGGCTACTCTGCCCAGAGAACCACAGTTGACTTGAGATGTTCAGGTATGCAGCACACATGCTATAGGCTATCATATAACATCACTATGGTAAAAATGTAGCTAGATAGTTAAGAGCTTATGAGCACTATTAACACAATAAGATTGTAAAATGCAAACCCTATATTTGAATTTTGTTTGGACTACTCGTAATGATGCTGGCTAAATCAGTGAGCTTTAGTCAAGTTCCAGTAGCTGCTCAGTTTTGGCTACTTTTTTTTCGTCTTCAGTCTTCCTAAGTTCAGTCAGGTCACTCCACTGCTGAGCTCCCTTCACTGGCTTCCTGTAGCTGCACGCATCAGATCTAAAACCCTGATGCTTGACTACAAAGCCAAAAATGGATCAGCCCCTCTGCACCTAATGGCAATAGTCAAAACACGAACTCTACCTTGAGCCCTTCGAGCTTCGAGTACAGCTCGGCTTGACCCGCCATCCTTCAAGACGTGTGGAAGACAAGCATCAAGACTTTTCTCTGTCCTGCCACCCAGGTGGTGGAACGAACTCCCACTGGCTGTCCGAACAGCAGAGACTCTCAGGGTCTTCAAACGCAGACTGAAGACACATCTCTTTATACAGCACTTAAGTGAGCACTGAGTTAAGTACTTATTGAAATGTATTGTACTGCACTTATTACAGTGTATTGTGCTATGTTTAATTGTTCCTTTTCTCTGGGTATCAACATGGGCTTTTGTTTCTAGCAGTATCTGAGCTCAGGACTGGCTTTCTCTCTAAACGACTTGCAACTAGCAAAGATACTTTTTGCTTTTAAGTCTCCTAAATGCTGTAAATGTAAATGTAAATGTAGTCAGTGGCCTAATGGCGTTTCATCACTCAGCCGCCTTTAATTTTTTAACAATATGATTTGCCCCACTACGTTTGGAAGTTTGGTGCCACCCCTGATTATAACTGTCTGCAAAAAAGAAAACAAGGAGGGGTGAAAAATCTTGCATTGTAAAGTATCACGTGATGAGTAATGTGAGTGTGTGTGTCTTACATATGGTGTGTATGATCTACGTCCTCTGAGTTTGAGTTTCTCAGCGAAAGGCTTAATTTACCCCTTTAAACTCACTCAGACCTTCATTTGTTCGATCACTAAGCTCAGTAAAGCTCCTCATGTAAAGTCTTCCTTTGTGTTTTATATTAGTGTCTGTGCAGGTTAACTTAATGCTCAAATCTGTCAGCTGAATGTTCTCATTTTATGCAAAAGTTCTATGTTACTGTGAGAAATGCTGGGTTCATTTGTAAATACAGGGTGTCCCAAAAAAATTGACATCATTTCGTAGTCTAATAACAGCCAATTCTCCCTCAAATGATCTCAAATTTTAACAGAATGTATAAAAACTAACCAAGTTTAATTTTTAACGTTTTTTTTTTTCAGGTTGAAGAATGGCGTTCACTAGAAATGAAAAGGCATTTTGTGTGTTAGAATATGCTTGAACACAGTCAAGCAAGTGTGCAGCGTGCATTTTCGAGAAAATTCAATAAAAATGCACCAACTGGAGCTGCGCTGGACACAAGACATGCTACAGCGTGTTTGGCAGGAGCTGGACTACCGACTTGACATGTGTCGCGTCACAGGTGGTGCGCATATTGAACATTTGTGTAGCTTTGTGAAATCGGTTATAAAATCTACATCCCTCTGAATTTCTTGTTCAAATTTTGATAAATAAATCTTGTATTGTTCAACATAAATAATTTTGTTTGCCAGGACATGTAGTTACTCAGATATTCACATCTCAAATTATGTCAATTTTTTGGGACACCCTGTATATCAATATGTCTTCATTACCACCCACACATACAGTAAATGCTTCACTGCTGTGATTTGCGGCAGACAACAAGCTACACACTTACAAACATGGTTCTTAAAGGGTTCTTTCGCAAAGAAATTGGTTCTATAAGAACCATGAACTCTCAGAGAACCTCTTGCATGATTGAAGGATTGTTTCCATCGTGAAATGATTCTTCAGATTGATGGGGAACGTGTTCTTTATGGTACTATTTAAAACCTTTTTGAAAAGGGTTCTATATAGCACCAACAAAGGTTCTTCCACTGTTACAAGCTTGATCTCGTAACAAGAGAAGAACCTTTTTGGTACTATATAGAACCGTAAACAACACATCCTCCATGAAATTGAAAAACAATTTCATGGAGGATGAAGAATGAAAAATTGAAGAACAATTTCATGATGCGAAGAACCCTTTAATCATGTAAAGGGTTCTTTGAGTGTTCATGGTTCTATATAGATTGATAAAAGCTTCATCATTACCTCAGATGACTTTTTAACATGGAATATATGTATATATATATTTAATGTTGGCTAACTTGGCTTTAGCTTTTATTGTATAGATCGTTGTTGCAATGCTTTCACAATACAAATGTAATATTGTTATGTCAGTAAAGTTAACATGAACTTGAACTTGAAATATGTAGTCAGATATGTGTATGTACATGTGAGTGTCATTCACTCTGGGACAGTGGTTGAGCACTAAACCACAACCTTTTTGCATTGCAAGATTTCTTTATATGTTGTAATCACAAAGTTATAACCAGGGTCGCCGGAACCACAGTGGTGAACAGGCATTTGACCCAACAATTTTCAAAAGGCTGGGTGACGCCGTGCTAATTTTTGAGTCCAGGACGTGACATAAAAACCACCGCTTCCTCTAAACTGCATGTAACATAGTGATAAATTTTAAAAATAAGTAACCATCATGTATTTTCTGTAAGGGAGCTTTAAAAGGTATTTGATTCTTCAGACGTCTGGTTCCCATCACTACCAACGTAAACAATTCTGACTTGGTTGTTTACATCTCAACAATTTAATTATGCAGGAATTTTGAAAAAATGGTGGCATTCCCCTTTAAGTGACTCTATATGACCACTGGCTTTACTAATGAACCCTTGAAACCCCCGTAGCCCATCATTATTTATGATTTCTTTAATATCTAGCATTTTTACTTAAAGACTGATAAAGAATGTCTCTGTATTTTTGTACACAGAGTTCCTTGAACAGTAATAAACTAAAATGAGGTGAAAATGATGCATGATTGCATTTTTGTTTCTCACTTCTGCTTTTTATCACAGTGAATGAAATGGAAGTCGTGGTGTGGCTGTGTTTCACTCCTCTGCTCTGTTTTCTTGGTAAATGCCACGGTGAGTAGTTTTCACTTTCTCATGTGTATATTATCATTCCGGAGGCTGTTATATATAACATTGTTCTATGTTACACTTCTGTAATACAGTTGTTGCTACAGTTTGAAATAAAAAACAGTGACATTAATTTCCCTTCAAAGGAAAACTTGTTTCTGACTGTTCAGTGTTTCTATTCACTTTGGCTGTTATTTTGAGAAATTAATCTGAGAGTTCATTTTGACTGCTGTGTCTGCTGTTATTAATAAAGTGAGCTGGATTAAGACTAATGGCTAAAATTTGCAAACTGTTTTCCTCAAACTTTTTCTTTTTTGTTTTTTAAGGGCAAACTCCGTTCATTTATGCAGCAAAGGAAAAAGTAGAGTTGAGATGTGAAACAAAGAAATGGCAAATAAGCACAAAGTCTGATAACAGGATTGACCTGAACTGCTCACAGTGTGACCACATCAGGATTAAGATTGTCGATGACAATGATAAAGTGACTTTTTGCAAGAAACATTCACAGCCAAAGCGTGTTTGTAAACTGAAAGTAAAGAGTGGATTTTTTGCCTGTGTTAAATCTCTGGATTCTGGATTCTTATATCCATTCAAAACATCTCCAAACGTCATCCATTTATTCATAGTTGCTGTTCCAAACACACATAGTGAGTAACTTTTCATTCTCTGTATTATCACTGTATCACTACAGATGTTCATATCACTGCTGAATATATTGTAAATAACACCAGATTATTCAAATAGTCATTAATTCAATCATTCTATCTTTCTCTTTTCATTTAATTTAGTTTCTCCCTTTGTTCATGTCTCACTTACCCTCAAATATTTCTTAGCAGTTTAGTGTTTTTGTCTGCTCTATTTAGTTTGTTACATGTCAGATCTGTGTGCACTAACTGAGATAAAGTGTAACACACTGCTCTTCTCTCCCTGCAGTAACATCCACACCTGAGGACACATCTTCACTGAAAGTAACTGAAGGTGAATCAGTGAGTTTAAACTGTAGTTTCACCTTCACACAAAAATATAATGGGGTGTCTTTTGTTGTTTACTGGATTAAGACTGTTGGACAGAGCAGCACCTGTGTGTATTCTTATGATTATTCCAAGCGTAATTCGCCCCAGTACGGTCACCACTGCACTGTGCAAGAAGAACTGCTTAACAGACTCTCAAACCAAACCAAAGAACGGAACAGTCACAACATCAGGATCAGTGAAGTGATGGAGTCAGACAGCGGTCAGTACCTCTGTGCTGTACAAGTGCACCCAAATAATAAAAACACTGCTAAAGGAAACTGGAAGGTGATACAAAGAGTTACAGTCAGGGTTCACAAAGACAAAAGACCACAGCCAACCATGACCACTGTGACTCAGACAACAACTGAGGACACAACAAAGAAAACACCTCAGAAAACAACAAAGAAAACAAGTAGTGAGTTTCATCTACATTATACTGTATAAAAGCAGCTCTCTATGATTTATGTATGCATAAGTAAGGTATACGTATAGAAGTTCATATACTGTTCACTTTCCACACATCCTCTACTGAGAACACACTTAAATATGGCATTTTCTACACGTTAGTGCTCAATTTCTATTTACTCTCTGAGTTTAAAATATTGAAAACAAATAAAACATAAAATATAAAATGTGCCATAACTTTTATATTTAGATGTTTTTCCCCAATATGTTAAACAGTAATTGTGCATTCAAATATGCAAAGGTTTGTTCCCTTTAGAGGATGTGTTAACCTATTCACACTTATATCAATAAATCAATGTCATCTGACCAGGGGTCATATATATGTATATAAATATACTGAAATTTGTTCTTCAAACTAGCTCATAAGATATCAACTATCTTTTTAAAAAGAAGAAATTTTGGTTGCTTTATGCTGTATTAATGTTTATTAATATGTATTTTAATAATAAATAGTGTTTTATGAGCATAATCACACTCACTGCTGAGATAACTGGTGTTAAATAATGTGTACACATACAAACTCAATCACACCAGGTTTATATAATATAACTAAGAATATAAACGTCACTTTTATCTGCACTGTTTTACAGTATTTCTAATCACTGACACTGTGATGGTCGTTACAGGTGTTCACTCTCTCATGCCTCTGTTTACTTCATGGCCCATATGTTTGTGTCTTCTGCTTTCTGTTTGGATCACATTTGCACTCATAAGGAAAAAGGCCAGCACTGCACAAGGTGACCCTACAGTATGAATCTCTATGACCTCTGTCTGACCTTCTAATAAAGAGCTCTATGATTAATGAAACTAATAATCTAGTTATATGTATTTATTTTCTGATGATCAGTGAAACTAATAATACTAATAATGTATATGTGTCTCTACAGGATCTCAGGCTGTGCCGTTACAAAGGTAGACTGTGACAATAAAGTTGAAGTTCAGGTCTTAAATGAACTTGATCACTTTCATTATTGTGGAATTGGTCCTCATTTCTTTTCCTGTCTCTGCTGCAGCCTCCAAAACGGAGAAGCAGCTCCTGATATTGATGGTGAGATCTTAGATTTGATGTGTTTTTATTTTTCTTTACAATTTCTAAATCCTTTAAAAGCTCTCATTGGGTGATGTGTGATGTGTACAAGTTCTCCATAAGCTGTGGGACATGGTGAGGAGGAGAACTAGGATCCATCAGGAATCCTGCCAAGAAGATCCACACCATGAAGAATCCACAACATCTGTTGATCTTTATGCAGCCGCCAGGCTGAATGATGGATCTGGAGCATCAGAGGACACCAAACATATTCATGATAAAGATTATCTGTTGTTTTTAAAGGGGTGAATTGTAACAATAGTGTTCATAGATATTAAATAGTCTCCCCTTTCACTGACACGTTTATCCATTTCATTTAAATCTTCATTCTAACGTGAATTATTAATGTGTTTTCAGAATATGTGTGCCAGAACATTAATTTAAAACTGCTGTATGTGATCTTGTTTTGTTTTTCTTTGTGCAGCATTAAATCAAGTGTCTAAGTTTTCACAAATCGAATTCTGAGGAATTTATACTCCTGCTGTATGAGGCACTTTCCCTGAACAAGTTCACTTTATGGCCCATGACCTTTTTACATTTTAAAAAAAATTAAAAAAAATACAACAATTTAATGAATAAAGAATAATTTTTCCCTATTAATTTATTTAACTTAACAGAAAGTCATTTTAATCTGTATCCCAAATTTTACGTGCAACCCTGTTACCCAAACTTGTTTTCTCTGGAACATTCCTACAGGAAATTTACATCAACTTATTGTTTTCTCTATTTGCAGTTTTCTCAATACTGATTTCTCAATTTACTCACAAAAACTGACTTGGCTGCATCAGTATATATATGTGTGTGTGGGTGTCTGTGTGTTTGTGGGTGTCTGTGTGTGTGTGTGTGTGTGTGTGTGTGTGTATGTGTTTATTTAAACTATATGGTTATTAGTAGTTAGCATGCAACATGTAAGCACAAATCTGTAACCTTGTTACCCATTTATTCTATTATTCAATTATTCAGTTATTTTAATTGAAGAAAATGAAGTAAAAATGGCTTGAAACAAATATTTACAAAAAAATATTTTGACTGAAACAACTTTACCTTCTGCTGTATGGTGTATATTTTATATGTTTTTTACTGTATCAATATTATCTTAATGGGGGATATGATCTCTGTATTCAACCTGTAATCCAGGTTTCAATCCTGCTATTCAGTGATTTCTGGTGAAAATAGTCTAAAAACCTTTATTTTAGTAGGTTATGTTACCAGAAGTGTCAATTAGTAATGAGAGTCATTAGTTAAAATTACTAAAACTGAAGAAACTTCAAAGCCTTAAGAGTGAAAAACTCTAAAGGCTTTAAAGTAACATATACAAGAAAAACAGAAAACACAAGACATTTCAGAAAACAGCGGCTCATATAGTCTCTGATTTGACAGCTTGAGGTGGGAAAAAAGTACTTATTTTGGTTAATCGTTCAGCAAAAAACATCAAAGGAAAACAATAAATTTGAGGCCTAAAATGAACACTAGTCATAAGCCATTTCACTCTGTGGATGAACATGAGACAGAGCTGGATAAAACAGACTGCAGCACAGAGACTCCATATTAGAGGAAAAAAATGGTATATTTCATAAAACAATGAATATTTTTCATGTTTCAAGATGTTTTTATTCAGTAAAAGTATCAAAACATACCTCCTATTTAGCTTTAAGAGAGGGTAAAACTTTTTATTCAGGCTATAACTGGTATTTTGTGAGGTCAGTGAGTGTCCTGCCTACAGAGTTTCTTAAAGCAGCTTTTCATTCTTGTCCTGTGCCCTTTAGAAAGCTATGGGAGGTCATTACATCTCACTAAAGAAGAACAAACAAATTATAAATAATGGATAATCAAAATACAAACAACCCACAAAATTACACTTTGTTATGTGAAAAAAAAGTTTTAATTTATTTGTGTAGGCCACACCTCCGTTTGTGTCTCAGCCACACCCTCTCCATACTCTCCGTACTGGAGTGATTTGTTCACTCGATTCAATCCACCGAACTGATTCTTTTAAACTCCTTGTTTCAATGAATCGAATGTTGGATTCAACAATTCAGTGATTCACAGGTTATGAAATGATTCCAGAAGGCCTGACCAATGGGAGAGCTTGCTTAGCTGTATCTACCTACCTTAATTTCTTTGATGTTAAAGACGGCACAATAACACTGAAGCCCTGAACGCGGCCGATGTTGATACTGATCCAGTGTTTTATCTTTAAATGCTCTTTATAATTAAAGCACTTCACTTAAGATGAGCATCTCAAAGTAGTTGTAGTCACAACATCATATCACTCAGTGTAGTGAGTCCTGTTTCAGACTAGACTTGATACAGGATTAGATTACACTCAGTCCTTGTTTCCTCTGATGGTCCATCCATAATTTTCTGCTGATATTATTTTATGCAACATATAGGGTGTAGATGTTTCTTGTGTAAGTGAGAGGGGAAATCAGACAGTGTCTGCCTCTGTGGTTGATGCCTGTTCATTGATATGAGGTCATTACCTTCTTCTAGAAATAGGGCTTCTGTCCTGATCCTAGTTCACCTTTCAGGGGTACAGGCTCTGACATTGTTTTAATCTATTTTAGTGCTGGATGCACTAAGAAGTTCCGCTGCAGTTCTACAGGAAACTCAGTACTGGAGGGACGTCAGCACTCGAGGGGTTGTTGAACCTTTTTTACTCAGTGGTGTTTTTTCGACAGCCACTTTTACTTCTGCTTGAGTCATGATTTCACGGAAGTGAACAACTTCTGCAGTATGAGTTTGAAGCTCGTCTGCACACAGTGTCCACCACAAAGCTGTGATTAGGTAGAAGAACTCCAACGTTTATTCATTGTTATAAGAAATGTGTTGACATATATTTACAGAAATATATAACTTGCTATCAAATCTTACTGTGAAGTAGTTATTCATTTATTAATTTATTCCTTTTAGCAAAAAGCGTTTTAACTTTGACTCATAATAATGGCGGAACCCATTTTAGTGCTGCATTGAACCATTTTCCCCCAAAGGTTCCTTAAAGAAGCATATACAAGAGGTTCTCCATCATAGAGGAGGAGAATTTCACTGATGTTGTAAAATTAATAGATAAATCTATTAATGCAATGTAAACAAAGCCATTCAGAGTGGCTTAATGTGAGATGGTTCATTTTAGAGAAACTTAGAGACTCAGATGTCTTTACAGTGGTGGTGATGGGAACCAGGGGTCACAATGTCTACAACAAAAATTTAGCCATTTTATTTACTATCCAAAACCACCAGTGAGCCTACACGTGTCTTCTGAGTGTTTATATGTAATGTTGATGATAGTAATCGAGCGCTAAATCTGAAAAAAAAAAAGTAACCATCGTGCATTATCTTTTGAGAGGGAGCTTTATGCGGTTTAACTCTTCAAACGTCTGGTTCCCATCACTACCACTGTGAATAATACTGACTTGGTCAGTTTTTCTAGAACAAAGCATTTTGTATGAAACCACTCTGAATGACTTTGGTTACATCTTAACTATTTAATTCTGAAAAAAATGGTGGAATTCCCCTTTAAGTAAACAACTGACTCTATGTAACCATTGGCTTTCCCAAAGAACCCTTGAAGGACCCCCTGACTTCTGCTTTTTCACCACAGTGCATGAAATGGAAGTCATGGTGTGGCTGTGTTTCACTCTGCTGCTCTGTTCTCTTGGTCAATGCTATGGTAAGTAAATTTCACTTTTTTGTGTGTTTATTATAATTTTAGTGTCAATCGGGAAGCTGGTATATATAATATTGTTCTATATTACATTCTGTCATTCAGTTTTTGCTACAGTTTGAAATCACAGACATTAATTTCTATTGCAGAGAAAGTCTTGTTTTTCTGTCTGTCCAGTGTTTTTGTTCACTTTCACTGTTATTTTGAAAAATGAACTCTGAGTCACTGACACTTTGGCTGTTATTGTTAATGCAGTGAGCTGGATTAAAACTACATTTGCAAGCTGTTTCCTAAAACTTACAGTAATTTTCTTTTTCATTTTTAAGGACAAACTCAGTTCATTTATACAGCAAAGAAAAAAGTAGTCTTGAGATGTGAAACAAACAAATGGCAAATAAGTACAGAGTCTGACAACCGGATTGACCTGAACTGCTCAGTAAAATGTGACCATAATAAAATTGTTGACCTTGAGTGCGATGATGATGATGATGATGATGATGATTCACAGCCAAAGCGTGTTTGCAAACTGGAAGTAAAGAGTGGATTTTTTGCCTGTGTTAAATCTCTGGAGCCTGGATTCTTATATCCATTCAAACCGTCTCCCAACATCATCCATTCATACATAGTTGCTGTTCCAAATAAAGACAGTGAGTAACGTTTCATCCTCTCTTTCATTCATATCACTTAGATATTGTAATATATTGTAAATAACATGATACTATGTGCATCATCATTTATTTGGGGTCTTTTAATTTCATTTCATTTCACTTCTTCCTTAGTTAATGTCTAATTTTCTCTTGAATATTTCTCTGTAGTCTTGCACAATCCTCTGCTCTATGTAGTTTGTTACATGTCAGATCTGTGTGCACTAATCAAGATAAAGTGTAACACACTGCTCTTTTCTCCCTGCAGTAACATTCACACCTCAGAAAACATCCTCACTGAAAGTAACTGAAGGTGAATCAGTGAGTTTAAACTGTAGTTTCACCTTCACACAATAATATAATGGGGTGCCATTTGTTGTTTACTGGATTAAGACTGTTGGACAGAGCAGCACCTGTGTGTATTCTTATGATTTTTCAATTTATGAGCCGATCGTGCTCGGTCACCACTGCAACGTGCAAGAAGAACTGCTTAACAGACTCTCAAACCAAAGAACCGAATAGTCACAACATCAGGATCAGTGAAGTGATGGAGTCGGACAGCGGTCAGTACCTCTGTGCTGTACAAGTGCACCCAAATAATAAAAACACTGCTAGAAAAGGAAACTGGAAGGTGATACAAAGAGTTACAGTCAGTGTTCAGAAAGACAAAAGACCACAGCCAACCATGACCACTGTGACTCAGAAAACCACTGAGAAAACAACAAAGAAAACGACTGGTGAGTTTGCACTGAACTGATTGTTTGTATCATTGGAGAAAATATAAATGATCCCTCACTGTTAATCTACATTATTTTATTTCTAACTGCTGATGTTTTCACTGTTGTCTCTACACAGATGATGATCATTGTCATTGATTGTTATGGTTGTGTTTATAAGAAAGAAGTGCATCAATTCACAAGGTAACCACACTGAAGAAATAGCTAAGTTCTCTGTGTTTTTATGTAGCCATTTACTATTAGACGTTTGATATTGTGGTCATTTAATATATTATATATTTTTCATTCATACAGGATCTCAGGCTGTACAACAAAGGTGAGCTGTCACAGTTATATTTATCTTCATTTTATGTAGACATGATTTCCATTATTGCATCAACTGTTACTCATTTCTGTTACATCATGTTTTCCTCTGATTGCTGCAGAGAAGAAGCTCCTAAAATGGACTGTAAGTGTGTCAGTGTTTCAGTCGTGTCATCTTCTTCCTCTTTTCCGTGTTCAGTCGTCTCTGTAATGCTTACTGTATAATCTTCACTCATGCTATGTGCAGGTTCTCCATATGCTGTTGGAAATGGTGAGGAGGGGACTTTCTTTGGATCTAAGACGGCTGATCCAGGCTGTGAAGAATCCACACCATCTATTGACCCTTATTTAGTTGTTAGACTCAACAGCTTATATGAATCTGGGGCACAGCAGACATATTTAATCCAAAGCTGCTGATCTGTGTGTGTTAAAGGCGCCTCAGTGCAGCAGCTCACATGCTGAAACACTGTAGAGAAGAACGCAGAGTAACGAAGTAGTCAAGCTTGTTAAGTAATGCTTTTTGGAGATTCTGATAGATCACCAGCCATATGCCCATTTAATACAGTTCTTTAATGCTCTTTAATGTCTAACTCAAATAATACCTTAATTCAGACTTTGTATGATGTTAAAGTTTGTAACAGACATTTAAGTAACACATTCTTTACTTTAGATGTTATAGGTTGGATGTTGTGTCTTTCAGTAAAGATTTAAACTTTAAGCTGGTCTATGAGCCTGTAAGTTTAGCTATATGCCCAGCTTGCTCTAATGAGGGCAGAATATGGTCCAATTCACCCACACAGAGCCTGTTAACATCAGTAAAAAAGAGTCTACTGACTCAGTCACCAGCACAGATTAATGTTTGTGTTATGTCACTTCACATCATTGTTTTATACATTCCTGTCCATCAGAGACGTCTGAATGGAAACTGTAGAGACGATGGTGAAAGTATGAAGGCTAGTTGAGCATGTTTGTTATATTTCAGGTGGGCAAGACCTCACATTTCACATTTTTTGAATTCTACATACAATGACAAGCAACATATATGTGAACTGGCAAAAAAAAACAAAACAGTTTTGTTCACTAGATCTTGTATTAAGCACAGGGTCGGCAGAACCACAATGGTGAGTGGGCATTTGACCCACCAGTTTTGCAAAGGACTGGGCGATGCCCCACTACTTTTTGAGTTCAGGATGCAACATAAAAACCTCTGCTTTGCCTCAACTACATGAATGGCTGATCAGCACGAACAGACAGAGTAAAACTGAGTGGCAGAGCCGATCAGAATCTCCATTTCAGCTGGGAGGCACTTGCCTCGGATGGTGCGGACCTGTATTTAGTTCAGTTTTAACATGCGACTCCACCCAAATTCAGGCAGCACTGAAAAAGCTGAACCGCACTAATTCAGAGAGAATTCAACACCTGAGCACGTTTTTGCGGTACTGTCTGCACAATCTGCAGCTTTCAACATTTCACTCTTTACAGACACTCATATCCTTCCTGCACTGTGAGCTGCTGTGAATAACAAAAGGCAAGCAATAAAATAATAATATGTGTTTGATTATCAGTTGTAGAGCATATTTTTGGCCAAGCATCAGTGATCAGTTAAATTTAAATTGGTATTCACACAGATGATAAGCGTCTTCATTTTCTGTTTCTCTGTTTTCATGGTGGTGAATGTGAGAGTAACAGAGCACTTGCATCCCCGTAACACTTCTGATCAATAAATAAACACCCACCAGTGTAATTTAATGCACTTTAGCCCTTACAGTCCACCATCCGAACCAAAGGAAAAAGATACAATATCACAAAAAACACAAAATGTGGTGGGTCTTTGAGTAGGAAAACTGCCTGATGTTCTTCAGAGATGTTAGCTAACACTAAGTACTAAGTACTAAAAAAAGTACTCAGAAGAGTAAAAACCCATCAATATTTCAGTTAAGTACATGTACTTGAGTAACTAGTTACTACCATAAATAAAGAGCTGTCATTAGCAAGACATGAAAGGCAATTTTAGTCAGTGGGCTAATGGCATTTCATCACTCAGCTGCCTTTTTTTGTTTTTTAACAATATGATTTGCCCCACTACGTTTGAAAGTTTGTTGCCATCCCTGGTTATACGTGTCGGAAAAAAAGAGAACAAAGTTAGTTAAGGAGGGGTGAAAAATCTTGCAGTGTAAAGTATCATGTGATCAGTAATGTGAGTGTGTGTGTAATAGATATCGTGTGTATGATCTACGTCCTCTGAGTTTGAGTTTCTCAGTGAAAGGCTTAATTTACCCCTTTAAACTCACTCAGACCTTCATTTGTTTGATCACTAAGATCACACAGTAAAGCTCCTCATGTAAAGTCTTCCTTTGTGTTTTATATTAGTGTCTGTGCAGGTGAACTTAATGCTCAAATCTGTCAGCTGAATGTTCTCGTTTTATGCAAAAGTTCTATGTTACTGTGAGAAATGCTGGGTTCATTCATAAATATATCAGTATGTCTTCATTACCACCCACACATACAATAAGTGCTTTATGCTGTGATTTGCAGCAGACAACAAGCTACACACTTACAAACATGGTTCTTTAAAGGAAGACAATAGTTCCATGAACCATGAACATTCAAAGAACCCTTTGCATGATTAAAGGATTGATTCTGTCATGAAGAGGTTCTTCAGATTGATGGAGAATGTGTTCTTTATGGTTCTATATAAAACATTTTTGAAAAGGGTTCTATATAGCACCAGCAAGGTTACAAGCTTGATCTCATGACAAGAGAAGAACCTTTTTGGTGCTATATAGAACCATAAACAACACATCCTCCTCAAATTGAAGAACCATTTCACGATGCGAAGAACCCTTTAATCATGGAAAGGGTTCTTTGAGTGTTCATGGTTCTACATAGATTGATAAAAGCTTCATCGTTACCTTAGATGACTTTTTAACATGTAAAAAACTATATTCAGAACTGACCTCTGTCTCTGCACAGGCTTTTGCTCAGCACACATATATATATATATATAGAGAGAGAGAGAGAGAGAGAGAGAGAATTGTTGCAATGCTTCGACAATACAAATGTTATTTTGTCATGTCAATAAAGTAAATATGAACTTGAACTTGAGAGAAATATCTGGTCATATATGCAGCCAGATACATATATGTGTATGTGAGTGTCATTCACCGTATGGAAAATAAAAAATATGGAAATGTATTTTTACAAGTTTGAAATACTTATCAAATAAATTGCAGTCCATGACAAAATACATTCCAAACACTAAAATGTATTCATATTTTTAACAGTTGCAGTCCTAAAATCTGGGGGGGCTGCATCTGCCCCACGCTTCCTGCGCCCGTGGGGTCCACTGCAGCCAGTCATGTGTATGGGAGTCATTCAACTATCTATCGGTCTATCTTTCTATCTATCTATCTATCTATATATATATATATATATATATATATACACCGATCAGGCACAACATTATGACCACCTCCTTGTTTCTATGCTAATTGTCCATTTTATCAGCTCCACTTACTATATAGGAGCACTTTGTAGTTCTACAGTTACAGACTGTAGTCCATCTGTTTCTCTGCATACTTTGTTAGCCCCCCTTTTACCCTGTTCTTCAGTGGTCAGGACCCCCATGGACCCTCACAGAGCAGGTACTATTTGGGTGGTGGATCATTCTCAGCACTGCAGTAACACTGACGTGGTGGTGGTGTGTTAGTGTGTGTTGTGCTGGTCTGAGCGGATCAGACACAGCAGTGCTGCTGGAGTTTTTAAGCACCTCAGTGTCACTGCTGGACTGAGAACAGTCCACCAACCATACATATCCAGCCAACAGCATCCTGTGGGCAGCGTCTTGTGGGCAGCATCCTGTGACCACTGACTACAGGATGACCAACACAAACTGTGCAGCAGCAGATGAGCTACTGTCTCTGACTTTACATCTACAAGGTGGACTGACAAGGTAGGAGTGTCTAATAGAGCGGACAGTGAGTGGACAGTGTTTAAAAACTCCAGCTGCACTGCTGTGTCTGATCCACTCGTACCAGCACAACACACACTAACACACCACCATCACGTCAGTGTTGCTGCGGTGCTGAGAATGATCCACCACCCAAATAGTACCTGCTCTGTGAGGGTCCATGGGGGTCCTGACCACTGAAGAACAGGGTAAAAGGGGGCTAACAAAGTATGCAGTCATAATGTTATGCCTGATCGGTGTATATTTAAGCAATCGAACACTCAAGGTCGTGTGTTATCACAAATAACTTCATGACTGTGATGATCTATGGCACTTTGCCTTCAGCTCGTGCCTGTGACCAAATCACAGCCGTGATGTTATAGCGGTAACACACAACCTTGAGTGTTTTATTGCTTTTATACAACAGTTAAATAAATAAAGTAATAAATTAATAAACTGGGCTGTGAACGCGGCGTTTAATATGTTTTAATGTTTGCAGTTCCTTCACCAAATTATAGTTCCTTAACAAGCAGCTTGTTGCTATGTGAGAGTAACGAGCTCTGCTCACTCACTGCACAGCCAGCAGTTCGTTCTCCAGCTCCACACAGAACAACTGACAGTTTGGGAATTTAGTGTAGTCTCATTTTCAGAGTCTGACCAAATCGGCTGTAAGTCGATGTATGTAATCTTAAAAGTATTTGTTTTCTGTTTGTGGCAAACTATGAAGTAAAAACGTTCAGATGGCTTGAGCGTCTCCTACAGCTATATACAGGGAGATTCACTCGAAAGAGGCCCCGAAAATTCTGTTGTAATTCCCGTTAGGATGAAGCGATCCAAACCGAAAAAATGCACTACATACCTTGACGTACGTGTAATTGATTGCATTACATGCGATGCCGGAAGTGATCTCCATTTTCTGCCAGACACATGAAGGGGTACGGGGGTATGCACCCAGAAGTTGCAAACAGAGGTTAAACATTGCGACGGCTGTCTGGTGCCTACCTCATCGCTCCGACGCAGTGGCCTCTTTTGAGTGAATATATATATATATATATATATGTATATATATATATATATATATATATACACACAAAATCTTTTCTTTAGCTTTTATCATATAGATAATTGTTGCAATGCTTCCACAATACAAATGTTATGTTGTCATGTCAATAAGCAAACATGAACTTCAGAGAAATATCTAGTCAGATATGTGTATGTATATGTGAGTGTCATTCACTCCGGGACAGTGAATGAGCACTAAACCACAACCTTTTCTTTTACTCACCATATGTTAGACCACAAGATGTTGCAAATATAAGTGTTTAGGTGTTTTAGTTTAGCGATTTATTTTACACGTAATAGCACACTTTTATGAAAAAGGCTGTACAGTGAAACAATCTGAAATCCAATTTAAAAATGGTCAAAACTTGATATGCTACATAATTGTGAATACTGACTTTTCCAATAATATCTTACGTGTTTCTCTAAATATATGTCAATATGTCTTATTATAAAAATAAAACTTATTATATCATGGAGATCTTTTGACCAAATAACTCTCATGTGATGAACAGAGGTGTGTAGAGGAGCTTCAACCACACACTAAAATATGGAAATTGTTACTGCACTGAAATAGCTGAAAAATAAAATAGATACCAGAAAAAACACTACAGAAGTGTGAGGTCTAAAATCTGCTAAGTCACAGAGCTGCAGTGAAACTTCGTAGTCCATCTATCAGCTTAGGAACTGATGTTTTTTACTGTTCTGGTTCTTTATGAATTCATAAAACTCTAAAAATGGAAAAAGTAATATTTTTGCTCTGCATTACTTGTTACACAGCTCCTAAATTGTTGATAGGACAATGTTGGAAATCAATCAGCAATAATTAAACTTAAATTATTAGTTTTTGCCAGATTTAATCTGTGAAAGAAAGTGAAATCCTTAGTAGGCTGCATGTCAACAGTGGTGTGGCAGCGCCACCTGCTGTACCAGGTAGGGATTGAATGAGTAGCTTTATTTAAGCAGCAGCGCCATCTGGTGGGTCATAATGGCTTTTCAGCCTAAAAATATCAATCACAAATGCTTTCAACACTACTGTGCTTTTTTGTCTTGGGGGAGCAACGTACAATGTTTGAAATGTGAAATCTTGTCCATGTGAAATGTGACAAACACACCCAACTAGCCTTCATACTTTCACCATCACCTCCGCAGTTTTCACTCAGACGTCCCTGATTGACAGGAACGTGTAGGAAAATGATGTAAAGTAGTCAGTAGACTCTTTTTTACTGACGTTAACAGGCTCGTTGTGGGTGAATTGGACCATATTCTGTCCTCACTAGAGCAAGCTGGGCATATAGCTATGTTAACAGGTTCCTCCCATAATATTCAGAGACAGGCTTAAAGTTTAAATCTTTACTGAAAGATACAACATCCAACCTGTAACATTCAAAGCAAAGAATGTGTTACTTAAATGTCTCTTACAAATGTCAACATCATGCAAAGTCTAAATTAAGGTGTCATTTGAATTAGGCATTAAAAATCAGAGGGAACTGTAAACACATTTAAAAAAAAGCAGTAATATCTCTTCTTTAAAGCGAAAAAGATTTTTAAAATGCATATAGTCATATGCAACATTTGTATTAAACAGTTTATGCACCCCTGGTCAAATAACATGTTTTGTTCATTTTGTAAATGAGTATAAGTGAACACATCCTTTACACAGAACATGTTTCTTCACATTTTAATGCACAATTACTGTTTATTTGCAGAATTTACCATATTGGACCTTTGTGTAAAAGTTATGCCACATTTTTTTTATGTTTTTCAGCCCAATATGTTAAACTCAGCAAAGGCACTAATAATTGTGCACTAAATTTCGCAAAAAACCTAAAATGCCTAAAATACCAGGGGTGCTCAAACTTTTGCATGTGACTGGTGATCTATCAGAATCTGCAAAAAGCATTATTTAACAAGCTTGTCCACTCCGTTACTCTGCGTTCTCCTCTACAGTGTTTCAGCATGTGAGCTGCTGCACTGAGGCGCCTTTAACACACACAGATCAGCAGCTTTGGATTAAATATGTCTGCTGTGATCTGAAGCCCCAGATTCATATAAGCTGTTGAGTCTAACAACTAAATAAGGGTCAATAGATGGTGTGGATTCTTCACGGCCTGGATCAGCCGTCTTAGATCCAAAGAACGTCCCCTCCTCACCATTTCCAACAGCATATGGAGAACCTGCACGTAGCATGAGTGAAGATTATACAGTAAGCATTACAGAGACGACTGAACACGGAAAAGAGGAAGAAGATGACACGACTGAAACACTGACACACTTACAGTCCATGTTAGGAGCTTCTTCTCTGCAGCAATCAAAGGAAAACATGGTGTAACAGAAATGAGTAACAGTTGATGCAATTATGGAAATCATGTCTACGTAAAATGAAGATAAATATAACTGTGACAGCTCACCTTTGTTGTAAAGTCTGACATCCTGTATGAAAGAAAATATGTTAAATATATAGTAAATGACCACAATATCAAATGTCTAATAGTAAATGGTCAGTTAAAAACACAGAGAACTACATGTTTGTCGAGCTATTTGTTCACAGTGTGGTTACCTTGTGAAGTGATGCACTTCTTTCTTATAAACACGACCAAGACAATCAGCAGAAGACACAGTATTATGGGTACTGCTACATACAAGGGCTTAAGACGATCATGATCTGTGTAGAGACAACAGTGAAAACATCAGCAGTTAGAAATAAAATAATACAGGTTGGCTGTGGGGGTCTTTTATATCCCCCCTATGATACATACATATAATCAGTTCAGAGCAAACTCACCAGTTGTTTTCTTTGTTGTCTCCTCAGTTGTTGTCTGAGTCACAGTGGTCATGGTTGGCTGTGGTCTTCTGTCTTTGTGAACACTGACTGTAACTTTTTGTATCACCTTCCAGTTTCCTTTTTTAGCAGTGTTTCTATTATTTGGGTGCACTTGTACAGCACAGAGGTACTGACCGCTGTCTAACTCCATCACTTCACTGATCCTGATGTTGTGACTGTTCGGTTCTTTGGTTTGGTTCGAGAGTCTGTTAAGCAGTTCTTCTTGCACAGTGCAGTGGTGACCGAGCACGACCGGCTCATACAGGGAATAATCATAAGAATACACACAGGTGCTGCTCTGTCCAACAGTCCTAATCCAGTAAACAACAAATGGCACCCCATTATATTCTTGTGTGAAGGTGAAACTACAGTTTAAACTCACTGATTCACCTTCAGTTACTTTCAGTGAAGATGTGTCCTCAGGTGTGGATGTTACTGCAGGGAGAAAAGAGCAGTGTGTTACACTTTGTCTCAGTTAGTGCACACAGATCTGACATGTAACAAACTAAATAGAGCAGACGAGCACACAGAACTGCTGAGAGATATTCAAGGATAAATGAGACATGAAGTAAAGAAGAAATAAAATGAAATGAAATTAAATAAAGGATAATGATTAGATGATTGAATGAATGACTATATACATAATCTGGTGTTATTTACAGTGTATTCAACAGTGATATCAACATCTGTAGTGATACAAAAATAATAAAGAGAATGAAAAGTTACTCACTTTTTGTGTTTGGAGCAGCAACTATATATGAATGGATGACGTTTGGAGATGTTTTGAATGGATATAAGAATCCAGAATCCAGAGATTTAACACAGGCAAAAAATCCACTCGTTACTTTCGCTTTACAAACACGCTTTGGCTGTGAATGTTTTTTTTTTTTGCAAAATTTCAGTTCACCACCATCATCATCATCAAGCTCAATCTCAATGTGATCACATTTTACTGAGCAGTTCAGGTCAATCCTGTTATCAGACTTTGTGCTTATTTGCCATTTGTTTGTTTCACATCTCAACTGTACTTTTTTCTTTTCTGTATAAATGAACTGAGTTTGCCCTTAAAAAGAAAAAGGAATTACTGTAAGTTTGAAGAAAACAACTTACAAATTTTAGCCATTAGTTTTGATCCAGCTCACTTTATTAACAATAACAGACAAACTGTTAATATGAACTCTCAGTTTATTTCTTAAAATGACAGTAAAAGTAATCAGAAACACAGGCAAAAACACAAGATTTTCTTTGAAAGGGAAATGAATGTCACTGTATCTGATTTCAAACAGTAGCAACAATTGAATAACAACATTGTTCTATATTACAGAAGTAAATTATCTATAACAGCCACCTGAATGACAATAAACACATAAGAAAGTGAAAATCACTCACCATGGCATTCACCAAGAAAACAGAGCAGAAGAGTGAAACACAGCCACACCATGACTTCCATTTCATTCACTGTGGTAAAAAAGCAGAAGTCAGAAAAAAAAAATGCAATCAGGCAGATTAACTTCCTATTCATTTCTCCTGTTTACACCTCATTCTAGTTTAATACTGTTTAAGGGACTCTGTGTACAAAAATACAGAGACATTCTTTATCAGTCTTTAATTAAAAATGCTGGATAATGAAGAAATCATAAACGATGATGGGCTACACTTTTAAAAAAGGGGGTTCTTCAAGGGTTCTTTAGTAAAGCCAATGGTCATATAGAGTCACCTGATAACTAAAAGGTGAATTCCACCAATTTTTTAGAATTCTTGCATAATTAAATAGTTTAATAGATTTAAACAAAGTCATTCAGAGTGGTTTGGTGTCAAGTGCTCAGTTCCAGTGAAACTTACCGAGTCAGAATTGTTCACAGTGGTAGTGATGGGAACCAGACATCTGAAGAGTTTAATACCTTTTAAAGCTCCCTTACAGAAAATACATGATGGTTACTTATTTTTCAAATGTATTACTATGTTATGTTTAGGGTTTAGGGAAAGCAGAACTTTTTATGTCACGTCCTGAACTCGCGGGGCATCGTCCAGTCCTTTTGGTGGGGTCAAATGCCCACTCACCACCATGGTTCTGGTGACCCTGATTATAACTATGTGATTACAACATGTAAAGAAATCTTGCAATGCAAAAAGGTTGTGGTTTAGTGCTCAACCACTGTCCCAGAGTGAATGGCACTCACATATAAATACACATATCTGACTACATATTTCATAAGTTCAAGTTCATGTTAACTTTACTGACATGACAAAATAACATTAGTATTGTGAAAGCATTGCAACAATTATCTATATAATATATATAGGCTGAGCTTTAAAGAGAGAAAATCTGTGCTGAGAAAGAGGTCAGTTCTGAACTCCAAGGTGGCCTAATATTGTTTTTTAGATGTTACAAAGTCATCTAAGGTAATAATAAAGCTTTTATCAATCTATGTAGAACCATGAACACTCAAAGAACCCTTTACATGATTAAAGGGTTCTTTGCATCGTGAAATGGTTCTTGAAATGGTTCTGATGTGTTGTTTATGGTCCTTTATAGCACCAAAAAGGTTCTTCTCTTGTTAGGAGATCAAGCTTGTAACATTGGAAGAATGCTTGTTGGTGCTATATAGAACCCTTTTCAAAAATGTTTTATATAGAACCATAAACAACACATTCTCCATCCATCTGAAGAACCTCTTCACAATGGAAACAATCCTTCAATCATGCAAAGGGTTCTTTGAATGTTCAAGGTTCATATAGAACCAATTTCTTTGCTAAAGAACCCTTTAAGAAACATGTTTGTAAGTGTGTAGCTTGTTGTCTGCCGCAAATCACAGCAATGAAGCATTTACTGTATGTGTGGGTGATAATGAAGACATATTGATATACAGGGTGTCCCAAAAAATTGACATAATTTGAGATGTGAATATCTGAGTAACTACATGTCCTGGCAAACGAAATTAAATAGGTTTCATGTTGAACAATACAAGATTTATTTATCAAAATTTGAACAAGAAATTCAGAGGGATGTAGATTTTATAACCGATTTCACAAAGCTACACAAATGTTCAATATGCGCACCGTCTGAGACACGACACACGTCAAGTCGGTAGTCCAGCTCCTGCCAAACACGCTGTAGCATGTCTTGTGTCCAGCACAGCTCCAGTTGGTGCATTTGTATTGAATTTTCTCGAAAGTGCGCGCTGCACACTCGTTTGACTGTGTTTGAGCATATTCTAACACACAAAATGCCTTTTCATTTCTAGTGAACGCCGTTCTTCAACCTGAAAAAAAAAACATTAAACATTAAACTTGGTTAGTTTTTACACATTTTGTTAAAATTTGAGATCATTTGAGGGAGAATTGGCTGTTATTAGACTATGAAATGATGTCAATTTTTTTGGGACACCCTGTATTTACAAATGAACCCAGCATTTCTCACAGTAACATAGAACTTTTGCATAAAGTGAGATAACACAGAGAACGGAAAGTTACTCACTTTGTGTATTTGGAGCAGCAAATATGCATAAATGGATGATGTTTTGAGATGTTTTGAATGGATATAAGAATCCAGAATCCAGAGATTTAACACAGGCAACAAATCCACTCTTTACTTTCAGTTTACAAACACGCTTTGGCTGTGAATGTTTCTTTTTGCAAAAATTCATTTTATCATTGTCATCGACAATCTTAATCCTGATGTCACACTGTGAGCAGTTCAGGTCAATCCTGTTATCAGACTTTGTGCTTATTTGCCATTTCTTTGTTTCACATCTCAACTCTACTTTTTCCTTTGCTGCATAAATGAACTGAGTTTGCCCTTAAAAACAAAAAGAAAAAGTTTGAGGAAAACAGTTTTCAAATTTTAGCCATTAGTCTTAATCCAGCTCACTTTATTAATAACAGCAGACACAGCAGTCAATATGAACTCTCAGATTAATTTCTCAAAATAACAGTCAAAAGTGAATAGAAACACTGAACAGTCAGAAAAACAAGATTTCCTTTGAAGGGAAATTAATGTCACTGTTTTTTATTTCAAACTGTAGCAACAACTGTATTACAGAAGTGTAACATAGAACAATGTCATATATAACAGCCTCCGGAATGATAATATACACATGAGAAAGTGAAAACTACTCACCGTGGCATTTACCAAGAAAACAGAGCAGAGGAGTGAAACACAGCCACACCACAACTTCCATTTCATTCACTGTGGTAAAAAGCAGAAGTGAGAAACAAAAATGCAATCATGCATCATTTTCACCTCATTTTAGTTTATTACTGTTCAAGGAACTCTGTGTACAAAAATACAGAGACATCCTTTATCAGTCTTTAAGTAAAAATGCTAGATATTAAAGAAATCATAAATAATGATGGGCTACGGGGGTTTCAAGGGTTCTTTAGTAAAGCCAGTGGTCATGTAGAGTCACTTGACAACTTAAAGGGGAATGCCACCATTTTTTCAAAAATGCACGCTGCACACTCTTGTTTGACTGTGTTCGAGCATATTCTAACACACAAAATGCCTTTTCATTTCTAGTGAACGCCATTCTTTAACCTGAAAAAAAAAACATTAAAAATTAAACTTGGTTCGTTTTTACACATTCTGTTAAAATTTGAGATCATTTGAGGGAGAATTGGCTGTTATTAGACTATAAAATGATGTCAATTTTTTTGGGACACCCTGTATTTACGAATGAACCCAGCATTTCTCACAGTAACATAGAACTTTTGCATAAAATGAGAACATTCAGCTGACAAATTAGAGCATTAAGTTAACCTGCACAGACACTAATATAAAACATAAAGGAAGACTTTACATGAGGAGCTTTACTGAGCTTAGTGATCGAAAACATGAAGGTCTGAGTGAGTTTAAAGGGATAAATAAAGCCTTTCGCTGAGAAACTCAAACTCAGAGGACGTAGATCATACACACCATATGTAAGACACACACACACTCACATTACCCATCATGTGATACTTTACAATGCAAGATTTTTCACCCCTCCTTCGTTAACTTTGTTTTCTTTTTTGCAGACAGTTATAATCAGGGGTGGCACCAAACTTCCAAACGTAGTGGGGCGAATCATATTGTTAAAAAATTAAAGGCGGCTGAGTGATGAAACGCCATTAGGCCACTGACTACATTTACATTTATATTTACAGCATTTAGGAGACGCTCTTATCCAGAGCGATTTACAAAAAGTGCTTAAAAGCAAAAAGTATCTTTGCTAGTTGCAAGTCGTTCAGAGAGAAAGCCAGTCCTGAGCTCAGATACTGCTAGAAACCAAAGCCCATGTTGATACCCAGAGAAAAGGAACAATTAAACATAGCACAATACACTGTAATAAGTGCAGTACAATACATTTCAATAAGTACTTAACTCAGTGCTCACTTAAGTGCTGTATAAAGAGATGTGTCTTCAGTCTGCGTTTGAAGACCCTGAGAGACTCTGCTGTTCGGACAGCCAGTGGGAGTTCATTCCCCCACCTGGGTGGCAGGACAGAGAAAAGTCTTGATGCTTGTCTTCCACGCGTCTCGAAGGATGGCGGGTCAAGCCGAGCTGTACTCAAAGCTCGAAAGGCTCAAGGTAGAGTTCGTGTTTTGACTATTGCCATTAGGTGCAGAGGGGCTGATCCATTTTTGGCTTTGTAGTCAAGCATCAGGGTTTGAAATCTGATGCGTGCAGCTACAGGAAGCCAGTGAAGGGAGCTCAGCAGTGGAGTGACCTGACTGAACTTAGGAAGACTGAAGACGAGCCGCGCTGCTGCATTCTGGATGAGTTGTAGGGGCTTGATGGCCTCATAGAAAGTCCAGCCAAGAGCGAGTTGTAGTAGTCAAGCCTTGAGATGACAAGACTGAACGAGCATCTCGGTGGCCTCTAAAATTGCCTTTCATGTCTTGCTAATGACTTGTCTTTATTTATGGTAGTAACTAGTTACATTTACTCAAGTATATGTAATTAACTAAAATATTGATGGATTTTTACTCTCCTGAGTTAAGTTTTTAGTACTTAGTACTTTTATACTTTAGTATTTTTTGTAGTATTTTTGAGTACATTTACTTCTGCTAAAGTATATTAGTGAGTAAAGAAATCTTTTTACTCAGTTACGTTTTTTACATTTTAGCCATTCATGTTTAGTTTTTAATTCCTTTTTGTGTTTAATTTCAGTACGTTGCTGGCATGGCCTTTACTAGCTATGAGGACATCAAGGTCCTGACCTCAGTAGTTTCAGACGGATTTTTTTCCCACTTTTCTCCAGTCATGATCCCGTTATGATAATGCAGAAAGTTAGTCCTCTCAGCGGTGCAGCCACAGTATCACAGACCTGCACAAATGGGGACAGGATATTTATTATGCGCCATTTTTTTAAATCTGATATGTTTTCTGTGAGCTGTCACTGTATTATGGCCAACCAAAATCTGCCAAGCTCCGCCTCATTTTCTTCAACCATCCAATCACTGCTTAACAACCGTTGCTGTCTGTAATTGTTTCAGTAATCAGCGTCTTTCTTGTTCATGACTGGTGTTGAAACTCCCAGCTCCTCGGGAGTTTATGAAAGGTGTAATGAGACTCACTGTGGAAAAAAGCGACGTAACTATCCATTGAGGAGTGACTGGTTTTCTGCTGACCTCAGAACAGCTGTGGTTTGGTCATAGATTTAACTGCCCGCTTTGCTTATCTCTGTAGGTACTGGGCTACTCTGCCCAGAGAACCACAGTTGACCTCTTGAGATGTTCAGGTATGCAGCACACATGCTGTAGGCTATCATATAACATCACTATGGTAAAAATGTAGCTAGATAGTTAAGAGCTTATGAGCACTATTAACACAATAAGATTGTAAAATCCAAACCCTATATTTGAATTTTGATTGGACTACTCGTAATGATGCTGGCTAAATCAGTGAGCTTTAGTCAAGTTCCAGTAGGTGCTCAGTTTGGCTATGGGCTCCACAGTCGGCTAAATTAGTGATTAGATGAGAAATTAAAACTGTATTTTGTTACCTACACACAACATACCACATCTGGCATGAGAAGTTTCACAGTTAACCAGCATATTTATGGTGTAGCATCATGTAGCTAACGTTATTAAGAGATCAGCAGGTGAATTAGACTGCGTTTTGTCTTATTAACTGTATGAGTAGCTGCCTTTCCCGTTATCAGGGGTTTGGTACAGAAGCAATACAAAACGTTTTTTTAAGAGCTTTGAGTTTAACGTACATATTGTATGTAAGAAATTGCTTTGGCTGGCTATGAAATTCGATTTGTGTTCTTGTTAGTTATGTAGCCTTTAGCACGCTAACGAGCCAGCTAGCAGAGGAAAGTGATGAAGATGTATCAGAGGTCATGTATAACAGGGGGAGTAGTTTGTAGCTTAAAGTCCAGTAAATCAAATGTTATGGTCTTGAAATGTTAAGCCTTCCAAAGTAGTTTGTTGCTATAGCTTACAAACTGCTTTGTCCGCCGTTCTTCTGTGTTTGAAAAGGGAAATGAGTCAGGTTGCAATGATTTCTCGGCAAGTTCTGCTGCTGAATTTGGAATTTGCTGCTGGAGTGTTAAAACAGGTATTGTAAAACAGGAACAAGTCAAAGTTGCTCTGGGTAGCATTAACGTGGCGTCTTGTCCAGAGATAAACAGAGTGAGTGGTTCAGTCTATGACCGAACCACTGCTGTTCTGAGGAGAAGTCAAAACCAGTTACTGCTGATTGGGTGGTTTCCACACTGAATCTCATAAAGCCCTTCAAAAGCCCTCGAGGACCTCACTGTCCGAACATGACAGGTGCTGATAACAAACCAGCATGAGGCAATCGTGAATAGAATCAGAATCAGTGACTGGAGGGCTGAGAAAACAAGGTGGAGCGTGTCTTAGAGCGTAATGGTATTGATTGGCCATAACGCTGAGACAAGTCTGACACAAAACAAATCAAATGTCATTATCTTAAAAAATGCAGCTTAATAAACATTCTTACCCCAGTAGATTTGACTAGATTGGGTAGAGTTGTGAGGCTGTGCCTCTGTGTGACTACAACATTATCAGAACTGCAATGTTTCCACATCAAAAATCATGAATGGAGATACATGAAAAAACCTTCTGAAACTACTGATGTCCAGACATTGGCGTTCTCATAACTAGTTACGGTCATGGGTAAAACGGGCTGATTCTCGTGATTGTTCTTATAAAAACTCAGCCAATTTGGCAGACCCACCACTATAGATGGTATTTATAGTAGTGAGAAGGAAATTGAAGTACTTTTTGGGGGTCTTAGAAAACCACATGAATGCATCTGTCAGAGCAGTACAAGCTATTCAGAAGGAAGTGAATGAAATAGAAGAAGTAGCTCTGCAAAACTGTATTGAATTAGATCTTCTCTTAGCAGAGAAAGCAGGTGTTTGTCAGGTTGTGGGAGGTGAGTGCTGCTGCACTTATATTTCCAATGCCTCAAGATCCAGGACACCTCTAACGGTATAAAAGAACTGCCGGAAAACCAGAGTTGGGATCCTTCTTATCTGTATTTGTGGTTCACCAGTGGGGGTTTGTGGAGAAAAGTCAGTTGTGGTTCAGTAATTATTCTGATCCTCGTTGTTATGTTGGTGTGGAAACTATTCATGCTGTGCCTGATCCGCTGTATGACTGGTCCCAGACCGGACCTTTCTGTGGAAGATGACTTCAGTGATTAAGCAGTCTTGGCCCACACACTTACCTTTGTATGATAGTGTTGACACTAATAGTGTCAAAGACAGGAAATGTGAGAAAACAATCTTATATTCTGATGATAATCTTAGCTATATATTTATATTAATCAAGTATTCAGCTTTAATCAAACAGTGTTAACTTTTCTGCCTGGCAACAAAGTATAATCAGCAGAAGACGTATAACCTGACATGCTGACAATGAATCTTTTTTAAGAAACATATAGGGTGCAGATATTTCCTGTGTAAGCAGGACAGGAAATCAGATAACGTCTGCCTCTGTGGTTGATGCTCATTTATTGAAGTCATCACCTTCTAGAAATAGAGCTTCTGTCCTGATCTTAAAGTTTACTTCAGTGTGGGTTTGAAGCTCCTCTGCACACACTGTCCACCACAAAGCCGTCATTAGGTGAGAAGAACTCCATTGTTTATTCAGTGTTATAAGAAATGTGTTGGCACATATTTACAGAAATAAATAACTTGCTATTAAATCTTATTGTGAAGTAGTTATTCATAATTATCTACACTTTTAGCGACAAGGATTCTGACTTTGACTTTAAATCTGAAAAAAATGTTTTCTTTAAGCAATATTTTGTAGTAAAATTATCTGCATCAGCTAAGCGGCCGCGCTGCGTTTACATCTCTGTTAAATATGATCTTTAGAAAGTGCAGTTTAGTGAAGGTTGTGGTTGTAGTTTATTCTCTTTCTTCATTTCACCACCAAACTGCAGCTGCGCTGATGAATCTGTGGGCTGGTCGCTGTGAAGAGGAGCTGCAGTTTCCTCATAATGCCCCAAATCAAAATCAGACCTGATGAGCATCTCTGTCCATTATCTCATCAATCTAACACATCAAAACCCGTCAGACGGTCTCAGGGAGCTGTTAGTTACTCCTGCACCGGACAAATGACACGGCCTGTATCTACTACGTTGATTTTGCGCACAAATAAAAAAAATAAACAACGTGAGTTCCGTTAAAAATGAAACATGACAACGATTAAAAGAAAACAAGAGAACGAATTCGAAAATCGTGATCACGAATAAACAAAAACGTACCCATGAAGTAAAGAAAACGTGCGCGCGTTTAAAAGAAAACGAGGGAACGATTTAAGAAATCGTGACCACGAATAACAGAAAATGTGTGCACGAGCTGCAAAACGTTTGCTCAAATTATTATTTTTTTTACCTCTGTCCCTTCCGGGGCTCTGTATTCATGTGCAGAAAACTGTGGTTAACTGAAGGCCTGAAAGGAAACATCTGATGAGTCCTTGAAATCACTCCGAACATAAACTGCATTTCTAGGCTGTATACGCAGGATTCTTTACTTTGGAACAACCTGCTATGACGTAGCAGTCGAGAAATGCAGCCTAGGCTTTGGAACGCAGCTATAGAGTTCCTTAAACAGCACTAAACTAATATGAGGTGTAAACAGAAGAAATTAATGCTTTGCACCATGATTTTTTTTACCACAGTGAATGAAATGGAAGTCATGGTGTGGCTGTGTTTCACTTTTCTGATCTGTTTTTTTTGATAAATGCCATGGTGAGTAAATTTCACTTTTTATGTGTGTGTTTATCTTTTTATTATCATTCAGGAGGCTGTTATGTATAATATTGTTCTATTTTACACTTCTGTCATTCAATTTTTACTACAGTTTGAAATCACATACAGTGACATTCATTTCCCTTTCAAAGAAAATCTTGTTGACAGTTTATCTGTGAGCTGGATTAAAACTGGCTAAATTGTAAACTGTTTTCCTCAAAATTTCTTTTTTGTTCTTAAGGACAAACTCAGTTCATTTATATGAACAAGTATAAAACAGTGTTGACCTGTGAAGGAAACAAATGGAAAATAAGCACAAAGTCTGACAACCTGATTGACCAGAACCGCTCGGTACAGTGTGACCGCATCAGGATTGAGCTTGTTGATGAAGATGAACTGGAATGTTGCAGAAATAAACAATCACAGCCAAAGTGTGTTTGTGATCTGGCAGTAAAGAGTGGATTGGTTGCCTGTGTTAAATCTCTGGATTCTGGTTTCCTTTTTCCATTCAAACCGTCTCCCAACGTCGTCTATTCCTACATATTTACTATTCCAAACCCACTCAGTGAGTAACTTTTCATTCTCTGTATTATTGTTGTTAATTAGTGTCTTATTTTCTCTCTAATGTTTCTCAGTAGTCTTGCGTTCTCATCTGCTCTGTTTAGTGTGTCACGTGCCATACATGTGTGCAGTAAGCAGGGTTGGGATGTAACGGAATGAAAGTGTTTGAAAAAAAATGAAATGAATGAAGTATCTGTATTCAGTCCACGTTACATTTTGTAAAGGCAGCTTTCAGAACACAATTACTTTTTACATTTTAGGAGAATATTTTTAGAATACTTACTTTTAGAATACTTAAGGATATAACATTTTTCAAATAATGGTAAGTAACTATTTAAAATAAAAAAAAAGACTTACTCTAAAGAAGAACTCAAAAATGGCTTCATTGCAGACACTTAAGTTCCTGCTAAAGCCTGAGTAGACTGATAATCACTGTGATGATCAGTTATTAATCTGAGTGTTAATAAACTGTTTTGAGGGATGCCTGAACTGAACAGTCAGCTCTCTTCACAAGTGATAAGCTTAGCTTTGGTCTTGTACTGGACTTCCATACATGCCATTACCTGACAATCACACAGCTACTCACTTCATACTCAAAGTTATGAGATTTTGTTATTGGGATGCGGCAAATTGTTGTCTTAGTTTGTGAAAGTGCAGTGGGATTAAGGCAGCAGCAGCACTGACGCAGGTGGAATTTTGGATTCATTTTGGTACTTTATCTGAATAATTATTTTTTTCTTGAAACATATTAACATGAGAATTACATAACAAAACTGCTCATCAGTTACAGCGAGGAGTGAATTAAATAAAATTACAGCTGAGTTTTTCTTGTGTGTTTTATTAATATGCATCCTAAATGTATTCTAAGTGTGTTTTTTTAAGTATTATAATGGAGTACATTACTGAACACATTTAGGACAGTGTATTTATTATTCAGCCATCACTACTTTTGTAACATATTTTGCTAAACTGGCAGTAACCAGGACATGTAATGCATTCTACTCTTTTCTCCCTGCAGTAACATCCACACCTCAGAGAAACATCTTCACTGAAAGTAACTGAAGGTGAATCAGTGAGTTTAAACTGTAGTTTCACCTTCACACAAAAATGTAATGGGATGTCATTTGTTGTTTACTGGATTAAGACTGTTGGACAGAGCAGCACCTGTGTGTATTCTTATGATTATTCCAAGCATCAACTGCTCCAGTACGGTCACCACTGCACTGTGCAAGAAGAACTGCTTAACAGACTCTCAAACCAAACCAAAGAACCGAACAGTCACAACATCAGCATCAGTGAAGTGATGGAGTTGGACAGCGGTCAGTACCTCTGTGCTGTACAAGTGGACCCAAATAATAAAAACACTGCTAAAGGAAACTGGAAGGTGATAGAAAATATTACAGTCAGTGTTCAGAAAGACAAAAGACCACAGCCAACCATGACCACTGTGACTCAGACAACAACTGAGAAAACAACAAAGAAAACAACTGAGAAAACAAGTGGTGAGTTTCATCTACATTATACCTGTATAAAAGCAGCTCTCTATGATTTATGAATGCATAAGTAAGGTATACGTATAGAATTTCATATACTGTTCACTTTCCACACATCCTCTACTGAGAACACACTTAAATATGGCATTTTCTTCACATGTTAGTGCTCAATTTCTATTTACTCTCTGAGTTTAACATATTGGAAACAAATAAGACATAAAATATAAAATGTGCCATAACTTTTATATTTAGATGTTTTTGCCCAATATGTTGAACAGTAATTGCATTAAGATAGGCAGAGGTTTGTTTCCTTTAGAGGATGTGTTAACTTATTCACACTTATATCAGGGGTCATATTTACGCAAATATCAACTATCTTTTTGAAAAAAAGAAATTTCTGAAGATCCTGGTTGCTTTACACTGTATTAATGTTTATTAGTATGTATTTTAATAATAAATAGTGTTTTATGAGCATAAACACACTCACTGCTGAGATAAATGGTGTTAAATAATGTGTACACATACAAACTCAGTCACACACAGGTTTATATAATATAACTAAGAATATAAACGTCACTTTTATCTGCACTGTTTTACAGTATTTCTAATCACTGACACTGTGATGGTCGTCTGTTTACAGGTGTTCACCCTCTCATGCCTCTGTTTACTTCATGGCCCATATGTTTGTGTCTTCTGCTTTCTGTTTGGATCACATTTGCACTCATAAGGAAAAAGGCCAGCACTGCACAAGGTGACCCTCCAGTATGAATCTCTATGACCTCTATCTGACCCTCTAATAAAGAGCTCTATGATTAATGAAACTAATAATCTAGTTATATGTATTTATTTTCTGATGATCAGTGAAACTAATAATACTAATAATGTATATGTGTCTCTACAGGATCTCAGGCTGTGCCGTTACAAAGGTAGACTGTGACAATAATGTTGAAGTTCAGGTCTTAAATTAACTTGATCACTTTCATTATTGTGGAATTGGTCCTCATTTCTTTTCCTGTCTCTGCTGCAGCCTCCAAAACGGAGAAGCAGCTCCTGATATTGATGGTGAGATCTTAGATTTGATCTGTTTCCTTTTTCTTTATATATTCTAAATCTTTCTAAAAGCTCTCATTGGGTGATGTGTGATGTGTACAAGTTCTCCATAAGCTGTGGGACGTGATGAGGAGGGGAACTAGGATCCATGAGGAATTCTACCAAGAAGATCCAGACCATGAAGAATCCATAACATCTGTTGATCTTTATGCAGCTGCCAGGCTGAATGATGGATCTGGAGCATCAGAGGACACCAAACATATTCATGATGAAGATTATCTGTTGTTTTTAAAGGGGTGAATTGTAACAATAGTGTACATAGATATTAAATAGAAATCATCAAAAAATGTTCAGGAATGTTTACAATTTGCTTATGTTTACAAGGGGGGAGGAGGGAAGAGGGGGACAGATAGTTAGTTCAGCACCAACATTCCCAGATTACCATAGGACTCTCTGTCCCAGATCTGCGCCTTTTTCTAACAGGAAAACGAATTAACCAAAGGCTCGACTAAACAGGTACGTTTTTAGCCTAGACTTAAAGATGGAGGCTGTGTCTGAGTCCTGAACAATGACTGGTAGGCTATTCCAAAGCTGGGGGAGCGTTGTATGAAAAGGCTCTTCCCCTGACGTAACTTTATTTATTCTATGTACTAACACTGCACTCACTGGACTCTGTCTATCATTCGTTATAACAGGCGCTAGATATTCAACTCATCACTGTGAACTTTATGAAATGGTTGGTAGGCCTTTACTTTCAGTGTGAAGACAAATTCATTGGATAATTTTTGTCTATAATGCGATAATTGTCTATAAAGCAGAAACAATTTCCTAGAGTGATTTTACGATAATTGTTAAAGAACTGTATCATTCCGTTTGTTGTTGTTTTGAATTTGGTTTTGACCCTGATTTGATCTGTTGGTTGTGGTCGTGTTGTTTCTTTGTTGATTGTTTTGTGTGCTGCCTTCTTGGCCAGGGCTCACTTGTAAAAGAGATTTTTACTCTCAATGTGATTTACTCTGGTTAAATACATCATCATCATCATCGTCGTTAACCGCTTAGTCCAGCTAGGGTCGCGGTGGTTAAATACAGGTAAAATAAAAATAAATAAAAAAATAAACACACCAGCCAGAGCAAACCGTTCAAACTCCCATCCCTATATCATAACATACATAACGTGTGTGAGTAACTGCTTTGTCTGGCTATAAACTTGCAGTAGAACCACGGTGTAACGCTTTTCTTTGTGTTCTTGTTAGCCGTGTAGCCTTTAGCATGCTAACGAGCCAGCTAGCAGAGGAACATGATGAAGCTGTATAAACAAGTCATGTATAACAGCAGTTTGTAACCTAAAGGTCAAATGTTAAGGTTTTAAAATCTTAAACATTTCAAAGTACTTTGTTGCTATAGGTTACAAACTGCTTTGTCCGCCATTATTTTGCAGTTTGAAAAGGGAAATGAGTCAGTTCGCAAAGATTTCTGGGAAGTTCTACTGCTGAATTTGACACTGGTGTTCGCCCCTCTGAGGACTCATCTAACAGCCTTCACGTCAGCGAATAACGTAATGGAACAGCCCTTAAGAAGGCATTGGGAATTCCCCCCAATAGGAAATGGAGAGTCCGAATGGACTAGGGAGTGTTAAAACTGGTCCTGAAACTGGGAAAGAAGTCAAAGTTGTTCTACGTAGCATTAACATGAGGCCTTGTCCAGAGATAAAGAGAGTGGACGGTTCAGTCTACGGCCGAACCACGGCTGTTCTGAGGACAGCTGAGAAACAGTAACTGCTGATTGGGTGGTCTCATTACTGTTTTCACATAATCCCTTAAAGCCCATCATAAACTCCTGTGGACCTTAGTGTCTTCATGCTAGCTACAAACATGTGCTGATAACAAACCAGCTTTGAGTAGTTGCAGGTAGCAACAGTTGCTAATCAGTGATTGGAGGGCAGAGAAAATAAGGCAGAGCGTCCACTGTCAGAACTAAAGGGTCTTTGCAGGTACATTTTTTGTTCATCAAGGTACAAACAATATAAATGTACTATCAAAGGTACAACAGTGGTTTTAAGGTCCAGTTGTGAACCTTTATTAAGTTTTTCCCAGTGGAAAAGTACATATTGGGTAGAATTGTCACCTCACAGCAAGGAGAGCCTGGGTTTGATTCCCCGGCCGGGACGACCAGGGTCCTTTCTGTGTGGAGTTTACATGTCCTCCCCAATGCTTGCGGGTTTTCTCTGGGTGTTTTGGTTTCCTCCAACAGTCCAAAGACATGCAGTCAGGCCAACTGGACATGCTAAATTGCCCCTATCAGTGAGTGTGAATGTATATGTCTGTGTGTCTGCCCTGCAATGCACTGGCAACCCAAAGGGATAAACAGCTTAGAAAATGTGTGTAAGACGAGACGGGGTGTGGAGTCCTAGAAAACCTAGAAAATATAATCTCATTGGATTATGGCGCAATTATGTTCCCTGTCTAAAGGTACTGAGATGTACCCTTGAGGGAACCAACCCAGAGCATGACTTAGAGCGTAATTGTTTTGACTGGCCATAACAGAGCAGCAGGACTAACACAAAACAAATCACGTCACTATTGTCGTGTTTGTCTTCTCTGTGTGGGTGGAGGTGTGAAATGGCTCACACAACAACTGAAATGTGGTTGGATGGTGGGTTTACTTGTAGATAAAGGCTTGCAACAGAAGACGTGCATAAGGAGTTAAGTGCTCTTTCTTAGTGCAGAGCTATGGGCTAAAAAATATCCACACCGAGGAGTACGAGCACTGACCTGAACTTACAACAAAACTCCTCCAAATATTCTCCCCACTAAGACACATATAACAATGCTATTGACTACTGAGGAATACATATGCAGAACACATCATTAAATAACACTATAACATTAACACAAAGGCAACTGTAGAAACTAGATAACTCTACTCACTAATCACTACTGTTACACTGTTCTAAAAATGCACCTTAATAAGTGTTCTTACCCCATTTGATTTGATTTGACTGGGGAGACTTGCAAGGCTGTGCTCCACAGTGGCTACCACATTATCAGAACAGTGCTGTTTGGCAGACCCACCTTTGCTGCTGTGTGTGATTTTAATGCCCCCAAAAAATTATGATACATGTAACTAACTAGATTGGCCTTGTTCATTAGATGAGTGCATCTATAAGGCATTTAAGTGATGCAGAAGCAAAGACGAACCTTCACGCAAGCTAAAATGATATTTGTGATGATTATTCCTGGTTATGGTATTTCTATGGTATGCATAGTAGTGAGAAGGAAATTAAGGTATTTTTGGGGGTCTTAGTACAAGAGCAGTACAAGCTATTCAGAAGGAAGTGAATGAAATAGAAGAAGTAGCTCTGCAATACTGTGCTGCACTAAATCTTCTCTTAGCAGAGAAAGCAGGTGTTTGGCAGGTTGTGGGAGGTGAGTGCTGCTGCACTTATATTTCCAGTGCCTGAAGATCCAGGACACCTCTAACGGTATAAAAGAACTGCAGGAAAACCAGAGTTGGGATCCTTCTGCGTTCGTATTTGTGGTTCACCAGTGGGGGTTTGTGGACAAAATTACTGTCGGTTGTGGTTCAGTGATATTTCTGATCCTTGTTATGTTGGTGTGGAAACTATTGATGCTGTGACTCGCTGTATGACCGGTCCCAGCACCAAGAACATGTCACTTGATTATGATCCTCACTCATACTGCAAAACTGACTGGCCATTTGAGTACCACCCGGACCTTTCTGTCAAAGATGACTTCAGTGATTAAGCAGTCTTGGCCCACACACTTACCTTCATATAATGGTGTTGGCACTGATAGTGTCAAAGACGGGAAATGTGAGAAAACATCTTATATTCGGATGATAAGATTAGCTATATTTTTATATTATTCAAGTATTTAGCTTTAATCAAACAGTATTAACTCTCTGCCAGACAACAAAGAAGACATATATATGTCAGCAGAAGACATATAACCTGACATGCTGACAATGAATCCTTTTTAGGAAACATATAGGGTGCAAATATTTCCTGTATAAGCAATACAGGAAATAAGATAACGTCTGTGGTTGATAGTCATTCATTGAAATGAAGCCATCACCTTCTAAAAATAGGGTTTCTGTCCTGGTCTTAAAGTTCATACATGAAGGGTACATGTTCTAGCATTCTAGTATCTAGCATCATAAGCTTTATACTGTTTGCCTATATAGTCCATTGTCACATGATGAATGTTTGAGACAGATCTCTCCCAGTACTGGAATAAAGGAAGGTTTTTCATTAACTCAACTGCATGATTTCTCATCTTTTACTTGATTGAATCATTTTTCCCATCAATACCATCAATACCAATATGCAACATGGAATCTGTAGCTCTCAGTTTGGAGCTTTAACAATTTATTTTGGACCAAAAGGATCCAAAAAGAGAAGAACAGAGTCTAAAACACTTTAGTATCTCTGCTGATGGATGTTGGATGTACTAAAAAGTTCCCTGCTGTTCTACAGGAAACTCAGGACGTCAGCACTCGAGGGGTTTCAGACATTTTTTCGTCAGGGTTTTTTTAGACAGCCACTTTTACTTCTTCTTAAGACATGATTTCACTGAAGTAAACAATTTGACTTCAGTGTGGGTTTGAAGCTCCTCTGCACACACTGTCCACCACACAGCCATCATTAGGTGAGAAGAACTCCATTGTTTATTCAGTGTTATAAGAAATTTGTTGGCACATATTTACAGGAATACATAACTTGCTATTAATCTTACTGTGAAGTAGTAATTCATAGTTGTCTACACTTTTAGCAACAAGGGTTCAGACTTGTAACAATAGTGGAACCTTTTTTGGTGCTATACAGAACTGTTTTTTCCAAAGTTCTTTAACCCCTTAAATGGCCAGGTACACAATTCCAAAACCTAAGAATAACTCAGTCAGTTTGCACTGAAGTCCCTGTAGTTACTGAATAATAAGCAATTGTATGTAGTAAGTCTGGGATTTTAAGGGGTTGAAGAACCATATACAAGAGGTTCTCCGTCATAGAGGAGGGGAATTTCACCAATGTTTCAAAATGATCATTGCGATGTAACCAAACTCATTCGGAGGGGTTTGGTGTGAAATGGTTCATTGTAGAGAAATTTACCTACTCAGATTTCTTTACAGTGGTGGTGATGGGAACCAGGGGTCACAATGTCCACAACAAAAATATAGCCTTTTTATTTACTATCTAAAACAACCAGTGAATCTACACGCGTCTTCTGAGTGTTTATCTGTAATGTTGATGATGGTAACTTAGTGCTAAATCTGAAAAGACATGTTCTGTGTAGACGATATTTTGCAGTAGAGTGATCTGCATGTATCTCTCCAGAATTTAAAACTTCCTATTAAAGCTATTGAAAAACAGTGTCTCAGGCATCAGACAGTGTTTTCTGATCCATGTTATGTATTATTTTTTTGTAAGAGAGCTTTAAAGTTATTAAACTCTTCAGACGTCTGGTTCCCATCACTACCACTGTGAACAATTCTGACTTGGTAAGCATTTCACTAATGGAGCTTTTCACACCAAACCACTCTGAATGACTTTGTTTATATCTCAACTATTTAATTATGCAGGAATTCTGAAAAAAGGGTGGAATTGCCCTCCTGTTAAATAACTCTTTAAAACCACTGGCTTTAGGAAAGAACCCTTGAAGAACCCCTTTTTTAAAAGTGTAGTGTCATCATCTGTGATTTCTTCAGTATTCAGAATATTTAATTAAAGACTGATATAGAATGTTTTTTTTTTGTACACAGAGTTTCTTGAACAGTATTAAACTAAAATGAGGTGAAAACAGGAGAAATGAATGGGAAGTTAATCTGCATGTTTGCATTTTTGTTTCTGACTTCTGCTTTTTTACCACAGTGAATGACATGGAAGTCATGGTGTGGCTGTGTTTCTCTCTTCTGCTCTGTTTTCTTGCTAAATGCCATGGTGAGTAAATTTCACTTGTTTGTGTGTTTATTATCATTTTACTGTCATTCGGGAGGCTGTTATATATAATATTGTTATATATAATATTGTTCTATTTTACGCTTCTGTTATGAAATTTTTACTACAGTTTGAAATCAGATACAGTGACATTAATTTCCCTTTCAAAGAAAATCTTGTTTTTCTGTCTGTTCAGTGTTTCTGTTCACTTTTACTGTCATTTTAAGATATGAATTTTCAGTTATTGGCTGTTTGTCTATTATTGTTGATAAAGTGAGCTGGATCAAAACTAATGGTAAATTTAAAGGCTGTTTTTCTCAAACTTACATCAGGTTTTTTTTTTTTTTAAGGGCAAACTCAGTTCATTTATATGAACAAGTATAAAACAGAGTTGACCTGTGAAGGAAACAAATGGAAAATAAGCACAAAGTTTCACAACAAGATTGACCCGAACCATTTGGTACAGTGTGACCGCATCAAGATTGAGCTTGATGATAAAGATAAACTGGAATTTTGCAGAAATAAACAATCACAGCCAAAGTGTGTTTGTGAACTGGAAGTAAAGAGTGGATTGGTTGCCTGTGTTAAATCTCCCAACGTCGTCTATTCATACATATTCACTGTTCCAAACCCAAACAGTGAGTAACTTTTCATTCCCTGTATTATTGTTGTTAATTAGTGTCTTATTTTCTCTCTAATGTTTCTCAGTAGTCTTGCGTTCTCATCTGCTCTGTTTAGTGTGTCACATGTCATACATGTGTGCAGTAAGCAGGGTTGGGATGTAACGGAATGCAAGTATTTGGAAAATGACGTATCTGTATTCAGTCCAAGTTACATTTTGTAAAGGCAGCTTTCAGAACACAATTACTTTTTACAGTTTAGGAGAATATTTTTAGAATATTTACTTTTAGAATACTTAAGGATATAACATTTTTCAAATAAACACCATCAGTGCTTGGTAAGTAACTATTTTAAAATAAAAAAGACTTACTACAAAGAAGAACCCAAAAAAGGGCTTCTTTACCATCACCGAAGTTCCTTCTAAAGCTTGACTAGACTGATAATCACTGTGATGATCAGTTATTAATCTGAGTGTTAATAAACTGTTTTGAGGGATGACTGAACTGAACAGTCTCCTCATTGGTGCACATGTTCACAAGTGATAAGCTTAGCTTTGGTCCTGTACTGGACTTGTGTGTGTGTTCTTTGGCAAGTACCATACATGCCAGTATGCTGAAAATCAACAGCTTCTCACTTCATACTCAAATTTGTGAGATTTTATAATTGGGATGTGGCAAATTGTTGGTTTAGAACCTATTTGTCAAACACAAGGCCGGGGGCCAAAACAGGCCCATGGCACAATCCTATTCAGCCCGCAAAATTATTTTAATTTTCTATTATTATTAACCTGTTTCACCATGCACTACAGTCCCCAGCATGCCAGGTGTCTAGTTCTGACAAATAGGCTGGTTTTAAAAGCTTACCTCCTGGGGAGATTTAAAGAGGTGTAGCAGTTATCCATTGCTAATGTAGTCTATTGTTTTATGTAAGATTTAAAATTATTTTTGAATAGTTCCAGTATTCAGTCCCTGTTTTGCTGTTGCAGTTTTGACATCATTTGAATATGGCCAGTTTGGTTCATGGCAAAATGTTAAGTAAAATGAAATAAAAAAACACAGCTGTGCTTTATCAATATGTGCTTTATCAGTATGTATTCTAAGTGTATCTGAATATGTTATTTTCTATGTATTGTAATAGAGTAGATTACTGAAGACATTTAGGACAGTGTATTTATTATTCACCCATCACTACTTTTTCAAAGTATTTTGCCAAACCTGGCAGTAACCAAGACAAAGTAATACATTCTACTCTTTTCTCCCTGCAGTAACATCCACACCTGAGAGAACATCTTCACTGAAAGTAACTGAAGGTGAATCAGTGAGTTTAAACTGTAGTTTCACCTTCACACAAAAATACAAGGGTATGCCATTTGTTGTTTACTGGATTAAGACTGTTGGACAGAGCAGCACCTGTGTGTATTCTTATGATTATTCCAAGCATAATTTGCCCCAGTATGGTCACCACTGCACTGTGCAAAAAGAACTGCTTAACAGACTCTCAAACCAAACCAAAGAACTGAACAGTCACAACATCAGGATCAGTGAAGTGATGGAGTCAGACAGTGGTCAGTACCTCTGTGCTGTACAAGTGCACCCAAATAATAAAAACACTGCTAGAAAAGGAAACTGGAAGGTGATACAAAGAGTTACAGTCAGTGTTCAGAAAGACAAAAGACCACAGCCAACTGGAACCACTGTGACTCAGAAAACAACAAAGAAAACAACTCAAAAAACAACAAAGAAAACAACAAAGAAAACAACAAAGAAAACAACTGAGGAAAACATTGGTGAGTTTGCCCTGAACTGATTTTATGTGTGTATCATAGGGGAGATATAAATGACCCTCACAGCTAATCTACATTATTTTATTTCTAACTGCTGATGTTTTCACTGTTGTCTCTACACAGATGATGATCGTCTTAAGCCCTTATATGTTGCAGTTCCCATAATCCTGTGTCTTCTGCTGATTGTCTTGGTCGTGTTAATAAGAAAGAAGTGCATCACTTCACAAGGTAACCACACTGTGAAGAAATAGCTCAAAAAAAGTTCTCTGTGTTTTTATCTGGCAATTTACTAATAGCCATTTGATATTGTGATCATTTAATATATATTTACCATATTTTCTTTCATACAGGATGTCAGACTTTACAACAAAGGTGAGCTGTCGCAGTTATATTTATCTTCATTTTATGTAGACATGATTTCCATTATTGCATCAACTGTTACTCATTTCTGTTACACCATGTTTTCCTCTGACTGCTGCAGAGAAGAAGCTCCTAACATGGACTGTAAGTGTGTCAGTGTTTCAGTCGTGTCATCTTCTTCCTCTTTTCCGTGTTCAGTCGTCTCTGTAATGCTTACTGTATAATCTTTACTCATGCTATGTGCAGGTTCTCCATATGCTGTTGGAAATGTTGAGGAGGGGACTTTCTTTGGATCTAAGACGGCTGATCCAGGCCGTGAAGAATCCACACCATCTATTGAGCCTTATTCAGTCGTTAGACTGAACAGCTTATATGAATCTGGGGCTTCAGATCACAGCAGACATATTTAATCCAAAGCTGCTGATCTGTGTGTGTTAAAGGCGCCTCAGTGCAGCAGCTCACAGGCTGAAACACTGTAGAGAAGAACGCAGAGTAACAGAGTGGACAAGCTTGTTAAGTTATGTTTGTATCACCAGTCATATGCAAAAGTTTGAACACCCCCAGGTCACATTAGGTTTTATTGATTTTCTAACTAAAAATAAGTTAACATATCATCTATAGGGAACACGCTTTAACGTGATTTTTTCATATTTTAGGCACAATTTCAATTTTCCTTGCAGAGTTCCACATTTCAAGGAAAAAAAAACAAAATAAAAAACATTTCATATTTTTTTTTTCATTCCAAATAGTTAAATTCAGCAAACAAACAGTAATTGTGCATTAAGATGTGTAGAAGCATGTTCTCTGTAGAGGATGTGTTCACTTATACTCACTTAGAAAATCAAAAAATACATGTAATGTGACCAGGGTGCCCAAACAACTTTACATACACATACAAGTATCTCCTATATGCATTATAATGTTTTTCACTTTAAAGCATATATATTTCACTGCTTTTTTCAAATTTAACAGTTCCTTGTGCTAATATATAAAATAAATATCATAAATATCATATCAGTTTTGAATAATGTGTTTGTATGATTGAATCTTGTAACAGGCATTTAATATATTCTTTACCCGAATCAGTCACCAGCACAGACATTTAATGTTTGCTATCTATGATACTGTATCATTGTTTTATGCAGTCCTGTCCACCAGTGTAATTCATATGTGAAACAGCAGAGGTGATGGTGAAAGTGTGAAGGCTAGTTGGGTGGGTGTATTTGTTTGAGTGGGGATGAACTCAATGTGTTCAAGGTGTCAATAATGTTTACTAGGGTTCCTTAAAAATAGGGCTGCTCAATGCTGAAGCAACAACAAACATAGTTTTATTCTATATGTCACTAACTAAATTCTTATTTAACTTTGAATTTATATTTTAGTTACAAAATAAATGGTAATGTTATAAAATAAAATAGTAAAATCCCATTTTGATACCTACCTACATGCAGTCATTTTTTATTTTGTTTGGTTTGTTTGGCCCTCGGCTCATCACAAACACTGCACTTTGCTCCCCCAAGAAAAAAGGTTTGAGTAACCCTGATTTAAAGCGTGACAGCGTGCATGCCTTAAAACCTTAGCCAAAGTTGAAAAGAAACACCTATTTTAGCCCTAATTATCTGTTCAAAAAGTACAGTAGTGTTGGCAGCATTTTTGGTTTATAGTTGTATACTGAAATGCCATTATGACCCACCAGATTCGTTCAATCCCTACACACTACAGCAGGAGGCGCTGCCATACCACTGTAAATACAAAATCTGCTTATGATTTTCTCTGCCTTTCACATGAATGAAACAAGCAAAAACAAATAATGTAAGTATAATTATTGCAATTTGATTTCCAGTACAGTCCTATCAACTATTTTAAGAGCAGTGTATCAAGTAATGTAGAACAAACACACACACACACACACACACACACACACACACACACACACACACACATATATATCAATTTTAAGAGTTTTATGAATTCATAAGGCCAGAACAGTGAAAAAACTTCAGTTCCTGTGCTGATACATGGACTAAAAAGGTCCACTGCAGCTTTATAAAAGTTACTCTGTGGATATATTTTTAGTGTTTTTCTGGTAGCTACTTTATTTTTGAGCTTTTCCACTGCAATTTCCTTACTTTAGTGTGTGGTTGAAGCTCCTCTACACACTTCTGTTCATTATATGAGAGTTCTTAGTTCAGAAGATCTCCATCTCCATAAAGAAATTTATTTTATAGTAAATATGTAACATATTTACAGAAACACATAACTCATATGTTATTCTAAATTGAGAAAATGAGATTTAAAAGGCTATGTGACACACACACATTTGACTGAACGATTGTCTGATTCATACTTATCATACTCAGGTACATACCTGACTGTCCCTGATTGTATCTGACTGTAACTGATTATACCTGACTATGCCTGACTGTATCTGGTTGTACCTGACTGTCCCTGATTGTACCTGAGTGTCCCTGATTGTATCTGACTGAACCTGATTGTATCTGACTGTACCTGACTGAGAAAACAACAAAAAAACAACTCAGAAAACAACAACTTAACACACTTAAATATGGCATTTTCTGCACAGTTCAGTCCTCAATTTCTATTTACTTTCTGAATTTAACATATTGGGAACAAATTAAACATAAAATTTAAAATGTGCCATAACTTTTGCACAGGGTGCATTTAATGTTTATGTTTCATCAGATAAACAGTGTGTTCTCTGCAGAGGGTGTGTGAAGTTATTCACACTTAGAAAACCAATACTACGTGTCATTATATATATATCATTATATATATATACCTGAAGCAGCAAAACAACCCCAGACCATCACACTACCACCACCATATTTTACTGTTGGTATGATGTTCCTTTTCTGAAATGCTGTGTTACTTCTACGCCGGTTGTAATGGGACATACACCTTCCAACAAGTTCAACTTTTGTCTCGTCAGTCCACAGAGTATTCTCCCAAAAGTCTTGGGGATCATCAAAATGTTTTCTTGCAAAACTGAGACGAGCCTTTATGTTCTTTTTGCTCAGCAGTGGTTTTCGTCTTGGAACTCTGCCATGCAGGGCATTTTTACCCAGTCTCTTTCTTATGGTGGAGTCATGAACACTGACCTTAATATTGATGGTGAGATCTTAGATTTGATGTGTTTTTATTTTTCTTTATGAATTCTAAATCTTTCTAAAAGCTCTCATTGGGTGATGTGTGATGTGTACAGGTTCTCCATAAGCTGTGGGACGTGGTGAGGAGAACTAGGATCCATGAGGAATTCTACCAAGAAGATCCAGACCATGAAGAATCCACAACATCTGTTGATCTTTATGCAGCTGCCAGGCTGAATGATGGATCTGGAGCATCAGAGGACACCAAACATATTCATGATAAAGATTATCTGTTGTTTTTAAAGGGATGAATTGTAACAATAGTGTACATATATATTAAATAGTCTCCCCTTTTGATGAGAAATCATTGAGAAATGTTCAGGAATGTTCACAAATACTTCTTTCCGTTTCATATAAATCTTCATTCTAATGTATGATATCAAAATATATGTGTATTCAGAATATGCATATCCTTGTTATCTTGTTTTGGTGTGTTCTCCATGGATCAATGTATTACAATGTATGGCATCCTTGCTTCTTCCTTTGTCTACCTTTTCACGCTGTTTTCCTTTGTGTTGGGAAACTCATTATTTGTTTTTTCCTTTTGCTCTAATAACTCAAACCCATCAGTCTTACCCTGAAAAACAGCCTTGGTTTTAATTTGTGGAAGCTGTGTAAATAATAAATCAGACAAGCAAAAAACTATCTAAAGTGATGGGCCGTTAAGGATGCAGGCACTGCCGCTTGTTTTGATGTACATATGCAGAAGAGGAAAAGAAATAGCCTAGAGATAATGAAGCTCTGATCATGATGACTGAATTTCCATGGGCAATGAATGATTTTGACTGCAGGATCTGTCAGCAGTTACCAAGCAGCACTAATACAGCAGTGTTTGCCCCACTCAAATTGTCTGAATGATGATCTATCAATTGGCTAAATTTGGCAGAGAAATCTGATAATGACTCCAGGAGCCCATTTCTCCCACAGATGGAGCAATAGAGTCTGTCTGCAGACATGCACTCCCAGGCAGATGCACTCTCAGCCCCAGTGAAGTCACATGCACATGCACCCTGCCACAATGGCAGAAGCAGCCCAATGACACGATAACTTTTGGCTGCTGCTGCTGCTTAGCGACATCATCACTTAACCCATTTTTCATCCATAACACGGCATAGAACCCATCATAGAACCCATCATAGAACCCATTAAAAGTGTCTGTTGGTTCCTGGTGGTTTTCAGTAGTCACTAATGGTGTTCTGTGTTTTCCTGATGGGTTGATATCACAGTGTAAAGAATTCTGATTGTTTAATCAGGTGTTTTGGGACTGATTCCACATACATTTGATCGTTTCCTAATGGTTCCTAACAGCAATAAATCAAGCCAATTCATGTTAGGAAGCAAAACCATCCGATTTTATTTCTTACGGCGCTGCAAACACAGTACGCTGTGCCCTCTACATTGTCACAATGTTGAAATGTAATTCCTCAGAAAGTTATGACAACGTTGTCTGACAACTTTTTAGGAGGTCGACGACGTTGACAAGACGGCAAAAGTAATCGGTACTATGTTGACTGTACGTTGTCACAACCTCCTAGAATCCTTAATAAGTTCTGTTTTAATCACTATTACAGTTTTTGATAACCATTTCTAATTGTCTTCAGCCGGGCTTTCATGAGTTTCAGTGGTAGCCTTTTTGTTTTTTCTGCAAATAAACCCGACATTCATGTCTGATCGTCATGGTAGGTTTTATTTTGAAAACGTCCATATTTAATTACCTTATTATCAGTATGGCAACGCTAATATACATTCAGTGTAACTCTTGTTTCCCAACATTACGTAGTTCGCTGTTTTTCCTCATAAAACCGACAAAAACACTGCCGTGGCAGAGCAGCACTGATGTCATCATTAGGCTGACAGTGCATGTCTGCAGCCAGACCCTTCTCAGATAGAGAGACCATCCTCACACATGGGCCAAAGAGCTGGTATTCTTCAGTACATCGAAACAGAAGTTAATAAATATCGTCTGCCTGTAATAAATATCGAGGGTAGCCTGAGTAAGATGTCATGTCATAAAGAGTAACGATTCTCTGCTTTGTAGAGTCACAGTATCTCACATGCCATGGTTGCTGAATATATGACTTCACTTACCTGTGCCATACATAACGGCTCACAACCAATAAACACACCTGCCAGAGCAAACTGTTCAAACTCCCATCACTATAGCATAATAAACATAACGTGTGAGTAACTGCTTTGTCTGGCGATAAACTTGGAGTAGAACTTAAGTAGAGCCGTGGTGTAACGCCTTTGTTTGTGCTCTTGTTAGCCGTGTAGCCTTTAGCATGCTAACGAGCCAGCTAGCAGAGGAACGTGATGAAGCTGTATCAGAGGTCATGTATAACAGGTGGAGTAGTTTGTAAACTAAAGTTCAGTAAATCAAATGTTAAAGTTTTGAAATGTTAAACATAGGTAACAAACTTTTTGTCCGCCATTATTTTGGCGTTTCAAAAGGGAAATGAGTCCGTTCGCAAGTTCTGCTGCTGAATTTGACACTGATGTTCGCTCAGTTCCTGGCCCCTCTGAGGACTCATCTAACACCCTTCACGTCAGTGAATAATGTAATGGAACAGCCCTTAAGATGATGCTGGGAATTCCCCCCAATAGGATATGGTCAGTCTGAATGGACTAGCGAGTTTTATAACCAGTACTGAAACTGAGAAGAAGTCAAGGTTGTTCTATGTAGCATTAACATGGCGTCTTGTCCAGAGATAAACAGAGTGGACGGTTCAGTCTATGACCGAACCACAGCTGTTCTGAGGACAGCTGAGAAACAGTAGCTGCTGATTGGGTGGTCTCATTACTGTTTACACATTGAATCTCAACAGTTGCTAATCAGTGATTGGAGGGCTGAGAAAATAAGGCAGAGCGTCCACTGTTAGAAATAAAGGTTCTGTGCAGGTACATTTTTTGTTCATCAAAGTACAAACAACATAAATGTACTATCAAAGGTACAACAGTAGTTTTAAGGTCCAGTTGTGAACCTTTAATAGGTTTTTCCCAGTGGAAAAGTACAAATTGAGTAGAATTGTCACCTCACAGCAAGGAGAGCCTGGCTTTGATTCCCCAGCCGGGCGACCAGGGTCCTTTCTGTGTGGAGTTTGCATGTCCTATCCATGTCTGTGTGGGTTTTCTCTGGGTGTTTTGGTTTCCTCCCACAGTCTAAAGACATGCAGTCAGACCAACTGGACATGCTAAATTGCCCCTAGGCGTGAGTGTATGTGTGTGAATGTATATGTCTGCGTGCCCTGCAATGGACTGGGAACCCAGAAGGATAAGCAGCTTAGAAAATGTGTGTGTGTATGTGTGTGTGTGTGTGTGTGAGAGACGAGACAGGGTGTGTGGAGTCAGTACAACTTAGAAAATATAATTTCAATGGATTATAGTACAGTTATGTTCCCTGACTAAAGGTACTGAGATGTACCCTTGAGGGGTACCAAGCAGAACACATGATGAAATAACACTAACATTAACTCAGAGGCAAATGTAGAAGCTAGATAACTGCACAAAATCACTACTGTTACACTGTCTTAGAAATGCAGCTTAATAAATGTTTTACCCCATTTGATTTGATTGGGTAGACTAGGCTGTGCCCCTGAGTGGCTCCCACAGTATCAGAACAGCGCTCTTTGGCAGACCCACCTTTGCTGCTGGAGGGAATTTTTGCTGTGTGTGATTCAGTTGCCCCCCAAAAATCTTTGGTACATTTTACCAACTAGATTGGTCCTGTTCATTAGACGAGTGCATCCACAAGGCACCTAAGTAATGAACAAACAAAAACAAACCCTCACACAAACTGAAAGGATATTTGGGGTGATCTTTCCTGGTTTCGGTATTGTAGCATGGCCTGTGCTACCCCGGGCTCAAGGAGGACGCTGGAGGCAGGGTTCAGTGTTGCAGCAGCCATATTTTTAATTCCAAGTTCAAACAAACAATACAAACTCAAACAAACCAGCACTGCTCTATGCTAAGCTGGCCACTTTTCAGCGGCTTCAGCCAGACTTTTCAGTCCTCCTAAGTAAGCTTTTCAGCTCTTCACTCAGTCGCTCTTGTGGCTGTGGCTGCTGCTTTTTTTTAATATATATATATATATATATATATATATATATATATATATTTTCTCTCTCTCTCTCTCTCTTTCTCTCTTAAAAGGCGCTCACGCTGTCAGCCACATCAGCATCAGCTGCCTCTCATTAAGGAGCACCCGGGCCGAGAGGGAAGGAGAGCTCGCTGCTCCGCCTCCACGTCACGGCCCCCAGCTTGCAGCTCAGCCGCCCGGGTCGAACGTAAGGCGTAGTGGAGCGGCCTCGCTGTGTAACAGGGGGCGGGGCCCAGGCGGCAGAGTTCGGGACTCGCTCCTTGCCCTGGTGCCTCTCGTTGCCGGCACCGTCGTCGTCTTCCTCCTCCTCCCGCCGTCACTCGGGTTACTCGGAGGAGCTCGGGCTTTGCGCTCCGCCCCCTCCCCACTTGCAACTCTCTCCCTGCCGTCCTGGCCGAGGTTCGTCGCCCGGGACCCGCCTTCCTGCCGGCTCTCGCGGCCGTCATCGTCGGGGCCCGGGGGGCGGGCGCATGCCTCAAAATCCAAGACACCTCTAACGGTATAAAAGAACTGCAGGAAAACCAGAGTTGGGATCCTTCTGCATTCGTGGTGCACCAGTGGGGGTTTGTGGACAAAACTACTGTTAGTTGTTTCTGATCACTGTTGTTATGTTGGTGTGGGATCTATTCATGATGTGACTGATTCGCTGTATGACCGGTCCCAGACTGGAACTTTCCGTTGAAGATGACTTCAGTTATTAAACAGTCTTGGCCCACATACTTGCCTTCATATGATGGTGGTGACACTGATAGTGTCAAGGAAGTAAACTGTGAGAAAAAATCTTATATTATGATGATAAGATTAGCTGCATTTTATATTAATCAAGTAGTTAGCTTTAATCAAACAGCATTAGCATTCTGCCTGGTAACAAAGTATAATCAGCAGAAGACGTATAAACTGACATGCTGACAATGAATAAGATAATGTCTGTCTCTGTGGTTGATGGTCATTTATTGAAATGAAGTAATCACCTTCTAGAAATAGAGCTTCTGTCCTGATCTTAAAGTTTACTTCAGTGTGGGTTTGAAGCTCTAATGCACACACTGTCCACCACAAAGCCGTCATTAGGTGAGAAGAACTCCATTGTTTATTCAGTGTTATAAGAAATGTGTTGGCACATATTTACAGAAATAAATAACTTGCTGTTAAATCTTACTGTGAAGTAGTTATTTGTAATTATCTACACTTTTAGCAACAAGAGTTCTGACTTTGACTCGTAACAATGGTGGAACCCCTTTTTGGTGCTATATAGAACCGTTTTTCCCAAAATTCCTCAACCCCTTTAATGGCCATGGACCACCGGCAGGCCCAAAGTTTTATTACACAGTTCTGTAACCTAAGAATAACTCAGTTTGCATTGAAGTCCCTGTAGTACTGAATAAGTATGTATGTAATAAGTCTGGGATATTAAGGGGTTGAAGAACCATATGCAAAAGGTTCTCTAGAGCAGGGGAATTCCACCAATGTTTCATAATTACTGCATAATTCCATCATTGCGATGTAAGCAAACTCATTCAGAGTGGTTTGATGTGAGATGGTTCACTGTAGATAAATTTGCTTACTCAGATTTCTTCACAGTGGTGGTGATGGGAACCAGGATTTACAGTGTCTATAACACCAATATAGCCCTTATATTTATGATCCAAAACCACCAGTGAACCGACACGCGTCCTCTGAGTGTTTATTTGTAACGTTGATGCTGGCAACTTGTGCTAAATCTGAAAAAAATGTTTTGTTTGGGCAGTATTTTGCGGTACAGTGATCTGCATGTATCTCTTCAGAATTTAAAACATACTGTCTAACAGTGTCTCAGGCATCAGGCAGTGTTTTCTGAACCATTTTATGTATTATTTTCTGTGAGGAAGCTTTAAAGGGTATTAAACTCTTCAGACGTCTGGTTCCCATCACTACCACTGTGAACATGTCTGACTTAAGTTTCTCTGGCACCAGTTTACATCTTAACTATTTTATGCTGCAGGAATTCTAAATAAATTGGTGAAATTCCCCTTTAAGTATTCAAATGACTCTATATGATCTTTGGCTTTAGTAAAGAATTCTTGAAGAACCCCTTTTTTAAAAGTGTAGCATCATTGTTTGTGATTTCTTCATTATCCAGCATTTTTAATTAAAGGCTGATAAAGAATGGCTCTGTATTTATTGTACACAGACTTCCATAAATACTATTAAACTAAAATGAGGTGAAATGAATAGGAAGTTAAACTGCATGATTGCATTTTTGTTTCTGACTTCTGCTTTTTTACCACAGTGAATGAAATGGAAGTCATGGTGTGGCTGTGTTTCACTCTTCTGCTCTGTTTTCTTGCTAAATGCCACGGTGAGTCATTTTCACTTTTTAATGTGTTTATCATTTATTGTCATTCAGGAGGCTGTTGTATATAATATTTTTACTATAGTTTGAAATCACTGACATTAATTTCCCTCTCAGCTAAAATCCTGTTTTTCTCTCAGTTCAGGGTTTCTTTTCACTTTTACTGTCATTTTGAGAAATGACCTCTGGGTTAATTTCAGTTTAACTGTTATTATTAATAAGGTGAGCTGGATTAAAACTAATGGTAAATTTGAGAGCTGTTTTCCTCAAACTTACAGTAATTTCTTTTTTGTTTTTAAGCCCAAACTCAGTTCATTTATATGAATGAGTATAAAACAGAGTTGACCTGTGAAGGAAACAAATGGAAAATAAGCACAAAGTCTGACAACAAGATTGACCCGAACCGTTTGGTACAGTGTGACCGCATCATATCTTTTTGTAACAGCATTCAGAACACAATGACTTTTTACATTTTAGGAACATATTTTTTCAGAAATTTAAAAAGTATATACTATCTTTCAAATAAACACCATCAGTGCTTGTTAAGTAAGTATTTTAAAATAAAAAAATACTTTGAAGAAGAACCCAAAAAGGGCTTCTTTACAAACACTGAAGTTCCTGCTAAAGTAGACTGATAATCACTGTGATGATCAGTTATTAATATTAAGCTCAACAATGCACATGTTCACAAGTGATAAGCTTAGCTTTGGTCTTGTACTACACGCCATTACCTGAAAATCACACAGATACTCAACTTCATACTCAATTTGTGAAATTTTGTTATTGGGATGCGGCAGATTGTTGGCTTAGATGTTAAAAGTGCAGTGGGATTAAGGGAGCAGCAGTGGACTGAAGGAGGTGGTAACAGTCGAAATGATGTTGAGAATTTCATATTCATTTTGGTATTTGATCTGATTAATTACATTTTTCATGAAACATATTAAAATGAAAATTACATAACAAAACTGCTCATCAGTTACAGTGAAGAACAGAGTGAATTAAATAAAAATTGCAGCCGAGTTTTTCCCATGTGCTTTATTAATATGCATCCTAAAAGTATTCTGAATGTATTTTCTATGTATTGTAACAGAGTAAATTACTGAACACATTTAAGACAGTGTATTTATTATTCAGCCATCACTACTTTTTCTAAGTATTTTGCTAAACTCTGGCAGTAACCAGGACAAAGTAACACATTCTACTCTTTTCTCCCTGCAGTAACATCCACACCTGAGAGAACATCTTCACTGAAAGTAACTGAAGGTGAATCAGTGAGTTTAAACTGTAGTTTCACCTTCACACAAGAATATAATGGGGTGTCATTTGTTGTTTACTGGATTAAGACTGTTGGACAGAGCAGCACCTGTGTGTATTCTTATGATTATTCCAAGCGCAATTCGCCCCAGTATGGTCACCACTGCACTGTGCAAAAAGAACTGCTTAACAGACTCTCAGACCGAACCAAAGAACCGAACAGTCACAACATCAGAATCAGTGAAGTGATGGAGTCAGACAGCAGTCAGTACCTCTGTGCTGTACAAGTGCACCCAAATAATAAAAACACTGCTAGAGGAAACTGGAAGGTAATACAAAGAGTTACAGTCAGTGTTCAGAAAGACAAAAGACCACAGCCAACTGAAACCACTGTGACTCAGACAACAACTGAGGAAACAAGTGGTGAGTTTCATCTGTGTTGTATTACATGTGTAAAAGCAGCTCTCTCTGATTTATATATACATAGTTTGTATATAATTTCATATACTGTTTATTTTCAAAGTGTAAATCTTCTACTGAGAACACACTCAAATATGGCATTTTCTACACATTTTAGTGCTCAATTTATATTTATTTTAACATATTGAAAACAAAACATAACATTTACAGCACATTTTATATTTTATGTTAAGTTGTTTTTCCCCAATATGTTAAACAGTTTGTGCATTAAAAAATGCAGAGGTTTGTTCCCTGTAGAGGATGTGTTAACTTATTCACAAATATATCAATAAAACAATGTCATTTGACCAGGGGTCATATATATGTATATAAATATATTATATAAAATTTTTCAAACTAGCTCATATTAAATTCTGATTACGTTACACTGTATTAATGTTTATTAGTATGTATTTTAATAATAAATAGTGTTTTTACAAGCATAATCACACTCACTGCTGAGATAAATGGTGTTAAATAATGTGTACACATACAAACTCAATCACACACAGGTTTATATAATATAACTAAGAAAATAAACGTCACTTCTACGTTTTACAGTATTTCTAATTACTGATACTGTGATGGTCGTCTGTTTACAGGTGTTCACCCTCTCATGCCTCTGTTTACTTCATGGCCCATATGTTTGTGTCTTCTGCTTTCTGTTTGGATCACATTTGCACTCATAAGGAAAAAGGCCAGCACTGCACGAGGTGACCCTCCATCTCTATGACCTCTATCTGACCTTCTAATAAAGAGCTCTATGATTAATGAAACTAATAATCTAGTTATATGTATTTTTTCTGATGATCAGTGAAACTAATAATACTAATAATGTACATGTTTCTCTACAGGATCTCAGGCTGTGCCGTTACAAAGGTAGACTGTGACAATAATGTTGAAGTTCAGGTCTTAAATGAACTTGATCACTTTCATTATTGTTCCTAATTTCTTTTCCTGTCTCTGCTGCAGCCTCCAAAACGGAGAAGCAGCTCCTGATATTGATGGTGAGCTCTTAGATTTGATGTGTTTCCCTTTTTCTTTATAAATTCTAAATCTTTCTAAAAGCTCTCATTGGGTGATGTGTGATGTGTACAGGTTCTCTATAAGCTGTGGGACGTGTTGAGGAGGGGAACTAGGATCCATGAGGAATCCTGCCAAGAAGATCCAGACCATGAAGAATCCACAACATCTGCTGATCTTTATGCAGCCGCCAGGCTGAATGATGGATCTGGAGCATCAGAGGACACCAAACATATTCATGATGAAGATTATCTGTTGTTTTTAAAAGAGTGAATTGTAACAATGGTGTACATGTATATTAAATATATTGTATAAGTATATTAAATGTATATTAAATATCTTGATGAGAAATCATCATGAAATGTTCAGGAATGATCACTAATCCATTTTCTGTAAAGCTGCTTTGTGACAACGTCTGTTGTAAAAAGCACTATATAAATAAACTTTGACTTTATTCACCCATTTCATATAAATCTTCTTTCTAATGTATGAATTCAAAGTATGTGTTTTCAGAATATGTTTATCATTACAATGATTTAAAACTGCTGTATGTGACTCTCTCTTTCATTGTGCAACATAAAATCAAGTGTTTCCCCAAAAGGTTTCACAAATCGAATGCTCAGGAATTTATGTCTGTTTTCTGAGGCACCTTCCATGAACTGAGATCACGTCACAGCTCATTACCTTTTTTAAAAGCAATAAAGTGACTGTTTTTTATTTGTATGGAAAGTGAAGGGATCTGTACTTTAACTCAATCATTGAAATTAGTTATAATAACAATAACAAAAACACTTAAAACATCTGTATCTGTATGTAGTTTTACCACAATACATGCAGAGTTTAAATACAATAAGCACAATGATTCCATTAAACAAAACTTTATTTCAAATTACAGACAGGCATTTTTTATCTGAAAGAAATCATTAGGTCTTCTTTGAAGGCATAGACGGCTCTGAGGGTTCTCCTCTGTTTTAGGCCTTTACATTTAGTTCCTGATTCTTTTCTCTGCTGTTCAATTTAAGGATGCCACTTTTTCTTTTCTGATACAAAACTGAAACCTTCAATATTGTTATTGATATCAATACTGATACACATCCGGTGTTTTGTCTTTAAAAACTTCTAAGCTTTAAAGTAATTATTTAATTTTTATAACTATTTTATTAGTTACAAAATAATATATATTTATAACTAATAACTATTTTAATTGAAGCATTTTACTTAGGAGGGGCATCTCAAAGTAGACTATCATGCTAAAACTACTCAGTTTCTACTACGTACAACATCACATCACCCAGTGTGAGTGAGCCCTGTTTCAGAGTAGGCTTGTTCCAAGATTTGTAACCTGCTAGGCCATCCCCTGGCCACCAGAGGGAGGCACAGAGCCACTCCACCCTTCATTAGGGATAATCTGTGGCGCTTGTTCCTCCCCTACTTAAGGGAAGCCCCCCTCACCTCTGCGCTCAGTCTTGGATTCTCTTCTCAGAGTACTAGAAATGGTGAAGCTGGTAATTTGGTAAGCCCCTCAACTTTTCTCCTGGGTCCCCCTCTCCTCTCCTCTCCTCTCCTCTTGACTCCAGACCTAACCCCTGGAGTATTCCTCTCTGGGTTTCTCTGGTTCTTCCTCCTGGGCTCGTCTCGAGTCTCTTTCTCTAGTTTTTGGAAAAAAGATATATGAGATAGGATCTCCTGAGAGAAAGTGCTGAGACCTTTCTCTCAATCAGTCTCTTTCCACACCAGGGATTGTTTCTTGGCATCCTTGCTTCTTCCTTTGTCTACCTTTTCATGCTGTTTTCCTTTGTGTTGGGAAACTCGTTCTTTGTTTTTTCCTTTTGCTCTAATAACTCGAGCCCTGACAGCTTTTGTTTTCACTTGTGGAAGCTGTGGAAAAAATAAATCAGACAATTGAGCAGAAACTATCTAAAGTGATGGACAGTCATGGATGCAGGCACTGCTGCTTGTTTTGATGCACATATGCAGAAGAGTGAACAGAACTACTGGGTTAAGCCCGCATGAAGTTCTGACTGGCCCTGCAATGAGACTGTTTCCTGAAATGTCTCCTTCCAGGTATGTCACTAACCAGGCAGTCCAGGCAGTCACTAACAGGAATGGATGACGATGCGATCAAGTACTTAATGGAAATACACACTATGTTAAGTGCTGCCCATTCACAGGTGCTGCTTACTTTACACAAGAGACGGACCTAGTAGTGGGAGACAGTGTAGTGGATGCAAGACTTTTGTCTGAAAGCAAAGTGGCTGGGACCGTGGCAGGTGCTCTTGATGACCCCATCTGCAGTTTAGGAGGCTGGAAGAGACTGTTGGATTCACACCACCCATTTAGGGAGGGCTCAACCTCGTATGAAGAAAAATCACTAGGGTGCAGTTTTATTATTCCACTATAAAAGACCAATAAAGAGTCAATACTGAATGATCTATGGTGGGTTCGGTCACTGTTTCCTGCAATTTGTTATAACAAGCAAAGAGAAAAGACTTTTACTCATAATAGTGCAGTAATTTTTACCACAATTGTGTATTATGGTGACGTGTGTGCAATAGGACTCTGTTATCCAATAAACAGAACTCCACTAACTTTCTTTGAGATAATTGGAGAAGCGCTCTGTTGTGTGACTGCAGAGACAATAACTGTTTATACTTTTCATCTAGCCAAAACTTTTTACTCCACTACATTATGTGAAATCCGTTGTTTCTTTTGGTTTATGTGTGTATAAAAATGTAACTTGTCTAAACAAAAGAAGCGTGAAGCAAGAACACCAATCAGGGCACAGTGCTCACTTTGTTTTGAGCTTGTTTTGACCTGTTGGTCATACCGACCCAGTGCAGCACACGGTTCAACATCAGTGAAGCAGTGTAAAATTTTGGGAGTGTCTATGCAACATAAATGATGAACTAACTTAACTTTGTGTAAATAGACCACAATATAGAAATATGTACACATATGCAGTTGTGACTGATGTGTCTTTTTTCTGAATTTATACAAACACTATTTCATTTTATAGTAAATTTGTTTTGGCTAGTTTATGTTTATGAACAGAGACCTACAGATGCAGTTTAGTAAAGGAAAACTCGTTTGTGAATCTGAGTTTAAAGCAAGTTTTTAATAAACTTAAACTTGGAACTAAGTTGCAAATAAATCTTAAACTGAAACTTTGCTTGTTTGCAGAAAGTTATTTCAGAGCCACTCAGTTCTACCTGATGGAAACTGTTTGCCTTCAGTGTTTTGTGCTTATGATAATTTTGATAGACATCAGCGTCACTAATTAATGACATTCTATTAAAAGATTGGTTTACCAAGAGAGACACTGGAGTATTTTCACCTAGAATGAGTTAATGAAGCGAGTCTTGTTACAAAAATGGTAATCTTTTAGTACTTTCACTTTTGATACTTAAGTACATTTGAAGGCAAATACTTTTGTACTTTTACTCAAGTGGAGGTCTAAAGGGAGGAACTTCTACTTTTACTGCAGTAATATTTTACCTTGGGTGTCTCTACTTTAACTCAAGTACATAATTTGTGTTCTTCGTCCACCACTGCATATAACAATGCTATTGGCTACTGAGGGATACATAAGCAGAACACATCATGAAATAACACTAACATTAACACAAAGGCAAATGTAGAAGCTAGATAATGGAACAAAATCACTACTGTTACACTGTCTTAGAAATGCAGCTTAATAAATGTTTTTTCCCCATTTGATTTGATTGGGTAGACTTGTAAGGCTGTGGTCCTGAGTGGCTCCCACATTATCAGAACAGCGCTCTTTGGCAGACCCACCTTTGCTGCTGGAGGGAATTTTTGCTGTGTGTGATTCAGTTGACCAAAAAAAAAATTTTTTTGGTACATTTTACCAACTAGATTGGTCCTGTTCATTAGACGAGTGCATCCACAAGGCACCTAAGTAATGAACAAACAAAAACAAACCCTCACACAAAAAGGATATTTGGGGTTATTTTTCTTGGTTTTGGTCTTTATATAGTTTTACAGCAGTGAGAAGGAAAGTACTTTTCGGTGGTCTTAGAAAACCACATGAATTCCTGTCTCAGAGCAGTACAAGCTATTCAAAAGGAATTGAATGAAATAGAAGAAAAGTAGCTCTGCAATATTGTGCTGCACTAAATCTTCTCTTAGCAGAGAAAGCAGGTGTTTGTCAGGTTGTGGGAGGTGAGTGCTGCTGAGCTTATATTTCCAATGCCTTGATTATGATCCTCATTCATACCACAAAACTGACTGGCCATTTGAGTACCACCCTGACCTTTCTGTGGAAGATTCAGTGATTAAACAGTCTTGGCCCACACACTTACCTTCATATAATGGTGTTGACACTGATAGTGTCAAAGACGGGAAATGTGAGAAAACAATCTTGTATTCTGATGATAAGCTTAGCTATATATTTATATTAATCAAGTATTTAGCTTTAATCAAACAGTGTTAACTTACTGCCTGGTAACAAAGTATAATCAGCAGAAGACGTATAACCTGACATGCTGACAATTAATCTTTTTTAAGAAACATATAGGGTGCAGATATTTCCTGTGTAAGCAGGACAGGAAATCAGATAATGTCTGCCTCTGTGGTTGATGCCTGTTTATTGAAATGAAGTCATCACCTTCTAGAAATAGAGCTTCTGTCGTGGTACAGGTTCTAGCATTGCTCTTTAAATATCATGTTACAAAATCCATATTTGATAATACGAAATTTTAGTCTGTAACTAATAATAAGCTTTATACTGCTTGCCTATATAATCCATTGTCACATGATGAATGTTTGAGACAGATCTCTCCCAGTACTGGAATAAAGGAAAGTTATTCATTAGCTCAACTGCATGAATAATTGAATAATTTTCCCCATCAATACCAATATGCATTATGGAATCTGTAGCTCTAAATTTGGAGCTTAAACCATTTATTTTGGACCAAAAAGATCCATAAAGAGAAGAACAGAGTCTAAAATGCTTCAGTATCTATGCTGATAGATGCTAGATGTACCAAAAAGTTCCGCTGCAGTTCTACAGGAAACTCAGTACTGGAGGGACGTCAGCACTCGACGGGCATCAGACCTTTTTTTGTCAGGGTTTTTTTTTCGACAGCCACTTTTTAGTCTGAAGCTCCTCCGCACACACTGTCCACCACAAAGCCGTCATTAGGTGAGAAGAACTCCATTGTTTATTCAGTGTTGTAAGAAATGTGTTGGCACATATTTACAGAAATACATAACTTGCTATTAAATCTTTCTGTGAAGTAGTTATTTGTAATTATCTACACTTTTAGCAACAAGAGTTCTGACTTTGACTCTTACCAATAGTGGAACCCCTTTTTGGTGCTATATAGAACCGTTTTTTTCCAAAGTTCTTTAACCCCTTAAAGGGCCAGGGACCAAAGTTTTATTACACAGTTCTGTAACCTAAGAATAACTCAGTTTTTCTTTGAAGTCCCTGTAGTTACTGAATAATAAGCCTAAGTATGTAATAATTGTGGGATTTTAAGGGGTTGAAGAACCATGTACAAGAGATTCTCCATCATAGAGGAGGGGAATTTCACCAATGTTTCAAAATGATCATTGCGATGTAACCAAACTCATTCGGAGTGGTTTGGTGTGAAATGGTTCATTGTAGAGAAATTTACTTACTCTTTACAGTGGTGATGATGGGAACTAGGGGTCACAATGTCTACAACACAAATATAGTCTTTTTATTTACTATCTAAAACCACCAGTGAATCTATACGCATCCTCTGAGTGTTTATTTATAACGTTGATGATGGTAACTTAGTACTAAATCTGAACATCTTGTTTCTGGCTTCTGCTTTTTTACCACAGTGAATGAAATGGAAGTCATGGTGTGGCTGTGTTTCTCTCTTCTGCTCTGTTTTCTTGGTAAATGCCATGGTGAGTGATTTTCACTTGTTTGTGTGTTTATTATCATTTTATTGTCTTTCGGGAGGCTGTTATATATAATATTGTTATATATAATATTGTTCTATTTTACACTTCTGTCACGAAATTTTTACTACAGTTTGAAATCAGATACAGTGACATTAATTTCCCTTTCAAAGAAAATCTTGTTTTTCTGTCTGTTCAGTGTTTCTGTTCACTTTTACTGTCATTTTAAGATATGAATTTTCAGTTATTGGCTGTTTGTCTATTATTGTTGATAAAGTAAGCTGGATCAAAACTAATGGTAAATATGAAAGCTGTTTTTCTCAAAATCACAGTAATTTCTTTTCTGTTTTTAAGGACAAAGTCAGTTCATTTATATGAACAAGTATGAAGCAGAGTTGACCTGTGAAGGAAACAAATGGAAAATAAGCACAAAGTCTCACAACAAGATTGACCCGAACCGCTTGATAAAATGTGATCGCATCAGGATTGAGCTTGATGATGAAGATGAACTGAAATTTTGCAGAAATGAACAATCACAGCGAAAGTGTGTTTGTGAACTGGAAGTAAAGAGTGGATTGGTTGCCTGTGTTAAATCTCCCAACGTTGTCTATTCATACATATTTGCTGTTCCAAACCCACACAGTGAGTAACTTTTCATCCTCTGTATTATTGTTGTTAAGTAGTGTCTTATTTTCTCTCTAATGTTTCTCAGTAGTCTTGCGTTCTCATCTGCTCTGTTTAGTGTGTCACATGTCATACATGTGTGCAGTAAGCAGGGTTGGGATGTAACGGAATGCAAGTGATTGGAAAATGAAGAATTTGTATTCAGTCCAAGTTACATTTTGTAAAGGCAGCTATCAGAACACAATTACTTTTTACATTTTAGAATATTTTTAGAACATTTTACCCAGAAATGTAAAAAGTATATACTATCTTTCAAATAAACATGATCAGTGCTTGTTAAGTAACTATTTTAAATTAAAAAAGACTTACTACAAAGAAGAACCCCAAAATGGCTTCTTTACAAACACTGAAGTTCCTGCTAAAGCCTGAGTAGACTGATAATCACTGTGATGATCAGTTATTAATCTGTCTGTAAACTGTTTTGAAGAATGCCTGAACTGAACGGTCAGCTCTGTTCACAAATGATAAGCTTAGCTTTGGTCCTGTACTGGACTTGTGCATGTGTTCCTTGGCAAGTTCCATACATACAATAAACTGAAAATCACACAGCTTCTCACTTCATACTCAAATTTGTGAGGTTTTGTCATTGGGATGTGGCGAATTGTTTGTTTTGAACCCATGTGTCAAACACAAGGCCTGTGGGCCAAAACAGGCCCATGGCACAATCCAAAAAAATCATTTTAATTTTCTATTATTATTATTAGCCTGTTTCACCCTGAGCTTCACTACAGTCCCAGGCATGCTCTGATACATAATGTGCGCTCTAAGTCCCTCCAAAAGCAATCTATGGGTCAGCGGTTACACTAAAAGAAAAGATGCCAGGTGTCTCGTTCTAGAAAATAGGCAGGTTTCAATAACCTACCTCCTGGGTACATTTAAAATGTAACATATGACTAGTCAGCAGATGCTCGCGGTTAAAAACATAAACAAAGCTTTACTTGTGGATTCAGGCAAGTATAACGTAGTCAGCAGACAGGCATGGGTCAGTTCCGATATAAACAGTAGTAGAGAAATGGCTACCATAACAGACAAGGGGAAAACAGAGCGAAGTCCAAAAAACAGGCGATGGGTCAATACCATAAATCCAATACCAGGCAAAAGTACACAGGGGCAAATCCAAAACAGAGTCAGAGAAGAAGGAAAGCAGAAGGTCATACACACAATAGATAACAGGAAGAACGCTCAGTAGTTTCTCTAAGGAAAACAATACCTCGCAATGATTCTAGCTATAGCCCGGGCTAAAATACTATCTCTCTGAGTCATGTGACAAATACACAGGTGCACAGCATTAGTATTCAGGCGATGTTGAACGGTGATAGGATGATGAGCATCTCTGTGGAGTCATGTGAGCTGGCTGAGGATTCTGGGAAATGAAGTCTGAGTCATTACTGTCCAGCGAAGGAAATAGCTCCGTCTCCTGATTCCCCAGTGTATTCTGGGGAATGTAGTTCGTTGGCTGATTAGCCAAATGCGTGACATAAAGAGGTTTGTGGCCAATTGTTTTATATAAGACAATTTATTTTTATTTATAATTTTTAATTTTTGAATAGTTCAAGTATTTAGTCCCTATTCTGCTGTTGTAGTTATGACAATTTGAATATGGCCAGTTGGGTTCATGGCAAATGTTAAGTAAAAATGAAATGAAAACACAGCTGGTCCACGGATTTGTCGAGATTTTTTAATATGGCCCTTTTAGTGGTGGTTCAGTTTGACCCCCCTGGTTTAGATCATGAAAGTAAAATAATTTCTCTGTGTTATCTGGGACTAAGGGAGCAGCGTTGGACTAAAGCAGAGGATAAGAGTCAAAATGAAATTGAGAATTTTGTATTAATTTGGTACTTCATCTGAATAATTACATTTTTCATGAAACATTAACAGAAGAATTAAGTAACAAAACTGCTCATCAGTAACAGCGAGAAACAGCATGAATTAAATACAAATTACAGCACAATGTTTCCCATGTGCTTTATCAGTATGTATTCTAAGTGTATCTGAATACGTTATTTTCTATGTATTGTAATAGAGAACATCACTGAGCATATTTAGGACGGTGTATTTATTATTCAGCCATCACTACTTTTTCTAAGTATTTTGCTAAACTGGCAGTAACCAAGACAAAGTAATACATTCTACTCTTTTCTCCCTGCAGTAACATCCACACCTGAGAAAACATCTTCACTGAAAGTAACTGAAGGTGAATCAGTGAGTTTAAACTGTAGTTTCACCTTCACACAAAAATATAATGAGGTGCCATTTGTTGTTTACTGGATTAAGACTGTTGGACAGAGCGGCACCTGTGTGTATTCTTATGATTATTCCAAGCGTAATTCGCCCCAGTATGGTCACCACTGCACTGTGCAAAAAGAACTGCTTAACAGACTCTCAAACCGAACCAAAGAACAGAACAGTCACAACATCAGGATCAGTGACGTGATGGAGTCGGACAGCGGTCAGTACCTCTGTGCTGTACAAGTGCACCCAAATAATAAAATCACTGCTAAAGGAAACTGGAAGGTGATACAAAATATTACAGTCAGTGTTCACAAAGACAAAACTGGTGAGTTTGCATGAAAATGATTATATGTTGTATCTTGGGAGGAATATAAATGATCCTCACTGTTAATCTACATTATTTTATTTCTAACTGCTGATGTTTTCTCTGTTGTCTCTACACAGATGCTGATCGTCTTAAGCCCTTGTATATTGCAGTTCCCATAATACTGTGTCTTCTGCTGATTGTTGTGGTTCTGTATGTAAAGAAGAAGTGCATCACTTCACAAGGTAACCACACTGTGAAGAAATAGGTTGAAAAACACAGTTCCCTGTGTATTTTATACAGCCCTTTACAAGTAGGCATTTAATGTAGTTGAAATTAATATATATATAATTTTTCATTCATACAGGATGTCACACTGTTCAACAAAGGTGAGCTGTCACAGTTATATTTATCTTCATTTTATGTAGACATGATTTCCATAATTGCATCAACTGTTACTCATTTCTGTTACGTCCTGTTTTCCTCTGACTGCTACAGAGAAGAAGCTCCTGACATGGACTGTAAGTGTGTCAGTGTTTCAGTTGTATCATCTTCTTCTTCTTTTCCGTGTTCAGTCGTCTCTGTAATGCTTACTGTATAATCTTCACTCATGCTACGTGCAGGTTCTCCATATGCTGTTGGAAATGGTGAGGAGGGGACTTTCTTTGGATCTAAGACGGCTGATCCAGGCCGTGAAGAATCCACACCATCTATTGACCCTTATTCAGTCGTTAGACTGAACAGCTTATATGAATCTGGGGCTTCAGATCACAGCAGACATATTTAATACGAAGCTGCTGATCTGTGTGTGTTAAAGGCGCCTCAGTGCAGCAGCTCACATGCTGAAACACTGTAGAGAAGTCATTTGCATATCACCAGTCATATGCAAATTTTGAACATCCTCAGGTCAAATTAGGTTTTATTGATTTTCTAAGTGAAACTAAGTGACCACATCCTCTACAGGGAACACACTTTAATATTACTTTTTTCTTTTTTTGCAAATTTAATTGCACAATTTTAATGTTTTTTTTATCCCAAAATGTTAAATTCAGCAAATAAAGAGTAATCCTATCATATTTTAGTTACAAAATAAATGATAATATTATAAACCAAAATTCATATCATAGCACAACATTGCATTTTTCTCCCCAAGATAAAAAGCTGGGGTACCCCTGATCTGAAGCATGATGACATGCATGCTTTAAAAGTTTAGACACAGCTCTCAAGAAACACTTAATTTAGCCCTAATTATCTGTTTAGAAAGTACAGTAGTGTTGGTAACATTTGTACAGTTTAAGCCTGAAAGGCCATTGTGACCCACCAGATGGCGCTGCTCCTTAAATACAGATGCTCATTCAATCCCTACCCAGTACAGCAGATGGCGCTGCTACACCACTGTAAATGCAAAATCTGCTTAGGATTTTCTCTGCCTTTCACAGAATGTATCTTGAAAAAAACAAATAATATAAGTATACCAATCTTGTTCTATCAACCATATTAAGAGCAGTGTAACAAGTAATGTAGAGCAAATATATATATATATTTCAATTTTACGAGTTTTTGAATTCATAAAGATTAGATTAAATTCAACTTTATTGTCACTGTGTAGAGTACAGGTATGAATGAAATGCAGTAAAGGAGCACAATATTACCAAAGACAGTTCAGTTCTGTGCTGGCAGATGGGCTAAAAAGTTCCACTGCAGCTCTATAAGTTACTCAATAGATACTTTATTTCTGAGCTTTTTCACTGCAGTTACAATTTGCTTACTTTAGTGTGTGGTTGAAGCTCATCTGCACACTTCTGTTCATTATATGAGATTTCTTAGTTCAGAAGATCTCCATAAAAAAGTTTATTGTATAATGAAATATGTAATATATTCACAGAAACATGTAACTTAAATGTTATCATAAATTGGTTATTCATAATTATTTAGTTTATTGAGCTTTTGTTCTTTTTAAATCTAATTTCTGATGTTTTCACTGTGCAGCCTTCTTGATAAAAGTTTGCTGAAGAAATTCTCTGCATTATTTGTAAAATAAATCTCTAAAACTAAAACACCAAAAAACTCGCATTTGCATCATCTTAGTTCTCACTTCTGCTTTCCATGACGATCACTGAGTAGCAGCGCTGTGAGATTTTAGAATAGGAGACCATTATGACCCACCAGATGGCGCTGCTGCTTAAATAAAGCCACTAATTCATTCCACACCAGGTACAGCAGGTGGCGCTGCCACACCATATTTCTCACTTTAACACCGGGGCGTCCAGTCTCATCCACAAAGGCCAGTTTGATTGCAGGTTTTCATTCCAACAAATCAGGAGATCAAATGATCAGTAATCTGAAGACAGACAGCAGCTGATTAATCAGATACAGTCAGATACAATCAGATACAATCAGGTACAGTCAGATACGATCAGGTACAGTCAGATACAATCAGATACAATCAGGAACAGTCAGATACAATCAAATACAGTCAGGTACAATCAGATACAATCAGGTACAGTCAGGTACAATCAGGTACAGTCAGATACAATCAGATACAATCAGGTACAATCAGATACAATCAGGTACAGTCAGATACAGTCAGTTTGGAATGAAAACCTGCAGCTGCTCTGGTCCTCTGTGGATAAGATTGGTGACCCTGGTTTAACGTCTATCATCTACTATTGATTTTCCTTTATTGTCACAGATTAATGATGACAAAAACAACGAAATCATGTTTAAGTACTGCTGTTTATCATAGTTATCAACAATTACAGGAACACTGCAACATGTCCTTTTTTGTTTTTTACAAATCCTATCCCTTATTTTTGTTGGGCAGAGCTGAACTGCTGTAGGCTGAATAGACAGATACATGTAAATGTGATGGGTTTGATATGTGACATCACAAAAACGCTGACTTTAAAACTGCGTTTCCATATATGGACTGTATGGACTGATGAGTCAACACTGTTTTTAAAATGTTTAATCAATGTTTACATAAAACATCAAACAGTTTTATTTAAAAAAGCAGGAAAACTGACTTTTCTGTGATATGAGCTCTTTAAATCATCATGAATGAAACTAAAGTGTAGGTTCCACTGCAGTTTTGTAGGTCTTGAGTTTTTATTTTAATACTTTTTGCTACTTTTACTTCTACTTGAATCATGTAACTAAATTAACTAAATTAGTTTTAATATGATCCATTCATAATTACCTAGGCTAGAGCTTTGGGTTCTAGCTTTTTTTCATTTTAGCTTGAAATATCTCTGAATTATCTGTAAAGGAATTCGCTAAAAATAAAGTTTGAACTGAGGAAATGAGCTCAGTTTTACACTTATTACAGCTGAAGCCGCTGTGTTACAGCTTTTCCTGTAAGACGAAGCTATAACATCTCACACTTCTGCTTTTGAACAACTAATAGAAGTCATGGCGACGCTGTGCTTCATTTTTCTGTTCTTTGTCTTCAGTAAAAGCCACGGTGAGTGATTTTCACATTGTTTGTGTTTTACCATGTTTACAGTATATATAATATTGTTCTATATGATAATTTAAAGTATAACTTTGATTACAGTTTGAACTCAAAACAGTCATTCTGTAGCAGTAGATTCACTTTCATTAACAAAATCTTTTCTATCTGCAATATTTATTTTCACTTTTTGCTAAGTGTTACACAACTTTACCTTTTTAGTTTATTATTTATAAAGTAACGATAATAAAAACAAATGCCTGAATTCACTCTCTGTTTTTAATTAGCCTCACAATCATTTCTTTTTCATTTCTAAGTGCTCAGTTCATCTACACAGCAATGGATAAAGTAGACTTGAGATGTGAAACAAACAAATGGCAAATAAGCACAGAGTCTGACAAACGGATTGACCTGAACTGCTCACTGTGTGACCACATCAGGATTGAGCTTGTCGAGAATTATGATAAACTGGATTTTTGCACAAATAAACATTCACAGTCAGAGCCTGATTGTACTCTAACAGTAAAGAGTGGATTTTTCGCCTGTGTTAAATCTCTGGATCCTGGATTCCTTTTTCCATTCAAACCGTCTCCCAATGCCATCTATTCATACATAGTTGCTGTTCCAAACCCAAACAGTGAGTAACTTTTCATTCTCTGCAACTTCTTGAATAATCAGTAAAGTTATTATTATTATTTTTCTCCCTGCAGTAACATCCACACCTGAGAGAACATCTTCACTGAAAGTAACTGAAGGTGAATCAGTGAGTTTAAACTGTAGTTTCACCTTCACACAAGAATATAATGGGGTGTCCTTTGTTGTTTACTGGATTAAGACTGTTGGACAGAGCAGCACCTGTGTGTATTCTTATGATTTTTCCATTTCTGAGCCGGTCGTGCTCGGTCACCACTGCAACGTGCAAGAAGAACTGCTTAACAGACTCTCAAACCAAACCAAAGAACCGAACAGTCACAATATCAGGATCAGTGAAGTGATGGAGTCAGACAGCGGTCAGTACCTCTGTGCTGTACAAGTGGACCCAAATAATAAAAACACTGCTAAAGGAAACTGGAAGGTGATACAGAAAGTTACAGTCAGTGTTCAGAAAGACAAAAGACCACAGCCAACCATGACCACTGTGACTCAGACAACAACTGAGGAAACAACAAAGAAAACAACTGGTGAGTTTCATCTTCAAGATATATGTATAAAAGCAGTTCTCTATGATGCATGTATGCATAAGTTATTTATATGTATAAGATTTCTTATTTTGTTGATTTTCTAAGTGTGAATAAGTTAACACATCCTCTACAGAGAAGAGAACACACTTAAATATGGCATTTTCTGCACATTTTAGTGCTCAATTTCTATTTATTTCCTAAGTTTAACATTTTTGGAACAAATAAAACATAAAATCTAAAATGTGGCATAACTTTTGTACAGGCTGCATTTTTTGTTGACGTTTCATCAGACAAACATTGTGTTTAACTCTGCAGAGGGTGTGTTCAGTTATTCACACTTAGAAAACCAACACTACGTGTCATTTGACCAGGGACGCCCAAACTTTTGCATATTACTGTCTGTGTGTGTGTGTATATATATATATATATATATATATATATATAAAATTTTGGGCATCTGGGAAATTTAGAATTAAAAAGCTATTTATGCAGGCAGTGGGTGTTTATTTACTCAGAAAAACACTGATATTAGAATAAACACAAAAAACATTAATAGAATAAGTAGTAATTTTCCATAATGTCAATGTGGTTATTTAACCCTTTAGACCCTTCTCACTGAGGAAAACCTGATTTATTTGTAGTTATTATTCAACACCTGGTTTATATGATCACTGCATGAATAAATTAAATCAGGAGTGCAGCTGATGGAATTTAATAAATCCATGCAATGTCTAGAGATGTTGAGGAGAAATCTGGAACCAGGCTTTGTTCTTCAAACTAGCTCATAAGATATCAGCTACCTTTCTGACAGAAAGAAATTCTGGTCTGTATTATTATTATTATACTGTATTAATGTTTATTAGTATGTATTTTAATAATAAATAGTGTTTTTATTAGCATAAACACACTCACTGCTGAGATAAATGGTGTTAAATACACATACAAACTCAATCACACACAGGTTTATATAATATAACTAAGAATATAAACGTCACTTTTATCTGCACTGTTTTACAGTATTTCTAATCACTGATACTGTGATGGTCGTCTGTTTACAGGTGTTCACCCTCTCATGCCTCTGTTTACTTCATGGCCCATATGTTTGTGTCTTCTGCTTTCTGTTTGGATTGCATTTGCACTCATGATGAAAAAGGCCAGCACTGCACAAGGTGACCCTCCAGTATGAATCTCTATGACCTCTACCTGACCCTCTAATAAAGAGCTCTACTATTAATGAAACTAATAATCTAGTTATATGTACTTATCTAGTTATATATCCTAATAATATATATGTTTCTCTACAGGATCTCAGGCTGTGCCGTTACAAAGGTAGACTGTGACAATAATGTTGAAGTTCAGGTCTTAAATGAACTTGATCACTTTCATTATTGTGGAATTGTTCCTCATTTCTTTTCCTGTCTCTGCTGCAGCCTCCAAAACGGAGAAGCAGCTCCTGACATTGATGGTGAGATCTTAGATTTGATGTGTTTTTATTTTTCTTTATGATCTCTAAATCTTTCTAACAGCTCTCATTGGGTGATGTGTGATGTGTACAGGTTCTCCATATGCTGTGGGATGTGGTGAGGAGGGGAACTAGGATCCATGAGGAACCTGCCAAGAAGATCTAGACCATGAAGAATCCACAACATCTGTTGATCTTCATGCAGCTGCCAGGCTGAATGATGGATCTGGAGCATCAGAGGACACCAAACAAATCCATGATAAAGATTATCTGTTGTTTTTAAAGGGATGAATTGTAACAATAGTGTACATATATATTAAATAGTCTCCCCTTTTAATGAGAAATCATCAAGAAATGTTCAGGAATGTTTATAAATACTTCTTTCTGCTTCATATAAATCTTCATTCTAATGTATGATATCAAAATATTTGTGTATTCAGAATATGTGTATCCTTGTTATCTTGTTTTGGTGTGTTCTCCCTGGATCAATGTATTATTTATCTACCTGGGTGTCGTTTGGATTATTCACATAAAGACTTAAATAAAATATACTTGTACTTGTGCTCCGCCTCCTTCTCTGTCTCATCAGCTCATTCATTACAGTAATAATAATAATCCTGAGAGAAAGTGCTGAGACCTTTCTCTCAATCAGTCACTTTCCACACCAGGGATTGTTTGTCGTGGCATCCTTGCTTCTTCCTTTGTCTACCTTTTCATGCTGTTTTCCTTTGTGTTGGGAAACTCATTATTTGTTTGATTTTTCTTTTTGCTCTAATGACTCAAACCCATCAGTCTTATCCTGATAGACTTGGTGTTCACTTGTGGAAGCTGAGTAAAGAATAAATCAGACAATAAAGGAAAAATGGTTTGAGCAGGAATGGATGAAACGGCATACTATGTTAAGTGCTATTCATTCACAAGTGCTGTGGGGTGCAGTGTTATTATTTTACTATAAAAGACCAATAAAGAGTCAATACTGTATGATCCACAGTGGATTGGGTCGCTGTTTCAATTTTTTATAGCATAAAGAGAAAGGACTTTTACTCATAATAGTGCAAATTTTTTACTAAAACTGTGTATTATGTTGATGTGTGTGCAATAGGACACTGTTATCCCAGAGTCAGAACTCCACTGACTTTCTTTGAGATACTGAAGTAGCTTTCCGTTGTGTGACTGCAGAGACAGTAACTGTTTATACTTTTCATCTAGGTGGACTCTGTATATGGTCCACACACAGAAAGCTCATACAGGAAGGACATGATGCTACATACTGCAGTGACTGAGTGAGCTGAAACACGGACAGGGTAAGAGACCCATTCATAGGGAGCTACAAGCTGAGAAATGGCAACTAAACCATTTGGTTAGCCAAGACCAGTTAATGCTAACAGCCCACCAGTTACATTCAGAGCTATAGGAGTGTTATTTGGCCACAAAAACAAGGGTACAAAAGTATAAAAAGTCATTTTAGATCCTGCATGAAATCATCTTGTAACGTGGGAGGCATTGAGACAGGATGCAAGTGCGAGTTGCTTTTATTTAAAGGAGATTCAAAGTCCAAAAACACAGAGCCAGAGCCGAGTGGAACAGATAGATCCATAAACAAAGTAAACCAGAACGACACAAGAGACCACAACAGGGTATATAGACACAATGCAAGACCCCAAGACTGCGCAAACACAGGGGTGTAAATACCAACAGAAAACGAGAAACACCTGAGACCAATAAGAGGGAGGGGCAGGGAGACAAAGAACAGGTGAAGACAGGGCAGGACAGGGGAGGAGCCAACATGACAACAAAAGCACATGGCAGATAAACAAAAACACACAGCACTGGGAAACCAAGAAAAAGGCAAAAACACAAAGACCAGGAGAAAGAGTGAATGGATGTTACACATCTAGTTAACTGATCATGGTGTTTTTATTGGTTCTCATGTTCATATATGGCACCCTATCAGGAAGAGGAATAGCCTATCATGATAATGAAGCTCTGATCATGATGACTGAATTTCCATGGTCAATGAATGATTCTGACTGCTGGATCTGTCAGCAGCTACCAAGCAACACTAATACAGCAGTGTTTGTCCCACTCAAATTGTCTGAATGGTGATGTACCAATTGGCTAAATTTGGCAGAGAATTTTGATAATAACACCGACTGCAGGAGCCCATTTCTCCCCTGGATGGAGAGACCATCTTCACACACGGGCCAAAGAGCTGGTATTCTTCAATACATTGAAACAGAGGTTAATAAATATTGTCTGCCTAAAGGTTTAAACCAAGTTCATTCGAACTGTATTAGTCGCTTTAATCAGAAATTTGTGCATCAGTTTGTCTGTCGTGCTGTTGTCTCTTTACAGCAGACTAGCTGTTGGAGGAAAGCCTGAGTAACAAGTCATGTCATAAAGAGTAACGATTCTTTGTAGAGTCACAGTATCTCACACACCATGGCAACGCCATGGTTGCTGAATACAGGTATGACTTCACTTACCTGTGCCGTACATAATGGCTCACAACCAATAAACACACCTGCCAGAGCAAACCGTTCAAACTCCCATCACTATAGCATAATAAACATAACGTGTGAGTAATTGCTTTGGCTGGCGATAAACTTTGAGTAGAACTTAAGTAGAGCCGTGGTGTAACGCCTTTGTTTGTGTTCTTGTTAGCCGTGTAGCCTTTAGTATGCTAACGAGCCAGCTAGAGGAGGAACGTGATGAAGCTGTATCAGAGGTCATGTATAACAGGTGGAGTAGTTTGTAAACTAAAGTTCAGTAAATCAAATGTTAAGGTTTTGAAATGTTAAACATTTTTAAAGTAGTTTGCTGCTATAGCTTACAAACTGCTTTGTCCACCATTTTTGGGGGTTTTGAAAAGGGAAATGAGTCAGTTCGCAATGATTTCTGGGCAAGTTCTGCTGCTGAAGTGGACACTGATGTTCGCTCAATTCCTCGCCCCTCTGAGGACTCTGTAACACCCTTCACATCAGCGAATAATGTAATGGAACAACCCTTACGATGACGCTGGGAATTCCCCCAAGAGGAAATGATGAGTCTGAATGGACATTGAATCTCATAAAGCCCATCATAAACTCCTGTGGGCCTCGGTGTCTTCACCCTAGCTACAAACATGTGCTGATAACAAACCAGCTTTGAGCAGTTGCAGACAGCAACAGTTGCTAATCAGTGATTGGAAGGCTGAGAAAATAAGGCAGAGCGTCCACTGTTAGAAATAAAGGTTCTGTGCAGGTACATTTTTATTCATCAAGGTACAAACAATGTAGACGTGCCTTCAAGGGTACAACAATGGTTTTAAGGTCCAGTTGTGAACCTTTAATAAGTTTTCTCCCGGTGGAAAAGTACATATTGGGTAGAATTGTCACCTCACAGCAGGAAGAACCTGGGTTTGAGTCCCCGGCCGAGCGACCAGGGTCCTTTCTGTGTGGAGTTGTTCTCTCCATGTCTGTGTGGGTTTTCTCTTGGTGTTTTGGTTTCCTCCTACTGTCCAAAGACATGCAGTCAGGCAACTGGACATGCTAACTTGCCCCTAGATGTAAGAGAGAGAGTGTGTGTGTGTGTGTGTGTGTGTGTGAACGTATATCTGTGTGTCTGCCCTGCAATGGACTGACAACCCAGAAGGATAAGTGGCTTGGAAAATGTGTGTGTGTGTGTGTGTGTGTGTGTGAGACGAGACGGGATGTATGGAGTCAATACAACAATATAATTTCATGGATTATGGTACAATTATGTTCCCTGACTAAAGGTACTGAGATGTACCCTTGAGGGTACCAACCTAGAGCATGATTGTTTTGATTGGCCGTAACAGGCTGTCAGCAGGAATGACACAAAACAAATCAAACGTTACTACTGTTGTGTTTTTCTTCTCAGTCTTAAAATGCAGCTTAATAAATGTTCTTACCCTATTTGATTTGATTTGATATGGTAGACTTGTGAGGCTGTGCTGCTGAGTGGATCCCACATTATCAGAACAGGTGAAAACATATTTTGGTACGTTTTACTAACTAGTTTGGTCCTGCTCATTAGACACGTGCATCCACAAGACACTTAAATAGTGCACAAGCAAAAACAAACCCTCACACAAGCTGAAAAAATATTTGGAATGATTTTTACTGGTTATGATATTTACATGGTATTTATAGTAGTGAGAAGGAAATTGAAGTACTTTTCGGGGGTCTCAGAAAACCACATGAATGCGTCTCTCAGAGCAGTACAAGCTATTCAGAAGGAAGTGAATGAAATAGAAAAAGTAGCTCTGCAAAACTGTATTGAATTAAATCTTCTCTTAGAAGAGATAGCAGGTGTTTGTCAGGTTGTGGGAGGTGAGTGCTGCTGCACTTATATTTCCAATGCCTCAAGATCCAGGACACCTCTAACAATATAAAGAACTGCAGGAAAACCAGAGTTGGGATCCTTCTTGTCTGTATTCGTGGTTAACCAGTCAGGTTTGTGGACAAAATTACTGTCGGTTGTGGTTCAGTGATAGTTCTGATCATTGTTGTTATGTTGGTGTGGAAACTATTCATGCTGTGACTTGCTGTATGACTGGTCCCAGCAGCGAGAATGTGGCCCTTGATTATGATCCTCATTCATACCACAAAACTGACTGGCCACCCTGACCTTTCTGTGGAAGATTAAGCAGTCTTGGCCCACACACTTGCCTTTGTATGATGTTGTTGACACTGATAGTGTCAAAGAAAGGAAATGTGAGACAAATCTTATATTCTGATTAGAAGTTTAGCTATATTTTTATATTAATCAAGTATTTAGCTTTAATCAAACAGCAATAACTTTCTGCCAGACAACAAAGTATAATCAGCAGAAGACGTGTAAACTGACATGCTGACAATGAATCTTTTTTAAGAAACATATAGGGTGCAGATATTTCCTGTATAAGCAAGACAGGAAATAAGACAATGTCTGTCTCTGTGGTTGATGCTCATTCATTGAAATGAAGTCATCACCTTCTAGAAATAGAGCTTCTGTCCTGATCTTAAAGTTTACACATGAAGGGTACCTGCTGTAGCATTGTTCTTTAAGTATTATGTTACAAAATCCATATTTGATAAAGTTTTAGTCTGTAACCAATTATAAGCTTTATACTGTTTGCCTATATAATCCATTGTCACATGATGAATGTTTGAGACAGATCTCTCCCAGTACTGGAATAAAGGAAGGTTTTTCATTAACTCATCTGCATGATTTCTCATCTTTTACTTGATTGAATCATTTTTCCCATCAATACCATCAATACCAAAAATACATTATGGAATCTGTAGCTCTCAGTTTGGAGCTTTAACAATTTATTTTGGACCAAAAGGATCCAAAAAGAGAAAACAGAGTCTAAAACACTTCAGTATCTATGCTGATGGATGCTGGATGTACTAAAAAGTTCCCCTGCAGTTCTACAGGAAACTCAGTGCTGGAGGGACGTCAGCACTCGAGGGGCGTCAGACCTTTTTTTTTGTCAGGGTTTTTTTTTTGACAGCCGCTTTTGCTTCTTCTTAAGACATGATTCTTCATGATTTCACTGAAGTGAACAATTTGACTTCAGTGTGGGTTTGAAACTCCTCTGTCCACTGCTGTCCACCACAAAGCCGTCATTAGGTGAGAAGAATCCATTGTTTATTCATTGTTATAAAAAATGTGTCGGCATATACATTTTTACATAGAATACATAACTTGCTATTAAATCTTACTGTGAAGTAGTTATTTGTAACTATCTACACTTTTAGCAACAAGGGTTCTGACTTTACTCGTAATAATGGTGGAACCCCTTTTTGGTGCTATATAGAACCGTTTTTTCCAAAGTTCTTCAACCCCTTAAAGGGCCAGGGATCAAAGTTTTATTACACAGTTCTATAACCTAAGAATAACTTAGTCAGTTTGAAGTCTCTGTAGTTACTGAATAATAATCTTTAGGACGTAATAATTCTGGGATTTTAAGGGGTTGAAGAACCATATACAAGAGGTTCTCCATCACAGAGGAGGGGAATTCCACCAATGTTTCAAAATTATCATTTTGATGTAACCAAACTCATTCAGAGTGGTTTGGTGTGAAATATTTCGCTGTAGATACATTTACTTAGATTTTTTTACAGTGGTGGTGACAAAAACCAGGATTCACAATGTCTACAACACAAATAGAACTCATTGAACCGACACGCGTCCTCTGAGTGTTTACATGTAATGCTGTTGATGGTAACTTAGTGCTAAATCTGAAAAAAGATTGGGTGATACTTTGCAGTACAATGATCTGCATGTATCTCTCCCCCATTTAAAACATACTATCACCACTATAGTGAAACAGTGTCTGAGGCATCAGGCAGCGTTTTCTGAACCATTTCATGTATTATTGTTCTGTAGGGGAGCTTTAAAGGTTATTAAACTCTTCAGATGTCTGGTTCCCATCACTACCACATTTCTGACTTGGTAAGTTTCTCTAGCACAGAGCATTTTGCATGAAACCACCCCGAATGACTTTGTTTACATCTTAACTATTTTATATTACAGGAATTCTAAAAAATTGGTGGAATTCCCCTTTAAGTATTCACATGACTCTATTTATTATTATACTCTATTCATTACAGAGCCCTTAAAGAAGGTGTAGCCAGTCATTTGTGATTTCTTCATTATCCAGCATTTTCAATTGAAGACTGATAAAGAATGTCACTGTATTTTTGTACACAGAGTTCTTTAAACAGTACTAAACTAAAATGAGGTGTAAACAGGAGAAATGAATAGGAAGTTAAACTGCATGTTTGCATCATTTCACACTTCTACTTTTTATGACAGTGAATGAAATGGAAGTCATGGTGTGGCTGTGTTTCTCTCTTCTGCTCTGTTTTCTTGGTCAATGCCATAGTGAGTAAATTTCACTTTCTTGTGTGTTTATCGTTTTATTCTCTTTTCAGTGGTTGTTATATATAATATTGTTCTATGGTACATTTCTGTAATAAATGTTTAAGTGCAGTTTGAAGTGAAAGACACTGATATTAGTTGTACTTTCAGCTAAAATCCTGTTTTTCTGTCTGTGCAGTGTTTTTTTCACTTTTACTGTAATTTTGAGCAATGAACTCTGAGTTGTTGACAGTTTGTCTGTTATTGTTAATAAAGTTAGTAGGATCAAAGCTAATGGCTAAATCTTCAAGCTGCTTTCCTCAAACGTACATTACAATTTCTTTTTTGTTTCTAAGGACAAACTCAGTTTATATGAAAGATTATAAAGGAAAGTTGGCATGCGAAACTAAAAAATGGCAAATAAGTGCAGAGTCTGATAACAGGATTGATCTGAACTGCTCACAATGTGAATACATTGAAATTAAGCCTGATGATGATGATGATGATGGTGATGGTGATGATGGTGATGATGATGGTGAAGACAATGACAAGCAAAAATTTTGCAAACAGTCAGATCCTGACTGTGAACTGAAAGTAAAGAGTGGATTTGTTGCCTGTGTTAAATCTCTGGATTCTGGATTCCTTTTTCCATTCAAACCGTCTCCCAACATCATCCATTCATGCATGGTTGCTGTTCCAAACCCATACAGTGAGTAATTTTCATTCTCTGTATTATCACTGTATCACTACAGGTGTTCATATCACTGTTGAATATATTAGAAATAACAGCAGATTATGTATATAGTAATTTATTTTGGCTTCTCCGGTTTTTATATCCTTTCATTTCTCCAATATTTAATGTCTTACTTGCTTATGAAAAAGTTTCAGTTGTCTTGTGTTCTTGTCCGCTTTATATAGTATGTTAAATTTGTGCATTAACTGAGATAAAGTGTAACACGCTGCTCTTCTCTCCCTGCAGTAACATCCACACCTGAGAAAACATCTTCACTGAAAGTAACTGAAGGTGAATCAGTGAGTTTAAACTGTAGTTTCACCTTCACACAAGAATATAATGAGGGTGTCATTTGTTGTTTACTGGATTGAGACTGTTGGACAGAGCAGCATCTGTGTGTATTCTTATGATCTTCCCATGCATGATTCGCCCCAGTACGATCACCACTGCACTGTGCAAGAAGAACTGCTTAACAGACTCTCAAACCAAACCAAAGAACCGAACAGTCACAACATCAGGATCAGTGAAGTGATGGAGTCAGACAGCGGTCAGTACCTCTGTGCTGTACAAGTGCACCCAAATAATAAAAACACTGCTAAAGGAAACTGGAAGGTGATACAAAGAGTTACAGTCAGTATTCAGAAAGACAAAAGACCACAGCCAACCATGACCACTGTGACTCAGACAACAACTGAGGAGACAACAAAGAAAACAACTCAGACAACAACAAAGAAAACGACTGAGAAAACAATAAAGAAAACAACTGAGGAAAACATTGGTGAGTTTGCATTGAACTAATTATATGTGTGTATCATAGGGGGGTATAAATGACCCTCACAGCTAAACTTTATTAATTTATTTCTAACTGCTGATGTTTTCACTGTTGTCTCTACACAGATGATGATCGTCTTAAGCCCTTGTATGTAGCAATACCCATAATACTGTGTCTTCTGCTGATTGTCTTGGTCGTGTTTATAAGAAAGAAGTGCATCATTTCACAAGGTAACCACACTGTGAAGAAATAGCTTAACAAACTAAGTTCTCTGTGTTTTTATCTGACCATTTACTATAAGACATTTGATATTGTGATCATTTAATATATATTTAACATATTTTCTTTCATACAGGATGTCAAAGTGTACAACAAAGGTGAGCTGTCACAGTTATATTTATCTTCATTTTATGTTGACATGATTTCCATTATTGCATCAACTGTTACTCATTTCTGTTACACCATGTTTTCCTCTGACTGCTGCAGAGAAGAAGCTCCTAACATGGACTGTAAGTGTGTCAGTGTTTCAGTCGTGTCATCTTCTTCCTCTTTTCCGTGTTCAGTCGTCTCTGTAATGCTTACTGTATAATCTTCACTCATGCTACGTGCAGGTTCTCCATATGCTGTTGGAAATGTTGAGGAGGGGACTTTCTTTGGATCTAAGACGGCTGATCCAGGCCGTGAAGAATCCACACCATCTATTGACCCTTATTCAGTCGTTAGACTGAACAGCTTATATGAATCTGGGCCTTCAGATCACAACAAACATATTTAATACAAAGCTGCTGAGCAGAGTAACAAAGTGGACAAGCTTCTCAAGTAATGCTTGTATCACCAGTCATATGCAAAAGTTTGAACACCCCCAGGTCAAATTAGGTTTTATTGATTTTCTAACTAAAAATAAGTTAACATATCATCTATAGGGAACACGCTTTAATGTGATTTTTCTTCATATTTTAGAGCACAATTTCTATTTTCCTTGCTGAGTTTTACATTTGTGCATTAAAATGTGCAGAAGTGTTTTCTCTGTAGAGGATGTGTTCACTTATACTCACTTAGAAAATCAACAAATACATGTAGTGTGACCAGAGTGCCCAAACAACTATATATACACACGTACATGTATCTGCTATATGCATTAATTTAAATGTCTTTCACTTTAAAGCATATACATTTCACTGCTTTTTTCAAATTTAATACAGTTCCTTGTGCTAATACATAAAATAAATATCATATTAATTCAGTTTTGTATTCTTTAATATATTCTTTGGATGTTGTGTCTTTCAGTAAAGATTTAAAGGTAAAGTCTGTCTCTGAATATTACTGGAGGAGCCTGTTACCTGAATCAGTCACCAGCACAGACATTTCATGTTTGCTATCTATGATACTGTATCGTTGTTTTGTACAGTCCTGTCCACCAGTGTAATTCATCCGTGAAACAGCAGAGGTGATGGTGAAAGTATGAAGGCTAGTTGGGTGGGTGTATTTGTTTGAGTGGGGGGTGGGACCAAAGTGCTTAAAGTGTCAGTAATGTTTACTAGAACCCCTTCAAAATAGGGCTGCCAAAAGCTGACCCAGCGGGACCAGAGAGGTATCCTAACCCCGCCCCCTCAAGCAACAAGGAACACAGTTTTATTCTGTATGTAACTTACTTAATTCTTATTTACCTGTAAATTTATATTTTAGTTAAATGATTATGTTACAACAAAGTTTCAAAATCTCAATTTGAAACCTACCTACATATCTTTATTTTTTATTTTGTTTGGTTTGTTTGGCCCTCAGCTCATCACAAACATTGCACTTTGCTTCCCTGAGACAAAAAGTTTGGGTACCCCTGATTTGAAGCGTGACAGCGTGCGTGCATTAAAAGTTTAGCCAAAGTTGAAAAGAAACATTTGTTTTGGCCTCAATTATCTGTTTAGAAATCACAGTAGTGTTGGTAACATTTGTGGCTTGTAGTTTTAGACTGAAAGGCCATCATGACCCACCAGATGGCGCTGCCTCTGAAATAAAGATACTTATTCAATCCTCACCCGGTACAGCAGATGGCTTTGACACAAAACTGTAAATGCAATACATGCTTATGATTTTCTCTGCCTTTCACAGAATGAATTAGGCAAAAACAAATAATGTAAGTAGAGTTAATGCAATTTGATTTCCAATATCGCCCTATCAACAATTTATGAGCAGTGTATCAGTAATGTAGAGCAAAAATATGTGTTTTTCTCATTTAAGAGTTTTATGAATTCTTAAAAAAGCACAATATTACCAAAGAAACTTCAGTTCCTGTGCTGGCAGATGGACTAAAAAAGTTCCACTGCAGTTCTATAAAAGTTACTCAGTAGATACATTTTTCGTGTTTTTTTTTTCTGGTAGCTACTTTATTTCTGAGCTTTTTCACTGCAGTAACATTTTCCTTACTTTAGTGTGTGGTTGAAGCTCCTCTACACACTTCTGTTCATTATATGAGAGTTCTTAGTTCAGAAGATCTCCATCTCCATAAAAACTTTATTGTATAATGAAATATGTAATATATTCACAGAAACATGTAACTTAAATGTTATCATAAATTGTTTATTCAAAAAACTTACATTTGCATCATCGTAGTTCTCACTTCTGCTTTTCGTGACGGTCACCGAATACCAGCACTGCGAGATTTTAGAATAGGAGACCATTATGACCCACCAGATGGCGCTGCTGCTTAAATAAACCCACTCATTCATTCCCCACCAGGTACAGCGGGTGGCGCTGCCACACCATATTTCTCACTTTAACACAGGGGTGTCCAGTCTCATCCACAAAGTGTCGATTTGATTGCAGGTTTTCATTTCAACAAAGCAGGAGATCAAACGATCAGTTATCTGAAGACGGACAGCAGCTGATTAATCAGATACAGTCAGATACAATCAGATACAATCAGGTACAGTCAGATACAATCATGTACAGTCAGATACAATCAGGAACAATCAGGTACAGTCAGATACAATCATGTACAGTCAGATACAATCAGATACAATCAGGTACAGTCAGATACAATCAGGAACAATCAGGTACAGTCAGATATAGTCAGGTACAGTCAGGTACAATCAGGTAGAGTCAGTTTGGAATGAAAACCTACAGCTGCTCTGGTCCTCTGTGGATAAGATTGGTGACCCTGGTTTAACGTCTATCATCTACTATTAAATTCCTTTATTGTCACAGATTAATGATGACGAAAACAACTAAATCATGTTTAAGTACTGCTGTTTATCATAGTTATCAACAATTACAGGAACACTGCAACATGTCCTTTTTTGTTTTTTACAAATCCTATCCTTTATTTTTATTGGGCAGAGCTGAACTGCTGTAGGCTGAATAGACTGATACACATAAATGTGATGGGTTTGATATGTGACATCACAAAAACGCTGACTTTAAAACTGCGTTTCCATACATGAACTGTATGGACTGATGAGTCAACACTGTTTTTAAAAATATTAATCAATGTTTAGATAAAACATCTTAAAAAAACTTTTCTTTTAAAAAACAGGAAAATTCAGTTTTCTGTGATATGAGCTTTTTAAATCGTCATGAATGAAACTAAAGTGTAGGTTCCACTGCAGTTTTGTAGGTCTTGAGTTTTTGATTTAGATTTTTTTGCTATTTTTACTTCTACTTGAATCATGTAACTAAATTAACTGAATTAGTTTTAATATGATCCATTCATAATTATCTAGGCTAGAGCTTTGGATAAGATCTAGTCTTTTCATTTTAGCTTGAAATATCTCTGAATTATCTGTAAAGGAATTCACTAAAAATAAAGTTTGAACTGAGGAAATGAGCTCAGTTTTACACTTATTACAGCTGAAGCCGCTGTGTTACAGCTCTTCCTGTAAGACGAAGCTATAACATCTCACACTTCTGCTTTGAACAACTAATAGAAGTCATGGCGACACTGTGCTTCATTTTTCTGTTTTTTGTCTTCAGTAAAAGCCACGGTGAGTGATTTTCACATTGTTTGTGTTTTACCATGTTTACAGTATATATAATATTGTTCTATATGATAATTTAAAGTATAACTTTGATTACAGTTTGAACTCAAAACAGTCATACTGTAGCAGTAGATTCACTTTCATCAACAAAATCTTTTCTATCTGCAATATTTATTTTCACTTTTTGCTAAGTGTTAGACATCTTTACCTTTTTAGTTTATTATTAATAAAGTAATGATAATAAAAACAAATGCCTGAATTCACAATCTGTTTTTATTTAGCCTCACAATCATTTCTATTTTGTTTCTAAGGACAAACTCAGTTTCATTTATACAGCAATGGATAAAGTATAGTTGAGATGTGAAACAAACAAATGGCAAATAAGCACAGAGTCTGACAACCGGATTGACCTGAACTGCTCACAGTGTGACCACATCAGGATTGAGCTTATCGAGAATTATGATAAACTGGACTTTTGCACAAATAAACATTCACAGTCAGTACTGATTGTACTCTAACAGTCAGTACTGATTGTACTCTAACAGTAAAGAGTGGATTTGTTGCCTGTGTTAAATCTCTGGATCCTGGATTCTTATATTTATTCAAACCGTCTCCCAACGTCATCCATTCATACACAGTTGCTGTTCCAAACCCAAACAGTGAGTAACTTTTCATTCTCTGTGTCATCTTATGAAGGTTTAGCGACTTCTTGGTTTTGAATAATCAGTAAAGTTATTATTATTATTTTTCTCCCTGCAGTAACATCCACACCTGAGGAAACATCTTCACTGAAAGTAACTGAAGGTGAATCAGTGAGTTTAAACTGTAGTTTCACCTTCACACAAGAATATAATGGGGTGTCATTTGTTGTTTACTGGATTAAAACTGTTGGAGAGAGCAGCACCTGTGTGTATTCTAATGATTTTTCTATGAATGAGGTTGTGCTCGGTCACCACTGCAACGTACAGGAAGAACTACTTAACAGACTCTCAAACCAAACCAAAGAACCGAACAGTCACAACATCAGGATCAGTGAAGTGATGGAGTCAGACAGCGGTCAGTACCTCTGTGCTGTACAAGTGCACCCAAATAATAAAAACACTGCTAAAGGAAACTGGAAGGTGATACAAAGAGTTACAGTCAGTGTTCAGAAAGACAAAAGACCACAGCCAACCATGACCACTGTGACTCAGACAACAACTGAGGAGACAACAAAGAAAATAACTGGTGAGTTTCATCTTCAAGATATATGTATTAAAGCATTTCTCTATGATGCATGTATGCATAAGTTATTTATATGTATAAGATTTCTTATTTTGTTGATTTTCTAAGTGTGAATAAGTTAACACGTCCTCTACAGAGAACACACTTAAATGTAAAATTTTGGGCATCTGGGATATTTAGAATTAAAAAGTGTTTATTTACTCAGAAAAACACTGATATTAGAATAAACACAAAAAAACATTAATAGAATAAGTTGTAATTTTCCATTAATCCTTTAGACCCTTCTCACTGAGGAAAACCAGAATTATTTGTAGTTATTATTCAACACCTGGTTTATAGAATCACTGCATGAATAAATTAAATCAGGAGTGCAGCTGATGGAGTTTAACAAATCCATGCAATGTCTAGAGATGTTGAGGAGAAATCTGGAACCAGACTTTGTTCTTCAAACTAGCTCATAAGATATCAGCTACCTTTCTGATAAAAAGAAATTCTGGTCTGTATTATTATTATACTGTATTAATGTTTATTAGTATGTATTTTAATAATAAATAGTGTTTTATGAGCATAAACACACTCACTGCTGAGATAAATGGTGTTAAATAATGTGTACACATACAAACTCAGTCACACACAGGTTTATATAATATAACTAAGAATATAAACGTCACTTTTATCTGCACTGTTTTACAGTATTTCTAATCACTGATACTGTGATGGTCGTCTGTTTACAGGTGTTCACCCTCTCATGCCTCTGTTTACTTCATGGCCCATATGTTTGTGTCTTCTGCTTTCTGTTTGGATCGCATTTGCACTCATAAGGAAAAAGGCCAGCACTGCACAAGGTTACTGTCCAATATGAATCTCTATGACCTCTATCTGACCCTCTAATAAAGAGCTCTATGATTAATGAAACTAATAATCTAGTTATATGTATTTATTTTCTGATGATCAGTGAAACTAATAATACTAATAACGTATATGTGTCTCTACAGGATCTCAGGCTGTGCCGTTACAAAGTAGACTATGACAATAATGTTGAAGTTCAGGTCTTAAATGAACTTGATCACTTTCATTATTGTGGAATTGTTCCTCATTTCTTTTCCTGTCTCTGCTGCAGCCTCCAAAACGGAGAAGCAGCTCCTGACATTGATGGTGAGATCTTAGATTTGATCTGTTTTTATATTTCTTTATAAATTCTAAATCTTTCTAAAAGCTCTCATTGGGTGATGTGTGATGTGTGCAGGTTCTCCATATGTTGTGGGACATGGTGAGGAGGGGAACTAGGATCCATGAGGAATTCTACCATCAAGATCCAGACCATGAAGAATCCACAACATCTGTTGATCTTCATGCAGTTGCCAGGCTGAATGATGGATCTGGAGCATCAGAGGACACCAAACATATTCATGATAAAGATTATCTGTTGCTTTTAAAGGGATGAATTGTAACAATACTGTGTATATACGTTGGTCAGCCATAACCTTAAAACCTATCTTTTCTACGCTCATTGTCCATTTTATCAGCTCCACTTACTATATAGGTGCACTTTGTAGTTCCACAGTTACAGACTGTAGTCCATCTGTTTCTCTGCATACTTTGTTAGCCCCCTTTTACCCTGTTCTTCAGTGGTCAGGACCCCCATGGACCCTCACAGAGCAGGTACTGTTTGGGTGGTGGATCATTCTCAGCACTGCAGTGACACTGACGTGGTGGTGGTGTGTTAGTGTGTGTTGTGCTGGTCTGAGTGGATCAGACACAGCAGTGCTGCTGGAGTTTTTAAACACTGTGTCCACTCACTGTCCACTCTATTAGACACTCCTACCTTGTCAGTCCACCTTGTAGATGTAAAGTCAGAGACGACATCTGCTGCTGCACAGTTTGTGTTGGTCATCCTCTAGTCCTTCATCAGTGGTCACAGGACGCTGCCCACAGGACGCTGTTGGCTGGATATTTTTGGTTGGTGGACTGTTCTCAGTCTTATCCACTTGCACCAGCGCAACACACATTAACACACCACCACCACGTCAGTGTCACTGCAGTGCTGAGAAAGACCCACCATCCAAATAATACCTGCTCTGTGGTGGTCCTGTGGAGGTGCTGACCTTTGAAGGACAGGATGAAAGGGGGTTATATATATACATATATATATATATATATATATATGTATATATGTAAAAAAAGTCTTCCTTCTAATGTATTCAATTGTTTATTTAATACTGCTGTATGTGATTCTTATCTCTTTCATTGAGCAAGGAACATTTCCCATGAATACTCAGCAATTTATACTTCAAATTACAGAAACTTCCTATCTTTGATTGATCTGACAGGTCAAGATAAGATTTTCACAAATTCTTATTACAGAGGCAAATCTGATCTTAATTTAGGAATTTTATCTTATCTTACAGCATCTTTTCTTATCTAAAGTTAAGAAATCTTAACTTACTCAATCGAAATCGACAATCAACTGTCATCTCTGTTTCCTAGCAACCAACCATACGTGCGCAGCTAAAATGTAAACACGTAATCAAGTTAGTTAGCCAGGCAGCTAGTTACCATTACTGATGTAAACAAGGTCAAATAAAACTAAAGCACGATAAACTGAAGGTTAAGAATATTGTGACAGAGATTTGCGCTGTTTATCAGAGCGTTGCCGCTCCGCGGTTTCAGTCTCCATTTCCCAAATGCTTTAGTTGAGCGCGATAACGTTACTCCTCCTAATAAACACACGATCAGCTCTGTCTCCTCATTATTCACCACCAGCACTGTAATATTGTATGTAACAAGTTTTCATGAACATTAACACACAAAGGTAGTAAGAGGGGATGGTGGATATCGTGTCTGCAGTGTCTCAGGCTTTTAAACGCTGTTAAAAAAACCCTCACAAGTCAAACCACAGTGTTCAGTGTAGATAAATGTAACGTCATTATGCCAGTTATAGTGAACTGTACTGCCTATCACAGACGGTTAAGCAGAAGTTAAGGTTCCTCTGGGGTTTATCTTAAGGTTAGGACAGAATTTGGGAGGTTTAGTCTAGTTAGGATGTTTCTGTAATACTGTTTTCTTATCTAGAGTTAATGATAAGATTATGAACTTAAGAACTGTTGTTCTGTAATAGCTTCTGTCCTAAATTGAGTCCTAACTAAAGTTGTCTTTGTGACTAAACAGACTTAAGACGTTTCTGTAATATGGTCCCTGCTCTATAAGCTGCCACAGGGACTCCATTTTAGAGAATTCACAAAACAATGAGCATGTTTCATGCTTATGATGTTTTTATTTACTAGTAATAGTATCAACACTTACCTCCTATTTAGGTTTAAGAGCGGGTAAAACTCTTTCTTACTTTCTATTCAGGCTGTAACTGATCTTTTGTGAGGAAGTGAACTGTAGTCTGTAGTCCTGCCTAAAGTTTCTTAAAGCAGCTTTTCATTCTTGTCCTTTGCCCCTCAGAAGGCTTTCTCACTAAAGAAGAACAAACACAAACAAATGATAAAACAGCCATTAAAAAGAAAAAAACCCACATAACTGTAGTTTTTTTTGTGAAAAAACCTTTTAATTCATTTGTGTAGGCCGCGCCCCCTCTGTGTCTCAGCCACGCCCTCTCCAAACTCTCCATTCTGGAGCGATTTGGACGTTCGATTCAATCCACCGAGCCGGTTCTTTCGAACCCCCCGTTTCAATGAATCGAATGTTGGATTCAACAATTAAATGATTCACAAGTCAAGTTTAGTCTCGTCTCCTGCACGTGCAAGTTCAAGCTTGTGTTTTTTGTCAAAGTATTAATTAAAGTATATGCTTAAAATTCAGAAAATCTTATTTTCTCACCCCAGGCTGTCAAATCAGACTATATGAGCTGTTTTTAACAAAAATGACTGAATAACAGGGTTGAAGTGGGTAACAGGGTTGAACACAGAGTTGATATTAATGCAGTTAAATAATAAATAATTAAGTATTCACTATAGAGCGGAAAGGGAAAGTTGAAACATTTAGTTGAAAAAAGTTTTAATCAAAATGTTGTCATTTAAGTCTTTGTTTCAAGCCATTTTATTTAATTGTCATTTGAAATAACTTAAGGTTAAAAAAATGAGTAACAGGGTTGCAAACCTAGCCCAAAGTAAGCAGCATTCAGGAGTGTTTAGCTTGACAGGGTCCACATTTTGCATGCTAACTACTAATAATCATATCATTTACATGAATTAAAAAAATATATAGACTTTGAACAATTGTTTTGGTAACAGGTTTGGATGATCGAGCTTTACTTGTGCAGCCAAATCAGTTTTTGTGTGTAAATTGAGAAAACAGAATGAGAATACTGACCAGTTTGATGGTCATGATGTAATTTTTTTTTATATATCACAATAAATGGAAAGTTCCATTTTTTTAATGGGGAGGGGGAACAGATTTGGGTAACACAGTGTGGGATACAGGCTAAAGGGACTTTTTTGTTAAGTTAAATACATTAATAGGGTAAATAATTCTTTTAACATTAAATTGCTTGGAAATTAACCTAATTACATTGAAATTATGGTGTCACTGGAAGATTTTACTGAATATATTTCATAGAGAAGTTCAGTGTCAGTGAGGTGGGGGAGCATTTTAATCATTTTATTTTAGGTTAAAATACAGATACTTTCACTTTTCACAGAAATAAAACAACAACAACAACAACAACAACAGTCACTTCATTATTTTTAAAAAGGTAATGGGGCCTACTTTGAAAGAAGTCAGCTACGGCCTGCAGAGGAGAAACTGAACAAGGCTGTATTTATCATGATACTAGGTGCTGTTTTTGCTGTGACTTTGAGAGGGAATAATTACAAATAATTACATAAATAAAAAATATATAAATAAAAACAAAATAAAAACTGTAGAAAATAAACTAACGCGTATATAATTATTTCATTAAAAAACAACAATACAAAATGAGTTTATAAGTGATAAAAAATAAAAGTCCTCAGTCTACAACATGTACAGATGCTTCAAAAGGATCGATTCAGCTCGGACTTGTGAGTCGGTTCGCCTGATTCATTTAAAAGCAGCGTTTCAAAAGATTCGATTCGTTCGCGACTCATTCACCGCTACTTCTGTAAACATGGCCGCGACGTCGTCTGCAGAAACCGACCGCTCGCAGGAATAAAGCAGCTCAGTCAGCGGGGAGAAGGAGATTAAACTACGGATGGAGTCGCACTTCGGAGCCTCCAGTCGTCTGTTCTGAAGGAGACGAGGACCAGGATGAGCTGCCGAAGTGCACGTTCGCGGTAGACCTCAAGAACCCAGCGGGGAAAGTTGACTTGAGCGGAGTTTGACAGGCAACTTGCTGAAGAGCTAACGCTAACAGAGCTAGCCGGCCAACTGGTTGAATAAGGAGGAGAGAGGTTTGAGCGGTTTGGGTGAGTTTGGCTCTGTGAACTCAGCCGGATTAACGGACTTCATGTGTTTGAGAATGAATGAAGACTCAGTCTGCTTCTAAAGCTGAGGCAGGGAGGTCGAGGCAGCCTGCTGACCCGACCAACATCACAGTTTTAAAGTTTGTCCTGCTGAAGATCAGCTGCTCCTGCCTGGGCTTTCACCAGCTTTCATTGGAGAGTGAGTGAGTGTCAGTGTGGGAGCTTTACTGACACGCTTACCAACATGTTTTCTACCAAAACTCCTCCCAAACCAACGTTTAAGTCCTACCTTCCTCCACTTCAGGTGAGAAAAACTCTTTTAAATGTTATTTTCTTGGATTTTGCCTTGGATTACGTTACACTGAGAACATGCTGTTGGTTCATTGCTGGAAGGCTGCAAGCCTGTTAGCGGTAGTTCAGTAGAAATGTGCTGTACACTAATGACCTATTAAAGGGGAGGTTCAACAAAAAGTCAAATTTTCACACTTTTCACAATTTTTCTTTCATCTCACACGTGCAGTCAGTCAGTCAAGATGTGTGTGTTGCCTGTAATTTGCTTCAGCTTTGCAGTGGAGCAGTTCACTCTTAAAAAAGATGGTTCTTTAAGGGTTCTTTAGTAAAGGGAATGCTTCTATTTAGAACCATGAGCTCCATATGGAACCATTTGCGTGCTTAAATGGGTCTTTGGGTGATGAAATGGTTCTTCAGATTGGTGGAGAATGTGTTGTATATGATTCTGTATAGAAACTTTTTGAAAATGGTTCTGTATGGCACCAAAAATGATTCTACTACTGGTAGGATGTCAAGCTCGTAACAATAGCAGAACCCTTTTTGGTACTATATAGGACCTTTATCGAGGAGGTTCTGTATAGAACCATATACAACACATTCTCAGTCAGTCTGAAGAACAATTCCACCGTGCAAAGAACCATTTAGGCATGCAAATAGTTCTATATAGAATGGTCAACGCTTGAAGAACCTCTCTTCAACCCTCGAAAAATCTTTTTTAAGAATGTGAGGCTAATATAAATTAAGTCTGAGAACCCCCAGAAAAGGGTACCACAGGCATGCATCGCTTTTTAGTTATATTAGCCTTGGAACTACCGTGCAAAACTAAGTGGGCATAAACTGCAGATTTACTTCATTTAAAGTAATTTTGATTTTTCAGTCATTTTTTTATTACTATTCAACTATAAATCTATATAAACTATTAACCATAAGTTCAGAAATAATGTTCGTGTCACACTTTCTGGTTATCGGTTTGGTCATTCATCAATGGTGACTACTTTCAAAGTGTTAAGGACGTTTTGGGACAGTTTCCCAAACTCTCTGGTTCAGTTCTTTAAACTGGACATATTCATATGGATCATATTCTGTTCAACAATGACAGCGTAGTACAATGTGAACATAAATTACGACTACTTTTTTTCCAACGCCCTGTACCCTAAAGACCCGTCCATGTCTCTCCTTTTCCATTTATAAAACGGTGATAATAAACATAGATACAAATGAAAATAGAAAATAGAAAAAATACCTAAATGAATAGAAGTAAAAATGGAAGAACATGCAGACTAACTTAAAAAAAACATGTATGTACATATGCTGCTGTCACAGTACACAATATACATTTGTACGCTCTCCGCTTATTCTGTATGTATGTATATTATATTTATACTTGCAGGTCTATATTTTTTTACCACTCTACCATCTTTCTGCACTTTATATGTAAATAATACTGTATTTTACACTTCTGGTTAGATGCTAACTGCATTTCATTGCCTCTGTACCTGAACTCTGCACAGTGACAAAGTTTAATCTAATCTAATCTAAATCTAATATTGTTGATAATTCATGTTGATAATTAACATAAGTATAGTATCATTAGTACACCATTTCTAGATCAGACACATTGTTTTGACAGTCACCCCGGGAGACCTGAGCCAGTCCAGCATTAACCCTCAAGCTATAGACCTGATACCAGAGCATATTCTTTTTAGGCAAAGCTTAATCTGTTTCCAGAAAGATGAATTAGTCCACCAAAAAGACAAAACGCAGTGAAGCATACATAAATTTCTTTACACTGCCAGTAATTTTTTACATTGTGACATGCATTAGAAATTTGTGTGTTTTTGATGTTCGTGCCCTTTTTTTTTAATGCTATTTTAATATATTTCACACAGACTGATTTGAAGAAAACCCCTCAAGTGCCCATCAAGAAACTTGAGGCCAGACTCCTACCAGGTAGGCTCTTTTAATAATTTATTGTCATTATAAATGTGTAATTACTATGTCAATATTATGTCTTTGGATGCACGTGGTCAGACCCGAGAGTCAAGCTTCATTTTATTCTCTTTAAATTAGGAAAAGTAAAGAAATGTGATTAATTTCAGTGGATAGGTTTGTATAGAACTGATAGATAAATAGCTACAGATAGGCAGATAGATGTACTTTATTGTCCTCAAGGGTAAATTTGGGTGATACAGTACTGAAAAAACAGGCCATAATAAATACACAAATCACACATTTTTAACGTATTGCATAAAGTACAAGTGGTATAGACCCGTAGAACTGTACACGTGACTGTTTCTCATGCTGTAGCTTTATGTGGTTGAATAGAAATCAGCCGTTTTCAGAGAGCATAGCTTGAATTCCACTTAGTATTCCTGTATGCACATTTATTCTGTGCTCCACCTCTTCACTTTCCCAAACAGTGCTTCAGTGTTTGGGGCAGTGTGTCACTCTCCATGGCAATGCAGTGTCTTGGCCTTTTCTCCCTTTTTTCACTACTGCAGTCAACTGTGCATAATTTGTTTGACAATGGGGTTTCTGCAAATGTGTGCCCGACTTGCTCAGCGCTCTTTGCAGGCCCGGGACAGAAGCCTGCCCCACCCTCCCCTGCTGTGAGTGTGGACTATGTGGTTTTTGGGGAAAGAGCTGTCAGACGTACTTAAATGATTAATGGAATAAGATATTCACAAACCTGCTTCCTGCGTGCTTCCTGTATACGGAACAGCGTCTTATCCGGCCCATTTCCTACACTTGTGCTGCCTCTGAATTTTTAATGCACGCTCGCAGACGGAGAGCCTGTGATCTGACCTGGTTTGTTATGTTTGGGGTTGGCTTTGGGTCGAAGTGTTTATAGAAAGCCTGAGACGCGCAGCCTCTCAGTGGAAGGAGTGTCAGTGCTGGGCTCTTTCCTCTGAGGGACGGTGAGGAGAGCAGGTGAGGGCAGGGATGCCCCAGATACCCGACTCTGCATGGGAGCTGGTTTTTAACATCAGTAACACATCAGTAAAACAGTGTCAGAGATCAGACAGACATTGTTCTGTTATCAGAGCTGGAGATTCAGCAGTTTCTGAAAAGTCACAGTCTAGCTGCTGTATGTCTGTCTATGAAGTCACAGTCTAGCTTCTGTCTGTCTGCTTGCCTGTTTGTTTGTCTGCCTGTCTGTCTGTCTTTCTGTCTGTCGATGAAGTCACAACCTAGCGTTTGTCTGTCTGAATATATCTATTTATGAATCTATCTTTATCTGTGTAACTGTTTATTTATGTGTGTGTGTGTGTGTGTGTGTGTATGTGTGTGTATATATATATATATATATATAGAGCGCTAAAAAAGAGCATGCGAGAGTGATTTGATAGAAAGATATTATATATATATTTATCTTCCTATCAATCGCTCTTGCATGCTCTTTTTAGCTCTCTTTTGCTTTATTTTGGTTTGCCTACACACTGGACTACACACTGGACTTCAGGAACAGTCTGAAGTTTGGTTACCTTTTAGTCCAGCTTATGACCACAAATAGGACAAATGTTTTATTTTGTTTTTTAATATTTTTTAAAGAATTTATAAGAGTATCAATAAAGTACTGAATCAGTTATTAGGTTATCCCTACTGTTAAATTCTTGAAGAGACCGCTCCCAGGTGTAAGTGACAGAGGTGCTAAAATACTGTCAGATAAATAGCGCTCGCATCAGTGGCAGCTGTAGGCTTTAAGTGTTTGCATACCAACCTCTGTCAACACTCTTATCTGTAGTGAAAGCCTCACCGTATTCCACTCAGTTTATTTTCAAACCGATCTAAATGTTTTGGTGAGGGGTGTTGATCTGGCAAGCGAAATGCTTTTTGCTCAGTCATGCTACGTTTCAACCCTAAACTTAAAAGGTTAGTAAACACACACCTCACTAGGCCTTACTCCAGGTCCCGACTGCTGAGAGTTTGTTTATTTTCTTGGTAAACCAGATCAGGTCGTCCTGAAGATTTGTGCCCTGGACTCTTTAAACAGGTGTCATGTTCTAACTTTAAATCTTGCATGAATATGAACCACTGAGTAATAAAAACCTCTTTTGGAATTTCCCCTGTTAGCTTTTCTGTTTTGTTCGTTTGTCGTCTCACCTTTTCCTGGCATGGATTTGAAATGATATCTGAATAAATTCAGTGTGTGATGCTGTGGAAGTTAACAAATGACCAATGTGTTCTCATCAGGTTAAACGGAACCAGACAGCTTCTGTTTTCCTAGAAGTGTCGGCGTGGTGCAGGAACAGGGAGGAGGCAGTGCTTTCAAACGTGGAGAGCCCGTGTCAGACTGTGTTGGAGGGAACTGGGCTGTTATGCGTTTACTCCTTATAATTAAAGCTGCACGACTTGGACCTTCCCTGTTTCCAAAATAGACACGCCGTGCACATTTTCATTTGTGTGGCCAAAGCATAAATACAAAAATCCTCTTTGAACCTTTTAAGCCTGTTTACCACACTTCCGATGACTGCAGTGGTGATCCAGCTGCAGCTCTTACAGTGCTGTTATTATTTCTGCCATGGTGTGTCATACAGTGTTTAAATACACAAGCTGTTGATGCGATACAGTGCAAGATGCTATTATGGTGTGAGGGTGAGGCAGCACTTATAACACGCTACGTTTGGATGGGCCTCTATGTTGGTTTTAGTGTTGTGTGTTAGCAGAGAATGAATCATTTTACTTGGGTTCATTTTATACTCAAGTGTTTACGTTAGTGTCAGTTTCTCTATTTAAAAGGGGAATTCCAAGTCAAACATGTGAAACTATTCACTGTAGAGAGACATTTCATTACTGTTTACCAATTTCTTTAAGGTGGTGGTGACAGGAGCCTTGGGTTGATGTCTACAACACAAATATAGCCATATTTACAATCCAAAACCACCAGTGAATCTATGAATGTAATGTTGATTATGGCAAAGTGGTGTTAAACCTTTGGGTACTTTTTTGTCTTGTAATGCCATGCATGTACCTCTCCACCATGAATGGCTTGAAAAAATGCATTTTTGGCCCCATGCTTATCTAAAAACTACTGTAGAACAATGTTTCGGACATCAGGCAGCAGATTCACAACAAACCTTTTGTGTGGGAGCTTTGAGAGGCATTAAACGCTTTGGAAATCTGGTTCCTGTCACCACTGTAAGGTACAACTCTGACTTGGTAAGTTTCTCTAAAACAAAGACTGCAAATTTTCTCCTCAGTTCAGTGATTGAGATGTAAACAAAGACACTCAGAGTGGTTTGATGTGAGCTGGCTCATTGCAGAGAAACCGCCTTAGATTTCTTTACAGTGGTGGTGATTGGAACCAGGAATCTATGGACATTTTATATACAGCCAAAAATGACCAGTGAACCTACATGTATCTTCTGGGTTTTATATGTAATGTTGATAATATAACTTGATCTCAGAACTATCGTAAAACAGTGACTCGAGCATCAGGCAGTATTTTCAGTATTCATCAGTATTTCATGCAACGGAGCTCCTTCTGTGAGACATGAAACTCTTCAGGCATCTGGTTCCTGTCACCACCACTGTGAACATTTCTGACTCTGCAGGTTTCTCTAGAATGGCGCGTTTCACACACAGCCTTTGTGTACATTTTAATGATTTAATCATGCAGAAATCTTGATAGATTGGAAGAATTCCCAATTAATGATTGAAGTATGCAGAAATTCCCCTTTAATATTTGATAGCTTGGTCTTTCTTTTTTATGCCACAAAAATTGTAGCCTGAATTATTAAAATTTTATCAGAAAAGGCATTTTAGATGGTAAGGATGGTTATTATTGATATATGGAAAATATTGTAAGTTACAATAAGTCACTTATATTGGATTCAGCTGAATTCATGCCAGACGTTCACGTCACCTTACATCACAGCACAACAAACTGCACCGCTTCCACATGCCCATTGAGGCTAGAAGAGCAAAGATGCCTTAAAAGTCTCTCAGGGAAGCACTTTAATTGAGCAGAAAAAAGGATAAGGCTCGGCGCAAAATTTGTGATGAGAGCTTGGCATGTCACATGAAATTTGACAAATCATGTCATGTCAAGTCACATCATGTCATGGCAATAAGTATTCAAAACTTGCCAAATGCTATTTGGTCCAGCCCTAAATTTGATCTTGCTTCTCTAATAGGTTAAATATTACATAATATACTATTTTAGTATATAATTTTTGTGTACATTGGCATTGATGTTGCCAGCATTGCGTACAGTCGTAGGCAAAAGTTTAAACGTCCTGGTCAAATAAGTTCCTCTACAGGGAACAACGATGTTTACTTATAGGGGAATGACATGTAAAACGTAGAATATGACTTTTGCAAAGGCCCTGTTTTATGTTAAATATGTTTTTCAGCAAATAAACAGCAGTGGTGCGTTAGAGTGTGCAGAAGTGTGTTCTCTGTAGACGATTTCTTATCTTATTTTCACTGAAAATCAACAAAGCATGTCATTTGACCAGGGGCGCACAGACTTGCATTCGACTGAAATGTTTTGCTCTATGGTAGACGCATCTGCACCTGCTGAGAGCAATTTTGAAAGGAAACAAGGCATGATCAAACGAGCAGTCATGCTTAAACTCTAATCAGACTCGGTGAAGGAGCCATGCAGCTCATTACATTTGCCTAAGCTGATACGAATGGGTTATGTGTAAGACATTCTCTTAACACAGGGGAGTTCCACTTATTTTTCAAATTTCCTGCATAATTATTTTTTTTAGGATGTAAAAGTCATTCAGAGTAGTTTGTGAAATAATCTGTTGCAGAAAAACTTGAGTGAGTCAGAATTGTTCACAGTGGTGCTAATGGGACCCAGACGTCTGAAGTGTTTAATGCCTCCGAAAGCTCCCTCACAGAAAGTTATTACATGAAAATGGCTATGAATACACAGCCTGATGTCTGGAGATAGAGATAGGCCCCTAAGGGAACTTATGGTCTTACATTAAGGTCGTAAAGATATGCAGTGAGAGCCTTAATGTTATTACCGATAAATGTCTGGCCAGACACCCTTGTGGTGGCTTACTCTGGACTGTGCTCATCATGCAGACTGATCATAAAAACTTCACAGGTCTTTAGAAAGTGCTAGATAATAAAACACCATCCATCAGTAGAAGAAACACCGAGTTATTTCTAACATTATCAGCAGTTCTGTGTTCAGATGGACGTCATTAAGAAAGTTCAGGTCACATACCCAAACTGAGAGAGATGAAACTGGACACCTTCTGATGAGGCTGCAGATACTGAGCTTACAGAATACCAGCGGCAGTCTAATCTGATTTGGGGCTACAGTTATCTACGATTAAAAACATAAAAGCTTCGTGGGAAAGTTCACGTATGAGCTCATTCTACTTTTTATTAATTTCATTGTTCAAGCAATTGAACTAGTTTTATTCAGCTCAAAAAATTACATTGATTGACAGAATTGTTCATGCAAAGTATTTATTTAGGTTGAATGAAACTAGATAATTTACTTGTTACCACAATTGTTTTAGGTAGATCTGACGAGCTGCTTTTTACAGCATATTTTCTGGGGCTGTATGCAAAATCTTTGAGCAGGTGGTGCTGGGACTTGGAATTTCAAGCACAAATTATATACTAATATATTAATTAATATTATGAATTCATGTATTATAATATAATATTAATTAATAGTATTAATATATACTACATCGTTCTTCTAAAAAGTGTGAAATGGGGAAAAATGTAAATAAGATGTTACTTTGCTTAGTTGTTCTGTCACAAATTCCCAAGCCTGGTTCTGGACGACCCACTATCTTTCACAGTTTAGTGTTTCTCCTGCTTTAACACACCTGATCCAACAGATCAGCTCATTAACAAGCCCTTCTTGAGGTGTGCTGAGTATATTAGAGCAGAAAAATACTGAAACATGTACACTCGTGTACACTCGTAAACAGTGGCTCATCAGATCTACTCAAAAAAAATTACTTCATGTAGTAACAAGCAATTGAACTAGCAATTTATCGTTCAAAGTATGTATTTAGGTTGAGTAAAACTAGTTAATTTACTTGTTACCACATGAAGTAATTTTAGTAATTAGGTAGATCTGACGAGCCACTTTTTACAGTGTAGGACTGAGCTGCTCCAAGACCAGGACTGGGGCCTAGTATGAAAACAATTGACCAAAACAATGTTTTATTTTTGTTCCCACAGCGGTTCAACAGATCCACCAGAACTCAAACAACTGTTTACTAATTTCACACATATAACCACTCACGCACAAACACGGGACGCACCATTTCACAGTCTTACTTATGCCACATCTTTTTATTTTGCAGTGCTTTTTAGTAGCTCCCTCTCTTAGACTTATTACTCAGTAACTACGTTGAGTACGATGCACACTGGCAACTGTGTAACAAACGTTTGGAGTTGCCAGCAGATCCTGGCCATTTAAGGGGTTAAAGTGAGCCGGACCTGAACCTGGGCTGCTGTTGCTGGCAAGCTACTTGAGGAAGTTGAAGCAGTTGGTTTTCCAGCATGTGTGCCAAGTCACTTGACTCCATTAGTCTATGGTGCTAAGATCATAAACCTTATGACCAAAGCTGAGAAGACGTTTTTGCAGCTCTTCTTTGTAGCCATGAAATCAATGTAATGGATTTTTACTTTTTGTTTTGGCACATTTGCCATGTCAGTGTTTAAATCTCACGTGCATTGCATTTCACTTTTTTCAGCGTTGTGGTTGCATTTTAATGAAGAATGTATGAGAATGGCAGTACTGTACAGTGGAAGGCAACGCAGCTGTGTGATGATTACATTTCAGGATGGATTTCAAGTGAATTCTCACATGATTTCAGCATTTAGTTTTTTTGCAAATTGTATTGTTTTTCAGTAAAGCACCGTGAAAACAATGAGTGCGTTTACATGCACTTAATCTGATGACTGCAGAAAATCAGATGTCAGTAATCAGATCAACGCATGTATGTGCACTTGAGTAATCAGATAATGGGGAAACTCAAGGTCTACGTGAGTCAGTAATCAGATGTCTGCTTTGCAATCGGCCAGTAAACTCACAGAAGAAGACGTGACAAACGCAACGTAAACTTCATACTGCGGCTTTTTTTTTGTTTTAAACTTCGTGTCACTTTACCTGAAAATATGAACAAACATCATCTAGAAGATGAAGAATATTTAAATCCATCATTTCGTCAAGCATGTTTTTGGTTTCAGCGCCGCGTTTTGCTGCGTCTCGTGCCACCGTTGCTCGCTTATTTCTGGTACCGTCGTCTGTTTTCGCAGATGTGCGTACTGAGAACTCCGAAAGAAATCAGAGTAAGAGTTTACATGCACTGAGAAATCTGATTTCTGAGCTAAAATCCAGTTCTCTTTATCAGATTTCTTAATCTGATTTCTAGATCGGAGTATGGTGTTTACATGACCATTTGAATAATCGGATAACTGCAGAAATCCAATTATGATCGGATTATTAAGTGCATGTAAACACACTCAGTAATGTCATGTATACATTGCATTTCTAGTTTTTCCGTGTATTGATTGCATTTCAATCGGGCAAAAATTCCTCTCTACGCCTCACAGCTGTATATTTGGTGGTTCATGATAATCTCACTAAGGAATGTGATGCTTTCTTAAAGATGTTACTGAGCTTTATTGCTGGGATTTCCAGCACTGTGGTGATGCATGTGTCCAGGTTGGAGTTACTAAGGTGTGACCTCCACAGGCCCTCAGTACTGCACCAGAGGGGGCTTCCAAAAGCATTGAAGCTTGTTGAAGCTGAGCCAAGTTGAATCTTTAAGAATGGCTATATGGAACACAGTCATTATACAAGCCCACCAAGAAGGCACTTGTACGGTCTGAGGACAAAGGACAGGGGCTTGGGACCCACCCAGGGTCTGTCTTTGCACATGCCTGAGTGCTACATTTAGAGATTCAGTGTCGAGCGCCTTCTTCACATGTCATACATTACACTTAACAGAATACAGTACAATTAACTATGAAAATGAAACAAAAAACAAACAAAAAGAGAATTATATATTTATTGTAATTCAGTGATCAAATTAAATATCAATTAATTAGTAACTCCTTAGTTCATTAATTCATTCATTAGTAGTTCATTAGTTTATTAGTAAATGAATGTTTCTTGCTGCAAACACATTTTGAAATAGATCATTGGCTTGAAAATCCCGACCGCAGGTCAGAAAACTGCAGAGGATAAACAAATGCAACATGCTTTTTTACACATTTTTATATAAAATAGTAATTCATTTGACTGTTTATCCATTGAAACAACGTGGATACAAGCTGTCACAGTTTAGATCTCATTGTTTTGTAGTAAGTGTGTCCCACTGTCTGAAAATCAGTGTGGAACATTAAGAATTGTCAGTATAGAAACTCATATATTCTGCAATTATGTGAACTTTTTTTGTGTTTTAAAAATGATGATTTTATGTTTTAAGCAAAGATTAAAGTACTGAATTACATACGTACTACCAGACAACTTCTGATGAGGCTGCAGATACTGGGATTACAAAAAACCAGCTGCAGTCTAATCTGATTTGGGGCAACGGTTATCTACAATTAAAACCATAAAAGTTTCATGGGAAAGTTCACTTATAATCTCGATCTACTTTTTATTAATTGCATTGTGGTTCCCAGAGCTTTACGCAAAACTTCTAAGCAATTTCGAGCACAAATTATAATACTTTACCACTGAATTACATACATACTACTTCATTCTTCTAAAAAGTGTTATTTCCAGTTAGTGGAACAGAAAAAATGTGAATAAGAAGTTACTTTGCTTAGTTGTTCTGTCACAAGTTCCCAATTCTGGTTCTGGGTGACTCACTGTGTCCACAGTTTAGTGTTTCTCCTGCTTCAACACACCTGATCCAACGAATCAGCTCATTAACAAGCCCTTCTTAAGGTGTACTGAGTATAATAGAGTAGAAAAAGCACTAAAACATGTAGGACCGAGCTGCTCCAAAACCACGACTTGGACCTAGTATGAAAACAATTGACCAAAACAACATTTTATTTTTGTTCCCACAGCTGTTCAACAGATCCACCAGAACTCAGACAACTGTTTACTAAATTCTCACATATATAACCACTCACGCACAAACACGGGACGCATCATTTCACAGTCTTACTTATGCCACTCCTTTTTATTTTGCAGTGCTTTTTAGTAGTTCCCTCTCTTCAACCCAAATCTTAAGAAGAGCTATTTTGTCCTTTCAACAAAAATCAAACCACCTCGGGAGCCGTTTTACCATCTTGGCTGTAAATATGTCTCCGTATGTGCTGATGTCATAGTATAGGCTAATAAATATCCAGACTTACTGTGCTCTGCATTAAGCTCTAGCTTAGCTATAGCCACTTTTCTCACATCTCCAGCAGAAAATTTTTCCACAAATGTAAAATGTCACTCAACGTTCAATTTAACGAGGCTGAAGTCAGCTTCTCATTCGCCAGCTGCTTGTTTGAATTTCACGTTCCACCTTAAATGGTGCCCGAGGCACCACAATGTAGCTAACAGCTGCACCAGGTGTAACAGGAAAATACAAACAAGAAGCTGACTTTAGCTTTGTGGCATTTTAATGTTTGACAGTTTCTTGTTGCAGATTAAATGTATTAGTAAACCAGCTGAGTGCTTATAAAGTCCAAGCGTCTCCAAATTGTCGATGTTCGTCTTTAAATTTTTCTCCGTGCCTTTAGCTACTAGCTTGGTGAGATTGTTGTCTGCGGTGCTGTGATGACCAGCAGTCTGCACGCCGATTCTCACGGTTAAAGGGTGGATTAGCAGCTATAGAGTACATTAACTCGAGTTTTTAAGACCATTTATTGTTAAAACTGTGTTGAACGACCAGCAGAGCTTTATTTTACTGCAAAGGAGGATTATTTTATTTTTTCCTAAACATCTGATTTTGCTGTTTAGCCACAACAGGATGGTAAAAGAGCCACATCCTCTGGATGTTGCTGACCCCTGGTGCAGGGTCTCTCAAATTAAAAGGGTTTAAAGTCCAAGTCAGTTAAAAGTCTGAATGTGATTTCTGCTCCGAACCAATTTGGTAGAATGACACACATATTGCTTTGCAAAGCGAAGAGCTCACGGTTCAGAGAAGCTGAGAAACTCTGTACTGCTGAGCGCTGTCCTCCCAAACCAGCCGGTGTTAACCCTTTTTTAATATATATTTAAGCAGTTAAGATGTTTATCCATCAGTGTCACTATATACAGACTATATAACTATAACTCAATATGCAGCTGTCATTGTTGGTAAAATTAAAAAAGTGCTGATTTTGCCAGTAGTAGCTGAGCGTTTGCTGCACTTCTGCTTAGCAACCGTCATTGTTACCTATGTTTTACATGAAGTAACGCCAATAAAACTGGTCTTAATTGCACGTAGGTGTAACTTTGGTCACTGCGTAAAGTCTTCTCTGAAAAATGATCTTTCCTATGACCGACTTAGCAGTCAAGACCATCTAAGTTAAGACCGGCCCCTGAGGCCATATACTGACAGTTTCAACAATATTAGCAACTCAGACAGCCTTGCTACGCTTATGCTTTGTTTCTGACGTCAGCAGTGGAAATTCTAATATGTGACCTCTGTCAGCAGCTGTCCAAGCAGCGGTCGAGTACAAACCCCTCATGCACACTGTACCAAAGTGCCCCCTACCCCCACCACCTCTATTTCTTTTTCTCACAGGAAGTCAAACACAGGAAGCCAGCCAAGTTGAGGTTGAACCAATCACATGATTATTTGCTCGCAGGTTTGATGTGCTGTTTTTTTTTTAGGCTTACTGGCTTTAATGTGGCGGTTCACACTCACCACACAGAGGAGATCAGACGATAGCCTTGCAGTCTCGGCCAGTGCAGTCCTCAGATAATCTGAATATGTTAGCGAGTGTGTCGTAAGCTGCAGTGACTGTCCTGTATGAAGTGTCAGCCTTGCTGACCCCCAGCAGGCTCTGATTACCACTCAAGAGTCTGGCCAAGACATTTATCAGCCATCGGCTGCGTGTTGTAGTGTGCTGTACTTGAAGTTCTTATGATAACTAAGTGGTCTCAGAGGTCTCATCAAACACAGTTGTGATATCTTAAAGAAATACTCCAGCATTTTTCAACCTAATGTCACCTGCCCTTTGACTTTTATTATAGTTTTTAGTACATGTTTTGAATAAATGGGTTTCTGGTTCTTTTCTAAATGCAGGCAGATGCATCAAAATTATTGTCCATGGTAATTTACTGTATGCGGCAGAGTTAGCAGATTTTAGGTTGCAGGTTTAGGTTTTAGCAGAGTTTAGGTTGAAAAACATTGCAACTTTCTAAATACCTTTGATCAGAATGTTGGTCTTATTCATTTTGTGCACAGAATGAGCAACACACAGTACTGCATTCAATACACAGTACTGCAGTCAGTACACAGTACTGCAGACAAAACACAGTACTGCAGACAGTCCATACACAATACAACAGGGTGTGAATCTGGTGGGTTTTGTTGCTCAATATGGCCAAGATTTGTCTACTTTGACAGGAAGGAGCCATTTGACTGACATGGAAAGTGACAAATCAGTGTTGTTTTTGCTTGATGCAAAACAGTGCCACAAAACAGTGCCACAAAACAGACCCCATTTAAAGCAAAGCAGTGCATGTGCAGATATATAGTTTATTAGCATCTGAATGCTTCAAAGAAATCTCTTGAACAGCCTCTGAAGACAGTAAGATTGTGAAATTCACCTTTTGTTCAGTTCAGCAGCTGTATCTTGATCTGAAAGACTTTTGTTGCCTAACTGTTTTCCCCTCGGATGGGTAGAAGCCATTGCACAGAGGTGCATACAGTCAGTCAGTACCTGGAAAGATTCTGGTAGTTGTGGCCAACTTGATGTACAATACATATCAGTTGGTCTGTGTACCTCTGTAGGCAGATTGAAGCTAATAAATGAATAGAAATGCACTCGTGACCAAAGTCGTTGTACACGGTTATCCGACAGGTACTCTGAGCATCTTTAGCGCTATGGCTGCACATTGAATTTCAAAAATTTTATGATACTGATCAAAGTATTAGACCATTGTCATTTAAGACCAAAGTTCAATGCCAGAGTGGTCAGTCTTAGCAGCGTCAGTGAGCCAACAGACATGTTTGTTCCACAATCAAGGCTGTTGTTTGGCTGTCTACATTATATTCCACATGCCTGTTATTAATATCAGTGATTCTTGATTAGTCTGCTATCTTGCTATCTTTGCTGTAAATATATCCACTTCCAGCACCTCTCATTCATTACTGGTTTAAGCCACACCCTCTTCTGGTTTGGCATTTATGGAAGGAAGTAGGAATGCATGTTAATATTGCAATCGGTATATCGGTAGATCAATAAAATATCAGTATTGGCAGATATTTGCTTTAAAAAATAATCGGACAGATGATTAGATTTGACTGATATGTCAAACTGATATCTGATTATGTATTTAATGTACTCTGGAAGAGCAGAACGTTTAGGCTATGCTGGGTTACTGTGCTAAAATATCTGCATTTTATTCATCTTTCTGCATTTGTAACCCTGCAGAAGTAAACATGATATTTCTCTGTATTGCTAATCCAGCTGTATTCACAGTTTCTGCATTTTTATAAATGTTTATCTCAGCATCGGCAGATGCGTACACAAAAAATTTTGGATGTGTGCATCGATCTTCAATTTTTATATCCGTACATCCCTAGAAATAAGTATCAGAATCAGTTTTGAAGTCAAGCCACCAGAATTAGTATAGGTGTCAAAATTTTGAGTCGTACCCAGCCCAAATTAGCACCGCATCGCTTTCTTTTACTGCTCTAAAAGTTTGCTGCTGTTGTAGTGGATGAAGGTGCAGGCTGTGCTCAGATTGCACTGTAATGCCTCTGCCACGCTGCTGCCAGTGCTACTGTGCTGCATCAGTAGCCTGCAGCTGCTAATTGATGAGCAGGAAAGCCAAGCTGCTGATTAGCCTCTCTGGTGGGTTGTAGACACACACACACACACACACACACACACACACACACACACACACTCAGAGGGAAGGGAGGAGGCAGAGGATGAGGGTTATTAGCAAGCAAGCCCACATGTGGTGTCAGCTGAAGAGGAAGCTGTGTGTGTGTGTGTGTGTGTGTGTGTGTGTGTGTGTGTGTTCAGGTTTCTGTGGGACCGGAAAAGTGCAGAGAGATGGTAAGGTCTCTTTGAAGTCCCGTGGAGTCAGTGGTAGATGCCCACTAAACAAAAACTCTGTTTGATTGGCAGGTTTTCTTTTGGTGCAAACTAAATGACCTTCATTTTCAATTACTTTGTTTCTCTAATCCTCACATTCAGAGCCTGCTAAAGTGTGCAGGTTGTTTGTTTTTACAGCCCAGACTTTTGCTGTTAGTTCAGTGGAAACTGATCATTATATTGAGTACTTTGCAAAAGAAGTAATATGAAAACAGTGTGTAAAGCTGGGTGTGTTCACCATTTCCACATTTCTCCTTTAGGAAACCCAGTATTTACACTTACCTCCCAATACCTAGTTCATCTTATCAGTCCTTCATTAAGTTAATGATGGAATTTAACCAATCCATGTGATGGCTGGAGTGCTGTGAGAAGCCGGAACCAAACCTGTGTTTGTCTAACTCCTTTTCACAGACCTTTTTTGGAGGTCACTCAGTTGAACTGTGCATTTTTTTCGGTGACTTTGATGGAATCTCGTTTGATGAAAATGTGCATGATTTACCAAACTAGAAGCGACTCAGGTCAACATTAATAAAGTTGTTTTTATTGTGTTTAAATGCTGTTCTTATTGTGGCAGCTGTACAGGATTTAATATAAACAAAGCTGCAGTTGTTCGTTTTATTTCGGCACAGCATTCGTTGTGGAGAGGTGTGGATTTTTTCACAGCAGGAGGTCCTCATCCCTCCTCTTTCAACCCTCATTGCTCACTAGCAGCTCAGTGCAGAGTGATGACATTTCACAGACAGAGATACAGCAGTGTCCTAGTTCATCTCCTACCAGAGTTACTGTGGAAAAAATATTGGTGACACTTTATTTTGAGTGGTCCTTTTAGATGAAACAAACACTCAACGGACTCTCAGTAACATGTCAAAAAGATATGAGGGTTAGGATTAGGGCTTGGGTTGAGATTAAGGTTAGGGTTAGGATTAGGGCCAGGGTTAGGTTTTGGGTAAGGATGGGTAAGGTTAGGTTTTGCATAACGGAAGTAACATATTAACGATACATATACGATCTACTTTATTAATCATCTACAAAGCAGCACTCCAGATAAAATGTGCAAATTTGAATCTCGACTCTCTAAGGTGTGATTCCGAGTCTTGAGTCTCTAAGGTGTGAGTCAGAGCGTTGAGTCTTTGAGGTGCGAGTCTGAGTCTTGAGTATTTGAGGTGCGAATCTGAGTCTTGAGTCTCTAAGGTTTGAGTCGGAGTCTTGAGTCTTTGAGGTGCGAGTCTGAGTCTTGAGTCTCCGAGGTGCGAGTCTGAGTCTCGGCTCTCTAAGGTGAGTCTGAGTCTTGAGTCTCTAAGGTGCGAGTCAGTGTCTCTACTCTCTAAGGCGTGTGTCCCAGTCCCTACTCTCTGAGTCACGAGTATCTGAGGTGCGAGTCTGAGTTTTGAGTCTCTGAGGTGCCAGTCTGCCTCTCGACTCTCTTAGGTGCGAGTCCGAGTCTTGAGTCTGATGTATAATTTATTGATATTTTGCCATGTAGTGTTTTTAAGACTTCCTTGTTTGTTTTTTTGTAATCCATTGAAGCGTTTTGGAATATTTTAAACGCTGTTACTAGTTTGTTATTGTTCAGTTAAGTCCATTATTATTGTTCGACCATTTTTAAAAAACCTCAAATTACTTGATGAATTGCCATAATCAATATATTGCATACCTACTAGTATAATGTAGAGACAGCTATGATCATTATACATACATATAAATAATTGTGAAGTGAAGCATAAATGTAGATCTTTTAATTTCAAAGCTCAAACCTTTATGTAAGACATTACCAGCAGAAAAAAAACATATGTGCAACGTAGAACATTTACGTCCAGCCTGGCCTGCTGTAACCTTTCTTAAGCAGTCCCAGCTGGGGAAGCTAGACTAGCTGGGCTGAGCTTGATGATGGGCCTCTCCCTCTTACATGCACTCCACTTCTTGTTAATGACACTCGCTTGCTATTTCTGTTTATGGTTTCCCCCTGGATTCCCCAAGACAGAAGTACAAGCTCGTCTTCCTCCTTTTGCTTTCAGATGCAGACGCCTTGGAGAAATGAGAAGCGAGAGTGTTTATCCTCGAAAATGTGTGACAGACGTTGCTCCTTTTCACTGCATGTGTGAATTGTTAGTTCAGCAGAGAAAAACAAGAACACAAGTGAAGGAATATTAGGCTCAGCTTCAAACTCTGCTATAATGCTTGCTTAGTTGAGAGAGACTTTAAGTAAGTGTGTCTAGTAAGTGCAGAGGAAGCAGAAGCATCATTAAAAACATGAAGAAATTCCTGCACCTGTCTTTGATCAACTTGGCTCCATTCAAGTTTGTGTAAAAATCAAGAAATTGTTCGTTTTAGCAGGTGGTGCATTTGTGCATAGAGCAGAGTTGGGTTTGGTGTTGTGGACATTAAGCCTAGTCTTGTCTTTCCAATGTTGTTTCAATATTAAAATTCACATTTAGTCTAGGCTTAGGCCAGAGATATTCGCAAGGTACTTTGTGTGAGTCTGAGTCGAGTTGCAAGTCACCTCACTGGTACGAGTCTGAGCTGAGTCTCTGGGATGCGAGTCTGAGTTTAGTGTTGATTCACTTGGGGTGCGAGTTTGAGTTGAGTCTCGATTTTATAGGAGTTGAGTCTTGAGTCACTGGGGGTTGAGTATTGAGTCTTTGAGTCCCAGTCTCGAGTCTCTAGGATGCAAGTCCAAATCTAGAGACTCTGAAGTGTGAGTCTTGAGTCTGATGTGCAAGAGTTTCTACTCTCTGAGGTGCGAGTCTGAGTCTTGAGTCTCTGAGGTGTGAGTCAGAGTCTAAAAACTCTAAGGTGTGAGTCTTGAGTTTCTGATGTGCAAGTCATGGTCTCGAGTCTCTAAAGTGTGAATTGGAATCTCGACTCTCTAAAGTGTGAGTCCGAGTCTTCAATCTCTGAGGTGCAGTTCGAGTCTCTACTCTCTGAGGTGTGAGTCTGAGTCTCAAGTCTCTGAGGTGCAAGTCCGAGTCTAGAGTCTCTAAGGTGCGAGTCTGAGGCTCTGCTCTCTAAGGTGCGAGTCTGAGGCTCTGCTCTCTGAAGTGCAAGTCACAGTCTCTGCTCTCTGAGGTGCGAGTCCCAGTCTCGAGTCTCTGAGGTGCGAGTCTGAATCTTCATTCTCTAAGGTGTGAGTCCAGTTCTCGAATCCCTGGGTCTGAATCTTGAGTCTCTGAGGTGCAAGTCTTTTTGAGGTGCGGCTGCGAGTCCGAGTCACGAGTCTGACGTCTCTGTAGTGTGAGTCCCAGTTTATCTTAAGTTAAATCCCTAAGGGATATATTTATCTGAGTTAAGGGATCTACTTAAGTGCGTTGCATTACACTTCTTATCTGTGCCTCTTAATTAAGGGTTATACTCTCTATTGTACCGTCGTGAAACGCTTGATTTGCGAGGGTGTGATTTGACTCTTGGTTATAATGGCAACAGGGTTAAACACATAATTTGAGGACGGCTTTGTGTAGGCCTGTGCTAACTAAAGCTCATTTAGTCCTTAAGGTTTTTTCCACTTTCCCTGAAGTGGTTATACGCAGCTCTCGTGAGGTAAAGGGGGGTGTAAGTAAAAACTCAAAGTCAAGCTGTTTATACAAACAGTCAGTGGCCCTTAAAGTTGAAGTGAGTGGTGGAATCTGTGGAATATGTTGCTTCTTTTTATTAATTGGGGTGTTATTTACTCAAATAAACAACAAAGTGAAAATTCATCGCCCTCCCTGTTTCTCAGGAGAAAGTGTGTGTGTGTGTTGGGGGTGGTGTTGGGGGGGGTGCGGTGTTTCCCTGACATACCAGGACTAAGTGCCTTCGGCGTGAACTCTCCCGCAATGCTCCATGATCCAAAATGCTGGATCAGATTCAGCCTAGTGACTCATTGGCTCCCATTGTGTTAAAATACCTCTTCAGTTCAGAGCCGAGGGCAGCAGAGAAAGGCAGACAGAGAGGGAGAGAGATGGTAATTAGAAGCGGCTGTGGGGTGAGGGATGTCCTGTTTAGCGTGTAGATGGTGGGCTGCTCCCTGCTGCATGGAAATGAACATGAAAGAGCCTCCGGTCTTGATTTACGGACACATAAGAATGTTTTGTAGCTTGTGCAAAATCAGTGGCAGTCTCGATTGCTGGGCAGTAAGGCTGTGTGACAAATCGTGTCTTTATCATCATTGCAGTGTGAGATTCTGCGATAAACACATCTGGGCTGTGACAACAGAACAGACCAGATTGCATTACAGACATGTGGCAACAGAGTGACATAATTATATAGGAGGGAATGTAACATGGCCTAATATTAGTGCATCAGTGTGCTTGGCTGAGTGGCACCACAATAGTGAATACTGAATTTATTCTTTGATTCTTTTGGTATTTTTGTGTTTGCAAAAAGAAGAAGTCACAGTAATGTTCTGTTTATCCAGATGCAGGAAGATTCATATCATATAGGCAGAATGTTGTTATAAAGTTGAATAAACTTAAAAATTTTACACAGGATTTAAAAAAAAAGCCTGAATTTGCTACACATTCAGTCAGAGTCACACTAAAATTATATATTTTAATCTTAATTTATCATCGCGATATCCAACAACTTTGTCAAACATCAGATTTTATGCCCAAATGATTTCGACCAAAATACCTTTATTTTGATTATATTTGTAGAAATTGCCATTTGCAATTATGCCTTGCAATCTGATAGACTCATTGGTGGGCTATTCATGTGGCCTGGTTAGCAGTTTGGCTGCATATTCTGACCAAAATAATGTACTTTTGTAGGATAACATGATGTATTGTACAATATGTCTTGTAGATATATTGTAGCCTTTTGATATCAGTATTTCAAAAAACAATGACATAATAAAATAAAAAATACAAGATAACAAATACTGATATGGTCAGTAGTTAATAATACTAGCGAGGGATTGTCGCTGATGTAGGACCCACATGCAAATTTCTCAATCTTTTAACTTTGCATACCAAATCTGATGCCTTTGACTTTGAGAGATGGAGAGAGAGAGAGAGAGAGAGAGAAATAGAAAGGCGCAGACAGACTTTTTAAAATTAAAAATAACAGATTCTTTCCCGTCCTTAATATATGTGTATGTGCGGAGTTCATGTTCATGTTAAGAAGAGCCATTTCGTCCTTTCAACAAAAATCAAACCTCTTCGGGAGCCACAACATTTTATGTCCATTTTACCTTCTTGGCTGTAAATATGTCTCAGTATGTGCTGATGTGCTAGTATAAGCTAAAACATATATAATAAAAAAATCCTTACTGTGCTCTGCTTTAAGCTTTAGCTCAGCTATAGCTGCTTTTCTCGCATCTCAGGCAGGAAACTTTTCATCAAAAGTAGAACAGTTTCTTGTAAAATGTCTCTGAACGTTCTTTTACGAGGCTGAAGTCGCTTCTCATTCTCCAGCTTTTTGTTTGTGTTATTCCGTTCCACCTTAAATGGTGCCTGAGGCACCAGAGTCTAACTGCAGCGCCATTTAAGGTGGAACGGGGCAGTTCGAACAAGAAGCTGGTGAACGAGAAGCAACTTCAGCCTTGTGACTTTTTAGTGTTTGACAGTTTCTCATTGCAGATTAAACGTATCAGAAACCAGCTGGAGTGATTATAAATGCAAATAAAACAATTTGTCTCTAAATTATCGATATTTGTCTTAAATCTTTTGTCTTTTCTTTCTCTTTGCTGCTAGTAAAAAAAGACTGTTTTCTGCGTTGCTATGTGACCAGCAATCTGTGCGCCAGTCTTCAGGGTTGAATTAGCAGATAGAGGATACATTAACTCCAGTGTTTGAGACCATTTATTGTTATAATTGTGAAAGGAGGATTATTTTATTTGTACCTAAAAATTCTGCTGTGGAGCCGGAACAGGGCAGTAAAAGAGCCGCATATTACCAACCTGGCCTGAAGTACAGCTTTAAAATGTTTTATTTTTTTTTAAAATAGGATTCATACAGACACATTTTTGCACTCACACTTTACATTTCAAGGGCATCTTTTTTGGGGCATTTTCATTCAAGATCTTCTGAGATTGTCTGAAATAGCAGGATGGGTAAATATAGGTGTGCTGCAGGAGGGAGAGATGTTGATCTGCAGATTCCAGCGTTCTCCGTTTGTGTCTGAGGGTATTTCCATTGCGCCGTGGCTGCAGTAGAGCCCTGGCTCAGAGGAGGAACAGCAGGATCATTAACTCTGCCCTCCGGCCCCAGACCAGGAATGCGCGTATCACCTGTCAGCAGGAGTAAGCAGATCATGCGCACTCCGCCTAGGAAACTTGAACAAGGCGCAGGTCATAAGGGACAAACTCGGCCTTCTCTGCCTGACCCGTTTCTCAATGCTCCCAGTGTCCTCTTTCCACTGTCTTGGGTTTACATTCAGAATGAGCGAGGACACTCAGCAGTGCTGTGTTTATACAAGACACAAGGCATACAGGATATTTACTTAGATGAGGGTTGTCACAAAACCAGACTTTAATCCTGAGACTAAGTGTAGTATCACTTTATTCAATACCAGCATCCAACTGTGGCGAAAGATAATAGGGCCAATATCCTACGTTTTTCTGTGCACTTATAGTGTTTATGAGGTTTTATTTACCGAAAAACATCATAATTCATTTGTACGATTTTCCAACCTCTCTTTTATCCTTTAGAATTAAACAGGCTGTTTCTGTTACTGTGCCTTTGGGACTCATATATGTAAATGACCTCTTTGTCTCATTGGCAGCCCTGTGTTGGGCCTTATTCAAAAAAACAGCCCAGGCTGAAACACTGCTTATTACTTCAGTGTAAATGGGTGGGGCTAAAATTAATTTGTTTGTGTGACGTCACGAAAACCTAATTTAAGTTTAGATTCAAAACAGGCTGTTTTGTGCATTATCTTCCACATATGGACTGTAGAGTGAATAGTATGTGTTCATAATTATGTTTATATCCAACATCAAACTCTTATTTTAAAAATTTGAGAAAAAAATATTCAGAAAAACTGAACACTGCGTAATGTTTATATTTATGGCTTAATTAACTCTCTTTTATCAGTACAAACATCTTCAGATGCCTTCAGAACAGTCAAACTAAATCATTTCAAACATGACCCTGTTGATTGTGTCCGAGGGAAGATTAATGGGGCTTCACACTACATGCGTTTTTCCGAAATAGTAACTTTACAATGTAAAGTTGTAATATTCATCCAAGACAAATTAGTATGTGCAAATGAATTTGTTACAGGCAGAATATGTCAACACAGTGTTAGCCTATTTAGACAATGAATTGAATTATTTACCATGTTGCATTATTGAAAAAAGCACTGAACTTTCATTACATCAATGCTAAAATGCACAGTAAATATGCGCATAGTATAAACATCTTTGTCTGTTTATGCCTCTCTAAATCAGTGCTTCCCATTTCTGTGGCTGAACTTCCCCCTCTTTGTGTATTTTGGTGTTTTCCTGCTGTTACACATCTGACAAAACACATCAGCTTAGTCCCAAATCCTTCTTTAAATGGAATTCATCCAATTTTTCAGAGTTTCTGCATAAATTGTGCATCGAGATGTAAATAAAGTCAGTTGAAGTGTTTCATATGTGAATTCGTTCATTGCAGAGAAGACTTCAGATTTCTTTGCAGTGGTTGTGATAGGAACCAGGGTTCACAGTATCTATATAGCACATTTAAACACAAGTATAGCCATTTTATTTACTGTCCGAAGCAATAAGGTTTATATGTGATGTTGATGATGGTAATATAGTGGTAAATCTGAAAAAAAAGGTTTTCTTTTAAGGACCATTTTGCCTGTATTTTAAAACATATGCTCAAACCTATTGTGAAACATTGTCTTACTGTGGTATCAGGCAGTGTATTTATAATCGTTTTGTGTAATAACTTCCTGTGAGGGAGCTTTTAGAGGCATTGGACACTTTGGATGTCTGGTTCTCATCACCACCACTGTGAACAATTCTGACTCACTAAGTTTCTCTAGAAACATCAGAATCAGTGGTTTGATATGAAATGCTTCTCTAGAAGCCATTCACGTCAAACCACTCTGAATAACTTGGTTTACATCTTAACCATTTAATCATGCAGAAGTTTAGAAAAATGGGTGGAACTCTGCTTTTAAGGTTAAATTTGATGTATTGAAGGAAGAAAAGCACTGAAAATGGTTGATACAGAGTTGCTCTAAGACTAGGATTGGGGAACTGCTCTAATACATTATCTGTTCCCTGCAGGCATTTTCAGAATCATGTAGCAGCCATAAAAGACTTCCTCATGCTGGTCTTCCTGAACCGTTTAAAGTTGAGTCTCTTGTTTCCTCACAACGTTAAGCTCCTGGATGTTCCGCTCACTCTCGATTTCCCTGTTTCTGCTCCTCAGGGGAGATTGTGGTGAATGAAGCGAACTTTGTGCGGAAGTGCATCGGGGCGGACAGCAGTCAGGACGACCTGTGGGGGAAGCTCATCTGCACCAACTTCAAAGTGTCCTTCGTTACCCATGATTCCCTGCCACAACAGGTAAGCTCAGTTGGCTGATATTCATATGTAGTTATTTTATTTTATGTAGGACCCAGATGTGTAATTATACCACATGTAGAGGGAAAAATGATACTTTCAGTGGGAGGACTGGGAACTTTGTGGAATTATCACCTGTTTTGGTACTTCCACAAGTAAACAGGTGAACAGTTAACAGGTGATGCTGTGCTGTGATGACCATCTTCCATCTCAGATTCAGAGAATGTGTAAAGGGCAAGGCTGAAAACCGATATTGAATGCCTCTGACCTTCAGATGGAACTGCATTAAAAATTGACCTGCTTCTGTAGTGAATGTAACCACACTGGCCTGGGAATACTTTGGAAAACAATTGTCAGTCAACACAGTTTGTTGCTTCATATACACAGGTCAGTTAAAATTCTACTACGTAAATTGGAAGCCCAAAACAATTAACAACATCCAGAAACACCGCCGACTTCTCAGGGCAAAAGCTCATCTGAGATGGCCTGACGTCAAGTGCAGACGTGCTCTGGTCTGATGTGTCTATCTTTAAATTGTTTTTGGAAAAAATGGATGTGATGTTCAAATGAGGAAAAGGATCTCAATGACTGTTACCAGCGTAAAGTTGAAAAGCCAGCATCTGTCCTGGTATGGAGGTGTGTTAATGGTTAATTTGCACATCTGTGAAGGCATTACTGCTGAGAGGTACATACACATTTTAGAGTAATGTATGCTGCCATCTAGATGGCATCTTTCTCAGGGTTGTCACTGCTTGTTTCAGTAAAACAATGCCAAGACACATTCTGCATGTGTTACAGCAGTGTGCATAAAAGAGTGCAAGTGCTAGACTGAAAACATTTGGGGCATTATAAAGCGCAATATACGACCACAGAAACCCCAAACTGCTGAGCAACTGAAGTGTTATAACAAGCAAGAATGCAGAAAAAACCTACTTTCACAACTTGTCTTTGTACTGTTTCCAGTTAAATACAGGTTGAAAAGAATTTCAAAATCATTGCTGTCTGTTTTTATTTACATTTTTCTTACTGTCCCAACTTTTTAGGAATTAAATTTGAATGTTTTTCAGTGTCACTGTCTCTTCTCAGAGAGGTGGGTCTGGTTTATAGCATGTTTCGAAGTGTAAGTAGGGTGGGGTTGTTGCATAACTTGTTTAAGAGCGTGTTTATTCAGGGTTTTTGCCGCTCACCATCAGAAGAGGTTTGACAGAGTGCTTAAAAAGATGTCTTGTGCAAAGCTTGGCTAGATATACTTTTGCACATGTTGTTGAAAGCACTTAAAGGGCTTCTGTGAATCATTAAAAGAGCTTTTGTGTAAGTGGGTATCTTCAGAAAGGAGAAAATAATTAACCATTTGGTTAGTCTTCCACTGAACTCTGCTAAACAGTGAGGAACCTGTCAGACACAAGGCCTTATTTGCTGATTGGCTAGTTATATTATAACTGCTTGATGATGAGTATAAACTAGTACTGAGTCATCATCTGAAGTCAGCTGACTGTGGACTTAATTTAGTAGCTCATTTATTGTAAATGTTTGGTGTGTTTGATGAACTGTTGTACAGTTTAACTGAAGTTGCAGTATCTTTATTCACATGTTTGAAAGATTCACCTGGTACCCATGGTAGATTGTATTTTATTTCATGTGATTGGAATCATACTGCTGTAAAATAAATACTTTAAAATAGCAATAGAAAACGGGACAAAATAATGTTGGCTTAATTCATTATAATGTTCTTTCTTTTGCTGTTCAGAGGTTCCAGTGCACCCACCGGCTGCTGGGAGAGCATGACATCCCCCTAGCATGTGTGGAGCAGGTTGTAACTGGTAAGACATCTTCATTCTGGAACAATATATACACACGTTGTCGCTGTCCAAAGAAAAACAAGAATCTCCAAAATCGTAACTTTAAAAGAGAGTACAAAAACGTTCATTACTTTTAATGTACATAATGTAAAGAGATTTTCTGGAGCCGTTTTGGAGCATTTCTGGAGCATTCAACATGAAATTTTCACACAATGTAAAGGACAGCTGCTGTTCTCAAATGTTGCAAAAAAGTAAAAATTGAAAAAAAAATGGAGATGTTTTTTCTTTGGACAGTGATGATATTTTATTCCTGTGTATTCCTGAATATTGTGCCTTTTTACTGTGCAGTTATCCATCTATAGCCTCTGTACATACTCTGGAGCTGCCATAGACATTGCCATTGTTTGTAAGTGGTGTCATTATAAACAACAGCTTGTTGAATGTTGTGGAAAGCTGGTGCATTCAGGCCAAGTGAAATTGAGTAATGTGAATGTAAAAAAAGTGCCCGTCATGCAGCTGCCATAGAGACCTCTGAAGTCATGTTGTCATTCTGTAGTCTGTGTCATGCTCATGTCAGGTTTTCTGCGGTTAACTAAAATGTTGCAAAGCCAACACATTTTGCTCTATGGACGTTTGTCCTCCAAATGTCACTGGTTCCTCTGAAATGCAACGTCATTAAAGAGCTGAAATACGACTATTGCTGCATACAAGCTAGTGCTGTTGCTCACTGAACCAACATCAAAACTAGCAACCTCACCAAAATACCCCACACAAACCAGCAAGCTTTGTCAGATGTGATAGTTTAGAGGCTTTGGCAGTTTTAGGCTGCAGTTTGAGTAGCTGGTAATGATATTCAAGTGTTGAAGATTATTACTAGACTTACTTTCATGCAGCGTCATTTTAGTGAGCAGTGTTGACTTGCTGTAGCATGTATGTAACATCATTCATATTTTGACTGCTGAACAGCCTCAGACAATCCAGTGACACTTGGTGGAAAAATGTACACAGGACAGAACATATCAGTTTCGGAGCATTTATGTTTACCGTGTGCAACAGTGGTGATTTTCAAAATGTATTTCTGTCATAGAGAAAAACTGCTTAGGTTCGAATTTTCTGATATGGGCATGTTGTAGACCACAGACGAGTTTTTGTGATGTAATACATTTGACTGAGAGTCTTGTTCAGATGCAGCCTGTAAATAGCAAAATGTTCCACAAATGGCTCAATCTCTTGATTAGAGGTGGGCCGAGCAGCGATTTGTGAGGTTGGTGCCGATTGCTGATTGTCCTTTAGCACGATTGGCCGATGCTGATTCCAGTCAGGGGCGGGGAAGGTATGATGTGAACCTTAACTACCCAGGCAAAGACACCAAACATGGTTTAAATTGGTTTACAACCCTAGCATTGCAGCAATGTCAGTGACATTAACCCTGGAGGATGCTCTCAGCAGCCTGCGCTGGACAGTGCTTGTGGAAGACCTAATGAACAGACAAACAACAACACACTAAAAAATGATGCTTCTTTAGTAAAGAAAATGGTTCTACATAGAACCATGAACATTCGAAGAGCTCTTTCCATGATTAAAGTGTGTTTTGCATTGTGAAAGCATTCTTCAGACTGACGGAGAATGTGCTATAGATGATTCTATATAGCACCTTTTTTGAAAAGGGTTCTATATAGCACTACAAAAGGGTTCTTCTGTTGTTACAATGTCTGGCTTGTTACAATAGAATACTTTTTGGTGCTGTTAATTTTCAAAAAGGTTCTATATAAAACCATATACAGCACATTCTCCATCAATCTTAAGAACCCTTTTACAATGCAAAGAACCTTTCAGTCATGGAAAGGGTTCTTTGAGTGTTCATGGTTCTGTGCAGAACCATTTTCTTTACTAAAGAACCCTTGAAGAACCAAGTGTGAAAAGCAACAGCAAAGTAGAAAACTACAGTTTCACGTGAATCAAGAAGTGATGTGGTGGTGAGAGCGTGAGAGACCTACAGTCGCAGAGGAACTGAGCAGTCGCTGTTGATCTCATAGATCTGTGGTCAAAATTGCAAACTGTGTTCTCTCTATTTTCATGTTCACCCTGGGTTCACCGGGTGAACATGAAAATAGGACAGTTTACAGACTCAGATTCATGTGAAGTCACCATGCAGTTGATGAAGCTTATTTTATTCAATCATATAGCTATAAGAAAATGCACTACTTTGTAAATGGGGAAAAATCTCAGTTTGGGGTCAAATTTGAGCAACAATCAAGATTAACTACACAAAATAATGTCATTAATCATGACTAATTATTTACATTGATTGACAGCTCATATATATGTATGTTATTCTGTTCTATATACTGTGGCTACAGTGTTCTGACTAGCCCAACACTTAAGTTGCATTACTAGAAGGTCATTGTTGTCTCACGCCTGTGAACGGCTGTGAAAGACTAACATTTGGTGGCTCCTCTGTCAAGAATTAAGATGGCAAACACTGTTTGCAGGTCCTGCCTGACTTGGTTCCAAAAAAAAAGTCCCGCAGTGATTCTTGACATATATGTACAGTTCTAGAAAAGCCTTGTAATTGGTGTAGAACCTTTACAGTATAAGGACGTTCTTTAAATTTTAAGTTCCTCACTTTTGCACATCTCATTTACAGAAAGGTCACTTTACATTGAAAGGTTCTACAGGGAGCTGATAGTGGTGCTTCAGTGGCATCACTCCAAAAATCTGAAACCTTTTTGACAGCTTTATTTTTAAGAGTGTGGAATGTTTCGCATGACAGGTATGAGACCTGCTGGGTGGCAGCCTCTATTTCACTGTCTGAACACACAGACGTATATAGCGATCCAGTACAGTTACGTATTAATCGTCTTTAGTCACAGCAGTGAGTGACATCGTTTTAGAACTGGAACTATGAAAGGCAGGTTGTGTTTAAGTTTTTGTCTGCTTCTTATTCTCTACATTCAGCCTGAATTGGTCCATTCAATCTCCCACTGTTCAAAGAATATTCAGATATATATTCACATTAAATTATATATCAGTTATTCTCTCTCTCACTCTGTCTCTCATTCTTTCTCACGCTCTCTCCCCTCTCTCTTTCTCTCTACCTCTTTCCATTTCTAAAAGTGTTTGTTCTAGGCTTACAGTCGAGCCTGTATTGCGGATGAACTAATGTAACCCATCCTGCTCTGTTTTTGTCCTGCTGTCTCTAAAGGCTGCAGTATTGACTGTGCGGAGCAGCAGAACCTGTTTGGGTGGCTGACCGTCCCTCCCCTGTTAGCTGGGCTGTTTTTAGCTGAGCTGCAGATGAGATCATTGGCCCAGACTGTGGCCCAGTGCTGCAAAGCCTGGCTGGGATTAAGCTTGTTTGTGTTAGATCATTGCCTCCTCTCTTTGCTGACTTAGCCCCCCAAGACTCGAAGCCTTGTGTAGAACTGATAGAGCATGAAGCAGAGCGTGTGTGCGAATGTGTGCACAAATGTGTGTGTGTGTGTGTGTGTGTGTGTGTGTGTGTGTGTGTGTGTGTGTGTGTGTGCGCATGCTTGTTTTTCATTTACTTTTAGGACAGAAATGTCCTTTTTTTCAGGCAAGACCAAAGGCTCCTGAAAATGTTTAATGTTTAAAAATGTAAAGAGTAAAACTAGGTTTAGGTTCAAGTTTAGGCTTAGAACTCTCTTTTTACATATAAATACTTATTTCTATTTAATTCATATGTGGACATTTTGTTCTTCTTCTTATTATTTTTATTATTATTGCTTATATATATATATATGTATGTGTGTATGTATGTGTGTGCGTGTGTGTGTGTGTACATATATATATGGTAAATATTGAACATATTACATGTAGGTGCTTCTGTAGGTGTAATTATTATTGTTTATAGGTACCTACATGTCCCTATCAAAAAACACTTTTGTACACATTTTGTAAGTCATTTAAACGGTTTTCATTGGTCTTTTTGTCATGAAAGTTTGTCACAATGTAAACAGCAGTAGACATTTTTTTAAAATTATGTAAGAACAAGAAAAACGACAAAAATGAGCAGATGAGTTTTTCCAACAACAATATATACATGTATATTTGTGTGTGTGTGTGTGTATATCGCTGTTGACAGAACTATCTCCAAAATGATAACTTTACAGGAGAAGAAAAAAACCTACTTTGCTTTTAATGTAAGTCAATGGAACCAGACTTTTTTCCAAGTAATTTTGGGCTGTTTCTTTTGGTTGATTCGTCATGAAATTTACACAATATGTAAAGGATATGCAAATTATGTCAAAAACTGAAAAACAACAAAAAAAGAGATGAGGTTTTGTTCCAACAACAGCTACATATATATATATATATCTATAAAAGAAAACACATGGGACATACTGTATGTGGGTACTTACGTATATATGATACATATGAAACATATTACTACATATAGGTCCTTACATGTTTAACACCTGTGAGACATGGGACATACATATGGGACAAATTTGACCCTGCGTCCAGACACTGTACAAAAACAAGTCTGTGTGTATGTGTATTTGGGGAGGGGCTTTCTGTGCTGTCTGTGTGCCTCCAACAAAAGTCCATTATGAGCGGCTGAGGGTTGACAAAAGCGCTGCAGGTTCTTTTCAGTGCCAGTTAGCAGTGCAGAGTGAAAGTCTGTTGGACGCTGTTCTCATAACGTATTAAAACCAAAAAACTGAACTGCGCTCATATTTCAGAAGCTTCATATGACTAACTTCCACTTTATCAAAGTGAAGCGCTAGTGTGGCCTCTCCCCAAAACATAGTAGATTCAGTTTTTGTTAGCTGTAGTTCGGGTTTTAATGTTCGCTGTTTAAGTATTATGCTGAGGAAGTGATATTTTAGGCTTGATTTTGATGAAGTCCAGGCTGTAAGAGAGAAATTTACTATGTTAAGTGGTTTCAAATGTGTTGCCTAATGACTGAGACCTAGTTTTATAATAGTTTTAGCATATTGGCATAAAAGCATATTATTTTAAAATCAATTATTGGCAAAAAAGTACATGCAGGGCGCTGTAAGGCAAAACAGTGCCCAAAGAAAACCTTTGGCTGCTGTCACCACTGTTGTAAATGAAAATATTAAGTTATTGTTTCTCTATAATGCACAATTTCACATCAGACCTCTATGAATGAATGTTTACAATGACAGAATTATGCAAACTCTTTAGAAATATAATACATTTACGCATATTTTGGTGTCTGGAGTTTTGCTTCTGTAGTTTTGCAGTGGAGCTAGGAAGCTAATATAGCAAACAAGTAATGGAAGCTTATAGGTACTCATTAGCATTGCGCCAGCTGCATGCCTACTTCATCACACACTTACCTCAAACCATTTCAAATTGTTAAGTAATCCCAAATAGACTTGCCAAAGTGGTGTCTGACACTGTGTGTACATTAAAATGGTCAAAAGACAAGTCCAGACAAAATTGAGGCTACTAATGTTTTTAGCTGTGCGATATCCATAAGGACACAGCTAAGACGTGGTGTAGACACCGTTTATGGCAACGATTCCCAACTCTGGTTCTGGAACACACCTGCCCTGAATATGTTGGTGTGTTGAAAAACTAATAAATAATAAATAAACTTGGCATCTGGGGGTAATTTAATTGGGCAATGCCCCACCAACTACATCATTATGCGCCACTAAATGTTGCTGATTTAATTAATTTTGTGTTTTATTATCATCAATTAGAAGTTTTGATGATGCCATCATCATGCATATTGTAAAGTCTTGCAATATCAGCCACCACATCAAAGCAATGCTTGTTAACCTCCTCAACTCCTTGAGACCACCGGTGGTTCCAAAACGCACTTCATCATATTTTGTTATAACTTTCATATTTCATAAGCTACATTCAAAAGGTGAGTTTTGTATGAGAGCAGTGCTCATATAAGATGGGTAATTTTAAACCCTTATAATAAAAGAAGCTGAACTCACAATTGTTTTTTTTCTACTGAAAGTCGACCCATTTTTCCACAAATCTGGGCTATAAACTATAAACAGACGGCGTCTCTTCAGTGATCTGTAAAAATTATTTATATAAAATAATACAAAGAGCGTCTAAGATTTTTGGCTTTCAGCAGTAAATTGTAAGCATATAGCAATATGTGTGATCATAAAACACACGTTCTGTTAATTTGAGGGGACTTTTACAAAATAAATAAATAAATAAAATAAAAATTTACATTCATTTCATGCAGTTACTGAATAATTTGCCTTACGATTTGGTCACGTAAATTCAGATGGACAAACCGAATATACCCTGAAGAATAGTAATAGTTTTTCATCTTGTAATTTTTGAGATAGTTACTGGCACTGAGGTGGACACAGTGAGCAAACAGAGACAGCACATAACACGAGCTGCAGCGTCATCTTTGTATAATAGAAAGAACACAATGAAAGTGTAGCGTAGTAAAAGTTGCACTTGTAGTATATTGTTAGTCTTTAATTTGGCCAAAAAACTGTAATTAATCTAGTAATACAGAAAAGAATAATATATTGTCCATTTAATGGCTGGTCGGTTTATCACAGAGGAAGAGAGAGAAAGAGAATGAGGGGGATTCCTTCTAAGAACAATTTGAGCAGGTGACTTTGAGGAATTTGTGGAGTCCTCCATTGGTTGACCATTATGGTCATGGGGTGTAGTATGAGAGGAGTTTCATAACAATAACAGAACTTGTGGTAAAGGCTACTGAGGGCTAAGAAAAAGGAAGAGATACGAAAAGGTAGCATGAGCCCTGACCACTTCGCATTTAATATACTTGCATGTTGACTTGACTTCTTTTTTTCCCCTCAACCATGTTGTTGATGCTGCCCAACCCTTTGATATTAAAGCCTCTATTTTTGGTTTACAGATACTGTTTAATATATATTTCTTCCCGTTTTTATTCTGCAGTAACTGCCAGTTTAAACAGATAGCTGATGTGTGTCTTGTGTCTGTGTGTTCCTCTTTGCAGTGAATGATGCTAAGGGTAAGCAGAAGATCCTGGGCTGCAATAAGAAGCTGAAGTTCAACCCCACTGAATTGATACTGTACTGCAAGGACTTCCGCATCGTCCGCTTCCGCTTTGATGAGGCCGGGCCTGAGAGTGCTAAGAAGGTACACACACTCAAACCTCTGCAAGACCGGCAAAGTAAAATCCTGCCAGACACGGTGTCCAAATATCTATAAAAATAGTTGATTTTCAGTTGAATTTAGGCTGTAGCCACTGCACACTGAGCCAGATAAACCTCCTAACCTTTGGGTTATTTTTGTCTCGCCATTCACCACTAACATTACAACACACTTCCACCATTCCTTATATTAAAAGGCTTATGTTTTGTCCTAAACCTAGGTACATATACTGAAGGAATCATTTTTTCAGTAACCACACACTTTGGTGGACTCTTTAGTAAAGAAAATGGTTCTGTATAGACATTTGCCTGATTAAAGGGTTCTTTGCATTGTGAAAGGGCTCTTCAGATTGATGGAGAATGTGCTGTAGATGGTTCTGTATAGCACCTTTTTAAAAAGGGTTCTGTATCGCACCAAAAAGTGTTTTTCTATGGGTAAAAGCTTGACATTGTAACAACAGAAGAACCCTTTTTGGTGCGATATAAAACCCTGTTCAGTCAGGTGCTATATAGAACCATCTACAGCACATTCTCCATCAAGCTGACGAACGCTTTCACAATGCAAAGAACCGTTTATTTGGAAATCTTTCTATCTCTGCCTTGTTTACTTGATGCTGTTGGGGAGCAGTTCAGGTTTGCCGCTTGTGCCGCGTTGCTTCGGTTTAAAATTAGACAGGGCTTAAGAACAGGTGCTTTGAAGCCATGTTTTTTTTTCTTTTAGAAAGAGTTTTAGGCTGTTGGAGAGTGTGCAATTTATAGTATGTGGTCTACCCTTACACATCATGCGAAACCATGTTTTTTTTTTTTTTCATTAAAATTATATTATCAGCATAAAAAATGAAATGTAAAGTAGAATGTTTACATGAAATTCAGAATATTTGGTTTGTCTCCGTTTTGCTGTAATGACAGTGTGCACTCAAGCTGGCATGGATTCCATAAGTTTGTACAAAAACCTCTGATCAGTAGATCAAGTCCACCTGAGATTCATCTGAACATGTGTTTCAGTGGAAGGAATAAACCAAACAAATCTGGCCTTTTGTACAAAGGCCTTAAGGAGGTGAATTTCAGTGACCTAGAAACAGTGCAGTGTTCTTCATTTTATCATAACTTTTGGTGGTTTTCAGTTTTTCAAGATTCTAAAACAATTTTATGTTGTTTGTTTCCAGGCTTAAATGAAAGAAATTCAGATTTTCAGTGTGTGGTCTCAGACTTCTGGACTCCATTGTATGTGTTTACATGTAATAGTGGGCAGTACCTTAGCTCTCAGTCAGCTGCATCAGCTGCGCTACAAGCCTTGGACCAGCTGGTACTAAAGCTTGCATGACTGTGATATTTTCCAAATTCCAGCCGTGTCTCATGGTCGGAGGCCAGAATGTGCAGTACACACGTTTGAGACAAGTGACTTGAGAAATTCTGTAAAGCTAAGATCGGCTGTAATTCACATTTCTTATTCCACTTTAAATGGTGCAGCAGTTACATTCAAGCACCTGTACATTTAAGGTGGAATGGAAAATTTGAGCAAAAAGCTGCCAAATAAAGAGCCAACTTCAGCGTTGTAGAAATTCAGATGTGACTCAACATGTAGGAGCAAATGTTGACATAGATCCCAAAATAATAAGCCACTGTTGATTTTTCAAAAGTAGGTTTACTTAAGGATCTAAAATGGTTTTATTTGGAAAAAATAAACATAAATGCAGTAAAAAGTAGTTAGAAGAACAAAATGTGGTTCCAGGTTTTTCCTTGTTGCACTCAGCCTGTTTGCATTTAATATTATGAAATATTGATTAGCCAGAACAAGCACTGAATAATAATATTTTGGAAATGGTTAAATCAGCATACTGACATATACCAAATCACAACTTACTGTATTAATGTTATTTGTACTTATTACTGCCCACATAAATAACTTTTTTTGTTATATATAGCTCATTAATGTGACAAGCAAATGACTGTTATATATATATATATATATATATAGATATATATAATATATATATATATATATATATAGTGTATGATAATGCTAAAGAAACTGACAGATGACAGAACAGTTCTGTATTTGTTAGTGTGTAGATATTTGTACACATGCTACTTTTTGGACCTAACGCACGTGCGTACACACGCCGCATGATTCTTCCGAGTTGGGGATTAGCCTGTAAGAGGATTCAGAGCTCAGCTGATGTATTTACTCACTGTGTTTTATGGTGCTTCTGTTAGTCAGGCCAAAAACAAAAAAAAACTTGTCAAGCTTTCCTGTCTGCTTTTAGTTTCTACTTTTTGGACTGAAATGTTTCTGAATTAATTTGTTTCAGTTCGCAGCAGATTTGTCAACTGCAAATATTTATGCTGCGAGGATTTCTTTCATCGTGGCCCAGCTACACAGACAGAATAGTGCAGTAACCTTCATTTGAACTTGTGCGCTGGGCTTTGCAGCAGTGCTGCGAAAGGACAACTTTGTGTTTTCCCCTCTTCTCTGTAAGTTGGAGTGGATTATAGTTAGTCTGCTCACCCGGGCACCCTTCCTTTCATCCTGTTCCTCCATCTGGCCCACAGTGAGCCTGTAGTGGAGCTGGAATTAGCACTGTCTGTCTAGGAGGAAGAGCCAGTGTGGGACCAATTTTTCCCTGCTCCACCCAGCTGGCTGGGACACAAACGTTCCCTTGCTTTAATTGAAAAAAGACCAAATCATGAGCCGTTCTGTTGGCTCTGAAGAGCATCAGTGCAACTCAAGTTTCTCTACGAATTAAACCTTGCTGATTTTGCTGATATGAATATATTTTAGGTGATAATTTGTTGCCGTTTTAACTAAATGCTGTATCTTCTAAGAAGGGTAACTTTATAGTGGGAGCCAAATACAAATACTTAAGTTTAATGTATGTTAAAGGGCCCATACTGTGGCCCTTTTTTTGAAATAAAAGTGTTTGATGTAGTATGTAAACATGGCTAAAGTTGCAAACCATACAATTCATTTCCTAGTCAGTGTGGTGCTTTTATGGAAATTAAGCTGCAAAAACAGCCTGTTTTAAATGAATTGCTTTTGTGATGTCACAAAACCCACACCTTTTCATATCCACCTATTCAACCTATAGCAAGTTCGCTTCTCCCATTCACACTGAAGTTTAGTGAGTGGTTCAGCCTGGACTGTATAATAAATTACAAAAACATAAAAAAAGTGTAGGATATTGACCATTTAATATAAAAAATGTTTTTATTTCAAGTAATTATGGATCATTTCTGTTGGTCCAGTCTTCATGACATAGTCACACAAAATAATGGGCAGTTCTTTCTCTCATCCTTTCATCCTTAAATGGAGAAGGTTCCGTCCGCTGTGAAATATTTGGCCACATATTTCCACTAGAACGTTTTAAAGCTTTCTGTTCTAGATGGTCCGCTATGCTCTGTTGAGGAATGTGTCTCGGCTGTGTTATATCTGTCTTCCAGTTGAGTTTTTGCTGAAAGACATATTCACACGGGGTAGACCTGCACTCTCTGACTCACGCAGACCCTACAGACCCATCCTGTTGCCTCACAACAGCTGCTGTTGCCTGGAGACGTGGAACGTTGTGTAAAATGAACTGTACTGTCTGACTCATTGGCTGAAAGAAGCGAGTAACAAACTCCTATTCGTCACTCCTTCAGCGCAGCAGTTTTGATTGGCTCATTCGTTCAGTATGAGTCAGGGCAGGGATGAAAGCGTTCCACAGTATGTGAGGAATGGTTGTTAGTCATCAGGGAGGACAGGAGGTGCTAGTTTTTTCGAACATAGGGTTAGACGGTTGTTTACGTGTTCCCGAAGTGGAAAAAAAAGATGTGTTTCCCTTAGCAGTGGGAAAAGGAAGCAAGGCAGCGGTGGCTCACATGCTGTATGTGTGGGGTAAGCCAGTGTCCCTCGTATTAGTACTTAAGTATTCTACCAACTAAGGTGACGGTCTTAACTGATGAGTCATCAGGGGTTTTAAAACATGCCAAAAAATGAAAACTGACTCAACTGAAAAATAACAAGCTATGTACATTTCTGTGCATGTCAGAGGCCACTAGTCAAAACAGTCATTAAGTGCAAGTTCATCATTGTTCAGCATCAGGAAAAAAGCAGAAAACATAAAGAAAATTACACAGAAGCCTCAATAACTGAAAACGAAATCAGTTTGTGTGTCCACTGTGTGTCTGTAGCAATTTTTGCCCATTCATCCAGAAGAGCATTTGTGAGGTCAGACACTGATGTTGGACGAGAGGGCCCGGCTCACAATCTCCGTTCTAGTTCGTCCCTAAGGTGTTTGATGGGGTTGAGGTCAGGGCCAGTCAAGTTCTTCCACACCAAACTCACCCAGCCAGGCCTTCATGGACCTTGCTTTGTGCACTGGGGCTCAGTCATGCTGGAACAGAAAAGGGTCCCAAACTGTTCCCACAAAGTTGGAAGCGTACAGTTGTCCAAAATGTCTTGGTGCTGAAGCATTAAGATTTCCTGGAGCATTAAGATTTTACTGGAACTAAGGGGTCCAAACCCTGAAAAACAACCCCATATCATAATCCCTCCTCCACCAAACTTTACAGGTGGCACAGTGCAGTCAGGCAGGTAACGTTCTCCTGGCATTCGCCAGAGCCAGACTCGTCCTTCAGACTGCCAGATAGAGAAGGATGATTAGTCACTCCACACGTTTCCATTTTACAATTATACCACTTACAGTTGACTGAAGCAGACCTAGCAGGACAGAAATTTCACAGACTGACTTGTGGCAGAGGTGGCATCCTATGACAGTGCCATGTTTAGTCACTGAGCTCATTAGTAGGACCCTCTGCTGCCAGTGTTTGTCTATTGAGACTGCAAGGCTGTGTGCTTAATTTTATCCACCTCTTAGCAATGGATGTGGCTGAAACACCTGAACTCAAAAATTAGGAGGGGTGTCCCAATAATTTTGATAGTGTATCTAATCACTTTAGAAATATCTCATACGTCTCTCTCTATTTAATGGTCATTTTGTCTGGGAATTAAATAAATGAAAGGTGGCCTCTGACTTTTCACAGTAGCGTAAATGTTTTAAATATTTATAAACTTTTTAAATATAATGTATAATATTATAACAAAACCTCTTCATCTCCAAAATAGTAACTTTACGGCAGAAGGGAAAACATTTTTAATTCATAATGGAAGTTTATGTATCAAGATTTCTGTTCCATTTCAATCATAAAATTTTAGCACTGTTTAAATGACAGCTGGTATTTTCAAATTATGCCAAAAAAAAGGGCAAAAATGAAGGCGCAAATTTTTTCTATTTTTTTAACTGAGCAAGCGTGGCAGTCCCCAGCCAACACTAAGCCAGTGAAGGGAAATGAAGAGAAGAGAAGAGAAAAGGACGGAAAGGCGTAGAAACAGGAAATAAAAAAAAAAAAGCCGGTAAAAGAAATCTGGCAGAGTTGGACTGACAGATTTCGAGACACGAGTCTGCCAGCTCCTGAGAAACGTGTGAAGAGAGGAGGAGGGAGAACAGCATGAAAACAAGAAGAACAAAGGGCCATTGAGAAGGGCGCTCACTTTCTGATCGCTCAGCAAACACAGACGCATTTGTCCTACGGTTCCGTTCCTCAGCTCCTCTGAAGCCTCGGGCACAGAGTGCTGATCTATAGAGTCTACGTGAAGGGCAAGCAGAGTGGCAGCCTGTGTGTATAGCACAGCCGCAGATGTAGTCAGAATGCGTGCTGTACACGCAACACATTGGAGCGATTAGGGTGCACTTCAGCTCTCACTTCTCACTCGCTGAGGTGAATTTCAATCAGATTGACACAGTTTGACTGTTTTAAGCTCAGTTTTCTCCCAGTTTTCACTGTGAACAGTTTCCTTCCCTGTATACTTCTGTTATCACACAATAGCTACCAGATTTGGTCATTTGCTAGTTCAGTCTTGCAAACAGAATTACATTAATTTCAGTGCAAATTGTTTTGCATCTAAGGATAAGAACTTCAGTCAAATTTGATATTTGAATTTGTAAGCCATAAATATTTAAACACCACACCCAAAGCTCCACATAGGGCTCTAAAGTGTACATGCTGCTCATCAGGCGGACGACAAAAAAGTGACACTCAGCATCTAATACTGTACTATATAAAACCCAGACCACAGATACTCAGCAGGTGGATTAAAATTTACACCAAAACAGGCAGCCAGTCTAAAGTCTAAAGTAGTAGTAGTGTACTGTTGGGACAGAATTAGTTTTGCCCAGGGAAGCAAGCTTGTATAATTATTACCAGTGTTTCTCATAGATTTTTAGTCCCATCAGAATCTGCCATGTCACTTTTATGGATGGCAAGTTCTTGCATCGGTAAAGATCAATAAAGATTTCAACAATTTCAGAACCATAGAAACATCGAACCCCAGGCTGTAATAATCCTGTACAATTTGGCATGTCAGTAAGTTTTCACAGTATGGAGTTGTATTATTTTGCGTCACCTCCAGTATGACGCTCCAAACATTAAAACAAATAAAATAGCAGAAAACAGTTGGATTTTTTTGCCGCCACTGTTAGCTGTAAATCCCTAATCTCGTAAAAATGCTTAAAACGTAAAAATGTAAAAATGCTTAAAAAAACAGCTTAATTGGACTAGAATATGTCCAGCCGAAATAAACTGGGCTGCTTAAGGCCATTCGGATGGAAATTTTCTATCCGATTAATCGAGGTGGGTAATCCTGTAAATAATCACTCAAATAGAAGAATAATAATCATGTAATAATCATTCCCAATTGGAAAGTTTCAGTACATTCTGCATGTGCGTCGCATCATGGTGAAAGTTTATAGCGTTCAACATGGCGGAGCAGAAACTGGTCTGCAGAGGAGACGAAGTTTAAGCTCTGATCTTTAAAAGACGGCGGTGGGACGGACGTCCAGCTTATGTGTCTCAGAACACGACGTCTTCCTCTCGGCCTTCTTTAATAAGCAGCTGTGAAGGACGTTTTCCCGAGTCCGACATCATTTTAAAGCAATTAAAAACACAAGCCTTGCTCACTGCTGCTCATCTCACTCACGTGATGCTGGTTGTCATGGTACGTCTACACTAAGTGTTACTCTTAGTATTTTTGGATCGGATTACTTGTAGTGAGCATGTAAACGGAGATTTTTCATCAGATTGTTGAGTAGAGTGAGCATAAACACCTCAGTCTTAATCTGTAATCTGAATGTATTCAATTGAATTGGCAAACATCTTTGCATGTAAACACAGCCAATGAGAGAATTTCACACACAAAACTTTAAGCTTTAAGGTCAGCATTGGTGAACAAGATCAGACATCCGTGATTAACCTGTATTGATCTGTATAGAGAGCGCAACTAGGCCTAATCAGAGAATGTGTGCTGTCATGAATGAACGCATTGGGTGGCGTTGCGGGGAATTAAAGCTGCACAGTTTCTTTTTTGTTACACGTTATTGTCATGTTTGGTATTTGCAGTACTGATATGCAGATGAACTTTCTAACCCATTACAATGTTTTTTCTCATGTGTTATGAACATTCTGACCAATCAGAGCTCCAGGTTAGTTTCTGTGGGCGTTTTGATGAATCAAAGTATTCATGTATTTCAACAAAGGTATTTTTTGTTAAAATAACACAGGTGAGTTTTTTAACCATGTCACATTATTGGTTCACCAGTTTTTTTTAATATATTCCAATGTACATGTGTAGCATTTGAAGTGGGTAGTAATGGCAGTGCTATTATTTGGTACATATTGCGTAAGTGACATTTAACGGACTCAGTAGATCATGTGTATAAACAGTATTCGCTTGTTGAGCTACTAGGACTTGAACTAAACTTCAGATGCTCATGTTTGACTTCACAGAACACCTAGATATGAATACCTCTGTAGGCGGTCACGTTTTTAGTCTGTTAGCCTTTTTATGGAGTATGTGTGTGTTCTTTGTGCTGGAGTGGAATGAGGGTGTAGGATTTAATCGTGCCTCCAGTGTCTGGTGAAGGGGGCCGAACGTAATTACTGCATGCAGCTAAAACGGGGAGCTCCATGTTTTCCTTTGTGACAGATGGAACGAAGCCAAACTGTAATAGTGTATTATACTGAAGAAAATTATAGAGCTGCACAGCAGACAGACATGGACCCACACACACATACACGTGCGCACACGGTTCCTCTTCGCCTCCGTCCTGCACTGAATGACTGTATTGTGTGATTTTGTACCATTGCCACCAACACCAAACTCCGCACACGCCATTCTCAGCCACTTTGTCCCCAGAGCAATAGATCCTCTGTACAGAGTTTACTTTCTTTTCCATTACAGAACAGAACTGCCATCCAGCTATATGAAAGCCTGCTGTCTGCTTTAGAGCTGCACGATATTGACACATTACTAGTATTCCAGTTCTGTTTGACATTATCGATAATATAGACAATTAAAAGTTATCAAAGTGACGTCCAAATGAACCTGAAGTGGGCAGCATTTCACTTATAGTGTCGTAGCTCTGTGAGCAGATTATGGCTGAAAGTTATGGAGTCTGAGAGTATTTTCTTAAAATAAAGAATAACGAAGTTGCATACATATTGTTGCTGTCCGAAGAAAAACGTCTCTCGTCTTCATTCTATTCCATTCTTATTTTTCTACGTCGTTTGAGCTCTGCAGCTGCCGTTTACATTGTGTAAACATTTCACAATGAATGGACCAATAGAAATGCTCCAAAAGAGCTTAGAATAAAATCTCATTACATTACCTTACATTAAAAGTGAGGAACGTTTTTGCCTGTTCCTGTGAAGTTGCGGTTTTGCAGATGTTTGTTTTTTGGATAGTTGACGTTCACGTCGGGCCTAGCGCAATGTTACTTTCGACCACTGGAAAAGAAAACATGCTGGTGTTGACTCTGAAACAGCAAAGCAAAAAATAAACTGTAGCTTAACCTCCATGCCGGTGTTCAAACAAACCAAACTACTTACAGTGCAAACTGAGGACATGTCAGAATGCAAATCACCAGTAATTTGTAATGATCCCTTTACAAATGTCACTAAAGTTGATAACTATTGAACATTCTGCAGCTCGTCCTGTCACAGCCTCACATACGTTAGGCAGCTAACTACATACAGCTGGATAATTAGGTTACAACTTGTTTCGTAAAAAGTAGTTAGTTTTCATATGGAAACCAGTCGTCCTGGAAACCTGTTTACGCAAAGCTTATCTAGTTAACTAGCGCATCAAAAAAAAACATTTAAAAGCCATTTTAAAGCGATATTTGAATATGAGGGCCACAATAGCCGAATCTGGTTTAGTAACATACAGTGTGCTGCAGCTGGGCTTCAGCCTGGACAGCTACAGATGGTTTGGTTGGTCAAACTAGGTAAATGAATCATTTATTGTGTTAACATGTCAGGTTTGACAGCCATATTAAAAATGAATTGATGTGGTGTGGTTTAAGATTGGTCAGCATTCTTTTGACCATTGTTTGCATTATTTTATTTTATTATTAATATCTTCCTGAACTTATTGGTCAGATTGCACACCACACAGTAAAAAAAACACACGTTGTATTTTAGACTTATGCAGTATCAACATCGCAAGGGCTAATGTCACATCAACAATTAAGAAACAGTATACTGTGCTGTGTTGTGTTCAACCCCCAGACAGGCAGATTATACTTCAAGAGGAAACCAGTATGCATGGTTTAAAAAAACCCAAACGGTGCAGTATAAATAAATGTGTTATTATAGCTGTTCCTTTTTCAGCTGCCATGTTTCTGTCAGCGACTCATTACAGAACATGTCTCAATGCTCTTACATTCACCACTGCTGCCAGAGCAACTTACTGTAAAACTCTTCTGTCTCTGCTCTTCATTCTTATTCACTCCTCCATTGTTCAGGGGTGTAAAATACAAGTAACCATACATTGTTATGGCACCTTTTGGATGATTTGTTCTGTATTGAAATGAAATGAACACTTGTACTTTTACTCAGTTACATTTTCAGGAGAAAAAACATACTATTTACTCCTTACATTTTCATTTAGACTTTTAAAGTACTCATTACAAATGTCAGAGACCTTCAATTTGTCTTTTTCTGCATTTGAATTTGTTGATTTTATTAAAACATCCAGCCAAATTCATATTGTAAAATGAAGCTGCTTTCAACTGTGCTAATTTGTTTAGTAGCATACACTTCTTTTCTTTCATATACTGAGTGTTTTTAAATGTGGAAGTACACTTTTTTTACTTGAAGTGTAGTTTTGGCTCCATACTTTTTACACTAATGCTGGTGGTGTTTATTTGTATCTATGAACCATAGATTAAAGCTGCACTATGTAGGTTTTTTGGTTAAAAGTGAAAGAAGTAGCATTACTAAGGCTTTGTTCATACAGCAGGTAAAAGTGGCCCAAATCTGATTTTCTCACTTCAGTCTAATTTTTTTTGTTTGGCTGTTCACATTATCTATTAAATGTGATCTGTGTGCGACATCAGTCTGAACAGATCAGCTCCTAAACTGACCCTCATCCGCAAAAGAACAGAGCTTTACGTTGCGTCGCGTGGCTCATCCAGAGGTAAACAATCATGTGTGCCAACTCCAGTCGCTCCCAGAGGGTTCAGCTTCATCTTCGCCAGCATCACAGGAGCCTTCATGAAGCTTCACTGACTGACAGCTGGGCTCATGACCCAGAATGTGTTCGAGCTCGCTGTAAAAAGGGCGCGGTCACTTCTTTCGTTCGTGTCCTCGGATTCTTTGAACTTTCAGACTTTTAAATGTTCTTTTAACCCTACAGCCTTGTTCTCCTACGGCCGCGTTCTGCCATTTCTTTCGAAGTCTCTACGAACATGGAGGGTTTTGGATCAGTCTCTTCTAATTTTTTGCACAGAAACATAACCCCAAAAGTTTATGATGTCTCAGCACTGCTAAATTATGATGAACATGAAGTTAGATTGATGTAAAAGTTGCATGAATTCCGATCTGGCTGTTCAGAGTGAGTCGCATTGCCACATATCGGATACGTATCGGATTTCAGTACCATATATGAAAGCATCTCAAATCAGAATTGAAAATGACAGATTCAGTGTGTTTTTTTTTCTGTTCACACTGACACACAAACACACATCTGTGTCAGATATGAAGAAAAAGATCGGATTTGGGCCACTTTTACCTCCTGTGTGAACGAAGCCTAAGTCAGGCTGAAATATGAAGTGTGTGCACTGCTGCGAGTCGCCTTGTAAAACTTGAAATAATAATTTAAAGGTGAGAGGCGTGGGGGTCAGGGGTTTTTCGGACCATGTCACACACCTTTACATCTTAATGTGACATGCACAGTCTCAAAAAGAAGGTCCGGCTTGATGTTTTGGTCTCTTAAATGCAGTGTCAACATTGTACAGATGAAGATAGGATGACAGTAGTAGATAATTCACTCACTTCCTTGGAAGACACATCCTGCACAGAGGGCTTCTAGCCTGTTAGCTGTCTGCTTTGTTGATCAGCCTGATTCTACTTGTTGAGAAAGTTGCAGTGCACTTAATAGTTTTCTAAAGAATTGTTATCAAATTAAATCCTTGATAGATCAGAGATTTATACCCCTAATTCTTAAAAAAGACTTTTTTTAGGGCACTATTGAGTGTGTCAGCTATTTTTCTCTTAGTGTCCAAATTGTAGAATTGAATTCCAGAATAATTTTGAAGACACTACATAAATTCCACTCGTAATTTCTACTGAATATTGTAGATCACTACATCAGATAAATGTGTGCCGGCCATTACGCCTGTGTTTGCAGCTACACGTAATCGGCCTTGCTCAAGCAGCTCATGTTGGTTTGTGTGACTGGTGAATACTGATCAGGCCTGTTGTGAGAAAATCAGCAAATGTATTGTTTCATGCATTTTTACCTCCATTTAGAGAACTTAATCATTCTCCCCTATATAGCGCAGTGTGAATGAGGGGGTAGGGGCTCATTTTGGTCAGTCTGAGTGAGTTTTGCTATAGACACCCTGCTTCTTCCGTCTGAGATCATGTGACTTTTTCTGTGTTTTAGGTCTGCCTCGCCATCGCCCATTACTCCCACCCAGCCGACACCCAACTGCTGTTTGGATTTGAGTACGTTGGCACTCGCTTCTACAGCTCCTCAGGTAACACGCTCACACAAACACACTCCTCACACGGTTTTGTGACCTTAATGGTTTCCCACTAGCAAGCTTCGGTTATATGAAGCTGCCCGTTTTGAGTTTATGGTTTTTGTGATGCCATGAAAACAACACATTTGCATGTACTCTCCTTTTCACCCTACAGCAGTTTAGCCCTGCCCATTGATGATACAATTAAGAAGTGCTATAGTCCAGACTGCTTTTTGAATGAGGCACAATGCAGGACAGCCAGTCAGAGCAGAAGTAATTTTTATACATCACAATACATAAAGAACCTGCATACATATCTAAGGGCTATAGAGAGGTTGGAAAATGGTCATGTTATTGATAAATAAAATCACATAAAATGTTAGAAAATGTAGAATGTAGGGCTTCTGATCTTTAAATTGAAGAATTAAAATGCTGAAACTACTCACTCTAAACTCTCTACTACTCCAGAAACACTGAACTACTTCACAGGCAGAACTACACATCAAACATCTGTGTGACTGAGTGCTGTTTCAGGATAGATTTGTTACAGGATGCAGAATAGTGAGACAGTTTTTAAAAGCTAACAGAGCTCCAAAATGATTCTCATTTGACCCACCACAGTAAACAACTAAAAATATTAACATATATTTATATATTGCCTTTTTAAAACAAGTTAACAGCTTTACAGGAAGATTAAAGTCCCCAAATCCTGCATTTTTCTTGGACTTTAAATTTTTTCCATCCACTTTTTCCATCCGTTTTTAATGCTCGTATTGGTTTTTGCAGCTCTCTATGCCTTTAAGATTCATATATGTAAATGACCTCTGTTCTGATTGGCTGCCCTGTATTGTGCAGTCCAGTTTGTAACACTCTTTATAACTTCAGTGTGAATGGGCGGAACTAATGTAGGCTGGATAGGCAGATGTATGCAAATGCATTTTTTTCATGAGATCAGAAAACTGCTTTTATAGCTTAGTGTCCATATATGGATTGTATAGACTAGAGAAGGAGAACTGTCAAAACGTTTTAATAAAGTTTATGCACTGCATCAAACTCTTTCTTTAAAAAAAGTGAGGAGCGTTTGCATTTATATGATGGATTCATTGAGAAGATGTAAACGGTAGTAGGTTGAGATGCAAACACAAACAAATGTGAACAAATGAGTGAAATGAAAAGACAATAAAATTTGACAAGGATAAATTATCATACAAATGTGTATAAATGTATGAATGTGTACAGGTGAGAGGGTGAACGGCGTGGACCCGGGTGGGGGGTTGCAGACTCCCCTGTTTGACTGCTCGTCTGACTGGGACAGAGAGATCAAACGCACTGGAGCCTCAGAGTGGAGGGTGTGCTCCATCAACGAGGACTATCTGGTCTCTCCCAGGTGTGTGCGTGTGCGTGTGTGTGTGTGTATGGCGTGTGTGGTGTGTGTGCGCACGCACAGTTTGTTCCACATGCTGTTTTCTAAACAGCTCTGCGGATTACCAGAAGCTGGAGAATAGGATTAGTCTAGCTCATTTGCCATATTAATCTTCATTCAATCAAAACAACAGCGCAGTCTTACGCAACGTCCTTGTTACAAGTTTATGTAGTGGCTCCATGTGTGATTCACGGGTTGTGATTAGAAGTTGGTGGTTAATCTTCTTTGGTGTTTTAAATGCATCAGTGCATTGTGATTCATCGATTTTAGCATACACTTTTAAAAATGATGGTTCCTCAAGGGTTCTTTAGTAAATAAAATGGTTCTATATAAGACCATGAACACTTAAAGAACCCTTAGCATGATTAAAGGGTTCTTTGCACTGTGAAACGTTCTTCAGATTGATGGAGAATGTGCTGTAGATGGTTCTATATTGAACCTTTTTGTAAAGGGTTCTATATAGCACCAAAAAAGCTTCGTCTGTTGTAACAAGCCTGACATCGTAACAATAGCAGAACCCTTTTTGGTTCTCCATCAATCTGAAGAACTGTTTCACAGTGTAAAGAACCCTTTAATCATGCAGAGTGTTCTTTAAGTGTTCATGGTTCTGTATAGAACCATTTTCATTACTAAAGAACCCTTGAAGAACCATCTTTTTAAGTGTGTTTCACCAGCCTTGATTTTTTATGTTAACACTGATCATAATTGATTGGAACAACATTCAGTATTATTATATTATGCAGTCATTTAATGGCTGAAATCAAGTTCTCAGGATCTGTTCAAAATATTAAAATCCCTCGAAATAGCTTGGTTTATTGTTCAGTGCATTTTTAAACATAATTCAAAATTACACAATTTGAATATTTCAAATTCAAAATTACACAATTTGATATTGAATTAAATCAGGATTACATTTCGTAAGATTTTATGATGAATCATTTCCTGAAGAAACGATTTGATTTCAAATCATTGTGAATTTGTCAACTTGAATGACCGTTTATACAGACTTCTGTTTTGTCCTCAGTCTCCCAGAGTTCTTTGTGGTTCCCTCTTCTCTGGCGGATCAGGACTTGAAGCAGTACGCCTGTTACTTTAACTCTCAGCGCATCCCAGTGAGTTCGCCACGCTGCCAGCCTCTGACAGTCATATAAATCAGCTTTACTGACTCTGCTTCTGCTGTTATGCTTGCCTATAAAGTGCTTGTCAGTTAATGTCATGGTAAAAGAGTGAGAGAAAGTGTCTCACTGCTGCTGTTGTAGAAGCTCAGTTGGGGAGCATGTTGTCAGTGTGTGCAGTTAAAATGAGGTATAGGCTATACAAGCATAAGACAAATACACTGTTGCAAGGTTTTTAGCTTTGTGTAAATAGAAATATTTGGCTTTTAAAAACTGTTTGTTTTTGTGTGTGTATGTAGTTGTGGTGCTGGAATCACTCCAATGGGAGCGCCCTGGTTCGCATGTCTAGCATCACTGAGCCGCAGCAGCAGAGGAAGCTAGATCAAAGGTATGGAAGGAGAATGAGGAGATGTATTGTTTTCACAGTCAAATCCCGGTACAGTACTGGCATACATGTAATATTCGGGTTTCGCATCATTCAGACTTGTAGCTGTTTTACCGGGACACACACATCCATATTTGCCTTGATCCTTATTTATCCTTGCCACAAATGGACACTTTTCTCACAAGACGCCCTGGGTTTTGCCCTACATTATGCAAAAAGAAAGCAGCGTTGTGCACTTAAGATCTTTAGGTGAAAAAATAAATAAAATATTCTTTTGTTTAATTTTAATGTTTTAACTTCTGCGCTTGAGCATTTTTCAGCTTGAGTAAAAGTACAAAACTATTGAAAGTAACATTACTATGAGTTACTACAATTATAGTATTATTTTGATGAACCATTTCTGTTAAGAAGACCCAAGTGGCTGCAGACCTGAGTTAGCTGTTCGTTGCAGCGCTGTCGCCTCACAGTAAGAAGGGCCTGGGTTTGATTCCCCAGCCGGGCAACCAGGGTTCTTTATGTGTGGAGTTTGCATGTTCTCCCTGTGTCTGTGTGGGTTTCCTCCTACAGTTCAAAGACGTGTAGTCAGGCAAACTGGAGATGCTAAATTGCCCCTAGGTGTGAATGTGTATGTTTGTGTGTCTGTCCTGTGATTGACTGGCGATCTGTTCAGGGTGTTTCCTGCCTTTTGCTCTTTGAGCGCTAGGATAGACTCCCGCACCCCCTGCGACCCAGGAAGATAAGTGGCTTAGAAAATGTGTGTGTGTAACTCAGTACTTTTACTTTTGATTACTAAATACATTACAGTACTTTTGTACTTTTACTCAAGTATAAATACAGATAGAATACTTTTACTTTCACTTATGTAGTTCCTCTAGTGATCAAACTTGCTTGCGAAACATACTTGTAAAATGCTGTCATTGTGGAAATGTGATTTAAAAAAAGAAAGTGCTGCTTAAAGACTTGGTGGTGGAGTTGAAGAGCAAAGTGAGAGTCTGACTAAAGAAGACAAAGAAAAAGATGAAAATAAACTGCTAAATAGAGGAAAATGGAAGAAGCATTCCCAGTAACCTGTGGCCTCTTCACTCATGTGCCCACCGGGAATTGTACTAAGTTTAATGCCAGTTGATTGCTGTGTCGGTCTATAGAGTGTCAGGCTATAGAGAGGAGAGAGGAGTGAAGAACAAGAAGGGAGCAGGCGGACGAGAGAACTGAAAAATGATGAGTTGTCGTCTGTCCTCATAGTCCACACGTTCCCTGGAATGAATGTACTAAATGTCATAAATAAAGCAGATTTTGGATAATAGGCCGTGGGAAAGCAGGAAGTCGGAATTCATCCTCCTCTGCTTTTTCATGGCGAATGTCTGTTTTCAATTTATTTTGAATCTTGCGAAGAGCCTGTCAGCTCAATCACTTGATCTTCTGGCACAACAAACCAAGCGGAATTGCCAAAGCTTCTCCGAGATACGCACTGTCCCATTTTCTGTTTGGGGCCCAAACAAAGCGGTTACAGCAAAAACAAGAAAACACAAAGCATCGCCAACAAGGCATGGTTAGAATTTTATCAATAAAAAAATAAAAATATGTCTAATGTAAAAAAAAATATTTGTATTTTGACAGGATTTGCAGTGCAATAATCAAAAGCCACCCGCTGCGCAGCGACGTCCTGAAGACAGACTTGGACAAGAGTCTGCCAAACATCCAGGAGATCCAGACTGCGCTGGTGAAGCTGCGGCAGATCTGTGTGATTGGTTAGTCGGGTCACGCCCTGCTTTCACTCACAGCCTGTTTTGCTTTTCAAAACAGACTGATTTAGATCCATTGGAGATTTAAATCTCTAGTCTTTTGTCCTACACCACTAAATGCTTGTCTTTGATTGCCTCTGCACTGCACAGTTTACTGGTCTGCCTGCTTCGGCAGCTATTTATGAGTCAGTTAAAGGGATACTCCTGCTTTTTTCACCCTAATCTCTATTTGCTGCATTTGTAGCTCATGGTAGATCACCACAGACAATAATTTTGATGAATTACCTGTACTCTGTAAAGAAAACCTGTTGACTCAAAACACAACTGCCCGAGTCAATCTGTTTTGTTTTTTTTTGTTTTTTTTTTTAAACGCTTTGAAATTATTGTTCCTGCTAATCGACTGTATGATACAGATCCAGCAATTAGACAATAGGTTGAAAAATACTGGCATTTTCCTAGACTGTTCTTATAGAAGCAGCTATAGATGTGTGTGTTACTGTCCACTCCACTTGTAAAGGTTTGTTAGGATTGCATTAAGCTAGCCTTAAACAGAGATTCCAGTTTTTTTCTGCATAATTAATGGGTCGAGATATAAGCAAAGTCATTCAGAGCGATTTGATCTAAAATGCTTTATTATAGAGAATACAGCGCGATTCAAAAAGATTAATCCGATTTCAAAGCGCCATATTCTTTGCAACCGTGAGGCGCCTAGGAACCAATCACATACCAATTGACAGAGGGGGTCAAAGTGTTTCTGACTGTCACCGGAAAATGGCTCGCTTCAGTCTGTGAGGAGATGGAGACCCCCGAGCAGAAAGCGTTTTGCATTCTCGGCTTCAATAAGAGTGAATCCGTGATTTTCGTCAGCAGCGAACCTCCAACAGCTCAAAGTGTTCGTCGTTGGTTCCACAACACTGGATGATCTCTGAAATCGCACTGAGTACAGTGAGTACAGTGGCACCCGACATGCTCAATCGAGTATGGGATGAGTTTGACTATGGCGTTGATGTGTTCGTACGGCTGGAGGAGGTTCATATTGAGCACTTGTAAAATTACATAATAAACTTTATGCTCACTTAAACCATTTACAGTTCACTGCACTGTTCTGTAATGATTTACAAGTGAAATAAATCATTTTGAAATCGGATTAATCTTTTTAAATCACTCTGTATCACACAGTAAGAATTGTTCACTGTGATGGTGATAGGAACCAAACCACTGACAAGCGTAATGCCTATGAGACCTCCTTCACAGCATGAAATTGTTATGAATACTCTGCCCGATGCATGAGGCATTGTCTTACGACAGGTTTGGGAAGATTTTGGCCTAAAATGCATTCATGCATTCATCAATGCCAAAGCTATTAATGGTGGAGTGTTTTTTCAGATTACATCTAATTTACCACTATCAGCATTTCCTATAAACTGTGAAGGTTCTGTGACTGTTTTGGATAGTAAACAAAATGTCCATATTTGTGTGAGCCCTGGTTCCTTTCACTGTCGCTGTACTGAAATCCAAAAGTCTGACATGCAGACAGATATTTTGGAACAATCAGCGGGATTTCCCTTTGAAGACAAGGAAGCAGTACTGCCTGCCTCAGCATGTTGAAACACTGCAGTGGAATCAGTCCTCCCTTTCTTTAGAGTTCAGCGATCTGTTTCTAGTAAAACTTAGTCATATAATCAGAGTAAACTGATGATGCACAGGGCCTCATTTTAGATGTCTTGACATTTCTCAAAAATAGCTTGTCTGTCTCATATTTCAGAAAAGACTACTTTTTCACTCCTGGAGCATTGCACTGGATATGCATTGTGCACGTGTTCAGAGTGAATTTGTCATATCAATAAATTGTGGAATAAAAGCTAAAACGGCACAACACAAGCCATTTTTAAAGCAGTGTAGTTAGCAATTATAGCCTGTAAGGCATCTAAAAGGCCTTTTTGATCATTTAATGACCTTTAGCAAACGTTTATATTTTCACTGAAGATCTCTCGCAGCAGCGTTGCCATCTGCCGTGCATTGTTAAAGCCTTTCTAGTACTATCTCTGCTATGGCCATCAGTGTGACCATGCTTATGTTAAAGAAAGGCCAGACAAAACATACGTAGTCTAATAAATGTTGTATGACGCCACCATCCACCTGACCTCACGAAATCACCATCTGCTATGTACATATGTGTAGGGCCTGAGTAGACATATTCAGTACTGTGCAAATGGCCACCCTCCATTCATTTAATGCCTAGTCAAAACAGAGATTAAATACAAATTATACGTTTTTCAGCATCAGGAAAAAGAGAAAGCATATATTTAACAGAAAATAGCACATAACTTTCAACAACTATAGTATAATATCAAATTTCACACTAAATCAGTATTTATTGTGTCCACTCTTTACAGTTTCCATTAATTTCAGGAGACTCACTTTCAGTTTTTCAAAGAAATCTGCAGGGATATTTTTCATACCTCCAAAGTTCAGTCTTCAAAGTTAGTTGCATTTTCTGCTTCTCATGATCCAAATAATCCTAAACACATTCAGTGATGTTGGGTTCTGGACACTAGGGTGGCCAGCTGGTCCACCAGCTTTTGCATATTTGCTAGAAGCCCCGTTTTCTCTTTTTAAATAATTTTTTGAACTACGGTTTTGGGGAATTCCTGTTATTTCCACATATTTTCTTTTGACTTTCCACTTGAAATATCTCCTGAAAAATGAATAATTTGTACTTAATGGTCATATTGAGTGAAAATAACGGGCAAGTCTTGTGATTTATTTATAGTAAATTGCAGACTGGTTTGAAAATCTGTACATTGATATGAAAATACATTATAGTATAATATGGTGTTAAACAATAGAGTTATAGGCCATAGAAAGAGGGACTCCAGGGTTCAGTCTAAAGTGCAGCGTGTCCACTCTGATTAATAAGGATCACAACTCTGCTGGCTTATTCAATAAATAAACCAAAGTAAACTTCTGGGTTCCTGATTAAGCTCCATATTCAGTATCTTTAGTCTGCATTAAACTCTCTTTGACTGCCTTTCTGCGCTTTTGGGAATTGTTTATTGTTCTACTCAACCTGTTTATCTGAGATAGCGGGTGTGAATGTTTTGACTGTGTGCGCATGCAGATCCCTTTGAGGAGTCGGAGGAGAAGTGGCTGTCGTCCATGGAAAGTTCGCGATGGATGGAGTACGTCAGGTATGAATAAACACCAAACCGTGGCCAAATGACAGGTTGGCTCTCTCACAGCCTCATGCTGGCAGCAACACTGCGGCATTTGCTTTTCTTTAGATGAGTCAGTTCAGCTGCCAGCATCAGTGGCATGTGGTTGGTGGGTGTATAAGACCCTAAATGTCCCAGTTGAAGCAGAATTGTCATGTTGCTTCGGCTCATTCTTAGGAAATTCATTTCACTGAAGCTAAAAGATCAGGAAAATCTAAAGGGCTGTGATTGTTGTTTCAGAGCGTTTTTGAAGCATGCGGTGGAGGTGGTCTACATGCTGGAGGGGAAACAAGCCTCTGTCATTCTTCAAGGTTAGAGATGCTCTGGGCTTCAGTCAGTTCTTTATCAGCCTTCTTGCAGCTACAGTACAGATCTGCTCTGTCAGCCATCAGCTAGTCTTGAGTGTTCTACATCAGCTGTAGGGTTCCTGAGCTCACTCTTTTACTCTCTCTCTCTCTCTCTCAATTCAATTCAATTCAATTCATTCATTCAATCTCAGTTCATTCATGTTGCTCTTTGCATGACAACTATAACACTCTTTTGCCAAAGCTTTTGTTGGGAGATTAAGAACAAAGTCACATATACAAATAAAGCATACGATATAACAGGTGTTATTATATATCATTATATAATACTATATAGCAGATGTTTGTTTATAGGTGTGTATCTCTGACATGTATCTCTCTCTCTCTCTCTTTCTTTCTCTCTTTCTTTGTTTCTCTTTCTTCACTCTCTCTCTTTCTCTTTTTCTCTGTCTCTCTCTCTCTCTCTCTCTCTCTCTCTCACTCTTTCTTTCTTTCCCTCTTTCCTCTCTCTTTGCTCTTTCTTTCTTTCTTTCTTTCTTTTTTGCCTTTTTGTCTTTTTTGTCATCTTTACTCTCTCTCGCCACTCACCCTCGTTCTTTCCGTCATTTATTCTCTCTCATTCTCTACTTGCCTCTCATTTTCTCTCACTCTCTTTGTACTCTCTCTCCCCGCTGTCTTTTTTCCAACAATTATTCTCTGTCACTCACACTCACTTTTATTCCTTGTTCTCTCTCATTCTCTCTCTCGTTCTCTCTTTTTCATTCCTTGTTCGCTCTCTCTCTCTCTCTCTCTCTCTCTCTCTCTCTCCTCTCTCTCTCTCCCTCTCTCTCTCCCTCTCTCTCCCTCTCTCTCTCTCTGCAGAAGAAGAGGACAGGGATCTGAGCTGTGTGATCTCGTCGCTGGTGCAGGTGATGTGTGACCCTCACTGCCGGAGTTTGGCAGGGTTTCAGGGTCTGGTGCAGAAGGAGTGGGTGATGGCTGGCCATCGCTTCCTCGACCGCTGCAACCACTTGAAGAAGAACGACAAGGAGCAGGTAGGATCGGCTTCCTGAACCCCCTGACCAAACCAACCCTGGACAGCTGTAGTATTGAGATGGCTAGAACGTAGCGTGGTCTTGTTTGAGCACTAATAACAGGTGGACTTTTTTACCCAGCACTGAATAAAAGGCTTTTTACACAGCAAGCTACAAATCACTCCTCACCTGCCTGTTCTTCTGCTTTCTGTATGAAATTTCACAACTTCATCACGTACAGCAGGCAGAAAATCGCTCATCTGGTAACCATGGTGACTTCAGCGCTAGCACAGCTAGCCCTCGTCCTTCAGAGATTGCGCCTCTGCTTTTCACATGAAAATAGGAATTGTGAAAATCATTGAACAGAGAACGTCCTCCTATTGCGACAAGGCTTGTAGTTGAGAGGATAAGCACGTGCGTACATGTGGTTGAACTCACCAGCAGACACCAACAAACCCAAATGTTGAGTTGGTTTGCCGTACCTGTGTTTGATTACCATGGTCTCACAGTGTTCTAGTGCACTCTCCCTATTCACACTGTTCTAGAGTGTTCCCCCCCAATCACACCACTCTAGAGTTTTCTCCCCTATTGCACTTAAAATACCTGTATCGTTCAGAATAGATTTTGAGGTTCAGCTACTAGTTTTTAAGGCTCTGAATGACCTTAAAGCACCGCTTACATCACAGTGTCTGTCTGTTTATGTTCCAGCACGTGATCTTAGATCTGCAGATACTGACCTTCTGCAAACACCGAATGTAAAATACAGAAAACGTGGAGAGACTCTTTCAGTTCTTCTGCTTCTAGACTGTGGAGCTCAGTTCACCTTTTATTAGACAGTCAAGCTCTGTGTTCACTTTTAAGAAGCATCTAAAAACGTATCTCTTTAACTCTAATTTCTTGTATTACTGTTGACCTTTATCACCTGTCTGTAAAGCACTTTGAGCTGCCAACAGCATTCGTTTTAGAAATGAAGACGTAAACCAACCATCGCTTTTGCCAGGCCTGCTGGTCTAGTGTTAGAAAGCGATATTGACATTAATACGCCAAGTGTGTCTATATATTGTTCAGTCTTGTTTTACTATTGTACAATAAAACTATTTTAGATCTACTTTGGTTGTTAAAAGTGGTTCCTGTTAGAAAGTGAAGGGACTTTACAGAAAAATTAGCTACAGTTTTCCTACAAAAACACATCTAAAATGGTTTTATTTGATAAAATGTATATACTGCAGTGTATACCAAAGTTGTCAGAAATTATACCGTGATGTACATTTTTGGCCATACTGACCACTTCTCCTATCAACATGAGAATGCTGTGAATGAATGAGATGATTAATTTGCATATTGGGAATACCATTACGGTCAATGACAGATCAAAGCTAGACCTGCTTTCGCAAGGTCTAACTCGTAGCCCTGAAGACTCCAACACACCTGAATCATGAAAAACAACATACATGTTGCCTAGTACATACTGCATGCTTAACTTACAGTGTTAAGAAAATGCTAATCTTTGGAATTATCTGGATTTCTGCTGCTCTTCATGTACAGTACAACCAGTGCACGTAGTAATTTTACAGTGTCATATCTTGTTTGCTGTTGTCTGTTTAAACAAAGATATGGCACTGTTGAATAGGACTGTCTTTATTTATTGTTTTGACTTAGATCAGATCAGATTACATTTTATAAGCTGCTTATGCAGAAAGTTGCACAATTCCGAACAAACATTTTCCTGTAATTGTAGGTGTAACTGAGTAGTTCTCAGTCCCAGCTTCTTTTTTTCCACCTGATTCAACTCTAACAGTACCTTTCAAACCCTGCAAGATCAATTAGATCAATAAGAGCAGGAAAATCGCTTAAATGTGTCTCCCCTGTCTTATCTCCTCTACAGTCTCCCCTCTTCCTGCTGTTCCTGAACTGCGTCTGGCAGCTGATGGAGCAGTACCCAGCAGCCTTTGAGTTCACTGAGATGTACCTGATCATGCTAAGTGACAGCATGTGGGTCCCTGTGTTCAGCACCTTCCTCTTTAACTGTCCCCGGCAGAGGGCAGAACACAGCAGGGTGAGCCAACCCAACCACACATTAACTCTCAACAACCCGAGTAGGGATGCCAGTTTTGGTAAATTCTTTTGACCAGTAGCCGACTGTTATTATTTGGTGATTAATCGTTCACTGACAAACCTAAAATCATGGAAAAACATCAGACACAGGCTTTAGACTTTATTGAATGAAAAACGTGACCCAACGCAACAGATGTGACAGTAATGTAGACTAATTACTTACACTGACCACACATTATTAGCCTGATTTAACACATATATGAAATTCATTTGTATAGGTAAGACATCAATCAAGATAAAGTCGGTAGCTCGCACCTTTCATGCTTTTTTGTCATGGGACTAACTTTGTTAGCTAACAAACACATATGTAGGCTATAGCTTAAGGCTGTGGTCATTTTGAGGAGAAATACCAACATATCCACTTGAGCGGGGGTTAGTCTGCGACTCCAGCACATCTGGGTGTCAAGATCGACTGACCAGTGGCTCTGAGAGTCAAAAGATAATGGATTGTCTTCACATCACTGTAATGTGCAGCTACTCAAAAAATGTAGGAACTACATTTGGGATGGTTTAATTTGTGCTTTATTTTTTAGCCCTTTATCACCGGCTCTGGCGCAGCCGGTTAAAATTAAGAGGAGTCTAGGAGTCGACTCCTTTGAGTCCAGCAGCAGGAATCGAGAGTCTTAGTTGACCACAGAAAACCCAGAGTTGTCTATCACCAAGTTGTGTGCTTGCGCCCTCATATGCATAATACAAGTTGAATGAAAGACCCGCCAATTCAGATATCAATTGTTTAACTGAAATTAACACTTCAACGCTTTTTACAACAGGCGTTGTCACAAAGCAGTTTTACCGAAAAAAAGTCTGGGTCCCTGAGCGACGCCAGTGGCAACAGTGGCAAGGAAAACTCACTAAGAGCAAGAAGAGAGGAACAAAGACTCGAAAGAGGAACCCATCCTCCTCTGGTTGACACCAGATAGCAAACAATAACAGCAGGGAATGAGGTTTGACCATCAGTATAAGATACAGAAAAGCAGGAGAAGCAGTGTCTGTGATTAAAAATGCAGCAGGATCATCAGGAGGGTCAGTGGTGTGCAGGTGCGGTTTGCACAGCATTGTACAGCAGGACGCTCCATGGTGGCCAAACTGGTCCAGAAGGCTGGCGAACAGTGGGCACCCAATCAGGGCACATGAAGCAACACCATCAGACCCACAGGATGGGCAGCGTGTATTTGTCGGTTAACTGTTAATCATTAAGATCCCTAATATGGAGAGATTTAGAGGCTTGGACAACCACTTTTTCTGTTCTATTGATCTTTCTCTTACTCTCCTGTCTCAACTCAGAACCTCTATCATATCAAATGTAAATAACTGTAATAATGGTAGTCCTGACACAACATGTTTTTCTCTGCTCTAACTCAGCTGAATCATGAAGGACTCAGTAATCAAGTTGTTATTTCTCTGATTCTGTCTTCTGTCAGGATTTTGCCCTCAGTAAGAGTATCTCCTTGGGGAAGGACCAGTCTCTGCGTTTCCCTCCTGTCTGGGATTGGTCTCAGCAGTTCAGCCTGAAAGACCAGACCCTCTTCAACAACCCTCTGTATGTTGGGCAAGAGCGCCCCCTGTGTGCACAATGGCACAGTGCGGACGTTTGCACATAGAAGAAGCAAGGTAAGTCCTTGTTTGCATCATCCATCCATCCATCATCTAAACCGCTTATCCTTCTGGGTCGCGGTGGGGTGCTGGAGCCTATCCCAGCTGTCATTGGGCGGAAGGCAGGGTACACCCTGGACAGGTCGCCAGTCCATCGCAGGGCTGTTTGCATCATTATGAAATAAAAAAAAAAATATGAAAAAAAACTCATATTTGCCCTTTTTTGTATGCTAATTGTTAAAATACCACTAAGGAGGAATTAATTATTAAAGAGGAGTTATTCATTATTTATAAATGTATTTGTTATAACTTATAAATAATATATGCAAAATCAGTTTCAGAGAATTTTTTTTGTTACATTTTGCATTGTGTTGAAATTTCATGACTGAAAAGTTCCAAAATTACAACAATACTTGGATAGTATGCCATTATAAATAAAATGCATTATTAGTAATTATATTTAAAATTTGCACGTTACAAAAGAGGAATTAATACTATTATATGTATAATAATACATAATGCTCCTTTAAAATGGATTGTCATAAAAAATGCATGTGATTAATTCATGTCTTTGGCAGAGAAACTACAGCTCCACACTGCGAGGTGTTCCTTCAGTTCTGCGGAACGGCGCTCTTGGTGACCACGACACACTGCCACGGCGCAATTCTCTGATGCCGCGACTCCGGCCGGACCTAGCTCAGTTACGGGAGCAGCAGGAAAGCCCCGCCGAGCGCTTCCTGCAGGACTGGCTGTCTCGGCCAGCCGACCCACAGGGCCTGCTTCTGCCGCAGCTCCTGCCCTCACACCTGCCCTTCTGGAAGCTGTACTTTCTGCGCTGGGTCCCCGAGGCCCGCATCCCCCACGGGGGACCTGCGACCGCCTTCCACAAGCTCTCCATGCTGGCTGATGAGATAGAAATGCTCCAGAACCAGCTGAGGCAATACAAAGGAGGGGGAACTCCAACCCTCACCCCCAGCAGCCCTCGGACAGAGCCCAGCAGAATGTACTTTAAGGCGGGCTCGTCTCCCTGTGAGTCGTCCCCTGCTCCTCCAGAGTACCTCAGCTCGTCCTTTCCTTTCTCCCCTGTGGGGAACCTGTGCCGCCGCAGCATCCTGGGCACCCCCCTCAGCAAGTTCCTCAACGGAGCCAAAATCTGGCTCTCCACCGAGACACTGGCCAATGAAAGTCTCTGAGATCACACAGGATGACCAGAGGCTACCATCTGCCCATAGTACACTGGCCCAAACAGGGATTTTAAGCTGTGACGGCTGTAGGGATGGAAATCTGGGTTATTGCTGTAGCCAAGGAAACCAAAATCACTAAACTCTAACATGACAGCAGAACTAGGGTGTTTTTGACAGGCTTTGCTGATGACATATCTTTAGAAAAATGGAAAACCCAACTAAATTAATCAGTCTTAGTACTGAACTCATTGTGGGAATAGAGCTGTTATATAGTGTACATTAAATTGTAATTCAACACACAACAAAAACAAGAAGTTAACTCGCTTAAACAGTACAGTTTTCCCAGCCACTGTAGCTATTCCTGCTGCCGTCATTGCTTAAAATACCTACTGTTGGAATTCTCTAGAATGTTCGTCCTCATTCACATTGTTCTAGAATGTCTCCTCCCATTGATATTATCCTGGAACAGGGGTGCTCAGTCCTGGTCCTGGAGATCTACCAGCATGGAGACTTTAGACCCAGCACACCTGGCTCTAATATTCAGATGTTGAAGGCCTTCTTTACCTGGATCAGGTGTGTTCGAGTTGGAGCTGAACTCTGATCTCCAGGACCAGGATTGGACACCCCTGTTCTAGAACGTGTACCCCGTTCACCTTGTTCTAGAGAGTTCTAACTCGGTCACACCTCTACATTTAGTCTATCATTTCTTTTTCTGATCATCTACAACTGAGGCTGTGACTGAAATGGATCCCTACTCCCTCATAAGTATTGTGATGTATTGGGGTGATTTAGTTGACCCCTATATACTCGCATGTAGTTTCTTAATTTTGTTATTTTAAGTGAATTTGAATACTTTATCATCAGACTGCATCACCATTCACCAGTTGCATAAACAAATCGACCTTAGTTGCTTAAGAGGGGCTGAACTTTAAGCTGTAGACGTGAGCCTAACATTCTGTAAAAGTACAGGGGAGGATGGAAAAAGTACAAAACTTGATTATAGATGACACCTTGAATTCTTGGTCTTAGACTGAAGCAGCCTGCAGTTACCAGTCATCACTTTATTAAAGGGGTTAATTCATTAATATGTTTTATTAAGGGGTTAAAACGTCTTCGTTTTAAACTGTGAAGGCTGCTGTTTTTCGCAGTGTTTCTCTAGAGTTGAGTGAGTCTGAGACGTTTCATTTTCAGTGGTTCAGCAGCCACTGTTAATGTTCACTAACGTTCCTCAGATTGTTGTGTACTTACAAGACATGCAATGCACTCTGGTCCACATTCAGCTGATGTAGTGATATACAGCAAAGAGTAGATTGTGGGGTTTTTATAGTGCCTTCAAAATCACTATCCTACGATTAGGACACCACCAGAAAATGGCCCATAATACTCAATATTGCCCTAAAATGCAAATAGGGATTCATTTTAGTGACAGCCTGACAGCCTGGAGAACTTTCCTAGAACAATGTGAATGAGGGAAGAGCTTTCTAGAACAGTGCAAATGAGGGGACAGCTTTCTAGAGCAGTGTGCTTAGAGGAAAAACATTCTACAAACTCCCAACCACCCTAAAACACCCAACAAACATCACCAGGTGTGGTGTGCAAACCCACCGTTTGGATTTTGGTGGTGTTTGTCCGAGAAATCTGAACTTAGTAAACATCAACAAACCGAAACACTGGGTTGGTGCACCTCACTTGAAGGCCTTTGTTGAGTTTCAGTGTTTTGGGGTCAGAAAGGGACAGTAAAATGGTAGCTTGCCTGTGGTTGAGGTTGTGGTGTTGAATTGTTGTGCGCGTGTGGACACAGCTTGAATATCTGGGTCTGACTTGGGCTTCGGCTGTTTTATTGCTGTGCAGGTTTGATTTACTGAAGCTCTTGTGATTGTTCAGTCTGTTGTCCAGGCTTATACGTCCACCCATGCACCATATTTGTTCGTTTTTTTTTGTTTTGTTTTTTTTGCACAAGATTATCTATATGGCTCAATCCGCACATGTTTTTCAGAGTTTGGATATAGTTTCACTCTTTCTAAGCTGCCAATACAGATTTTTTTTTTTTCCTTGGAAAATATTTCCTGGTTTGTGCAGAGGTGTGTGGCATTATGATGAGGAAGGTAGGACTGTAAATTAAATCTGTGGTAGAGAATCCTTTAACACGTTAATTTTAGCATGTATAGTTATATAGTTCTATAGACTTTTCAAGGGCCTTCTGGTAAGGTCTGACTAGCTTTGTTGTAAAATGAATAACCAAAAATTGTGAATTATGTGGGTAATGTCAGGGATTCCCCACACTAACCCCAAAACGCAGGTTATAACTGTGCACTCGCAGTGATCTCTCACTCAGGCTGAGCCTGTCTGTAAGATTGCTCTCCATAGAAGCACAGAATGGCTGCTCAAGATGACTGAATGCTGCTGTCGCCGGTCAGCTGGTTGATTTGGCTCAGCAGTGGAGTGCACAGTATCCTGACAGGCACATAGTGAATTAGCATTAAAATAGTTTAGAAAACAGAGAATTTTTGAAAAGTAGGTTGAGGGTTCTATTGTTAAACAGCACTTCTTACCTCTTTTTGTTATAGTAAAGGGCCCATTTCATAGAATTTTTATTCTTTCTAATTTTAGACGAGTTTGACGCTGTACACTGTTAGTTTCATGTTGTACTGTTCATTCCCCAGTCCATACGGTTCATGTATGAAAACTAAGCGGCAAAAACAGCCCCTTTGGAATCCATTGTTTTTTATGTATTCTACTACAGCCAATCCAGACAGAGGTCATTAACATATATCAGTCTTAAAGGGGAATTCCAGTGATTTTTCAAAATTTCTGTGTAATTCAGTGGGTGAAATATTAACAAAAGTATTTCAGAGTGGCTTGATGTGAAATAGTTCCTTTTTTCAGAGAAACTTGCAGACTCAGATTTCTTTACAGTGGTGGTGATGGGAACCAGGAGTCTTGATGTCTGCAATGCAAATATAGTCTTTTTATTTACTATCCAAAACCACTAGTGAACCTAAAACTTCAAACTAACCTTTTGTATGTAGTGATGATGGTAAAATCTGAAAAAATAAGTTTTCCTTGGGGACTATTTTGCCTCACAACACCCCTTCATCTTGAATAGATTAAAACAGGCATGTCAAACTGGGGACCTTCCAGGCCAAAGTGCTGCAGAGATTAACGTTTACCTTGATCCTATGCTCTGAATTTAGTTCACAGAGGTCTAATTAGCTGATGAGCTGAATCAGGTGTGTTTAATGAGACAGTGTGCTGACATATGCAGTGTTTCGGCCCGTCAGGACTGGAGCCTGACAGATGTGGATTAAAATAAATTGATTAAAACACGTTTTAGGTCAAAACCTTGTCACAAGACTACTGTGAAATATCTCCGGCATCAGGCTGAGTATTCATACTGTAACTCTCTGTGAGGGAGATTTTAGTGGCGTTAAACTGTTAAGATGTCTGGTTCCCATCACCACCACTGTGAACAATACTGACAATTTCTCTAGAACAAAGCATTTCATACCAAACCACTCTGAATGATTTTATTGACATATTAGCCATTAAATTCTGCAGAAATATTTAAGAATCAGCAGACTTCCCACTGAAAGGCGCAGTAACTAAAACAGCAGTTTAATTCTAAGGAATAAAGAGAGGTTGGAAAATAGTCATGCGAAAATAAATTCTTACTGTTTTTGGTATATGCAACCACGCAAACATCATAAGTGGACCTCAGGGGGGGGTAAAATACAAGGAAAATGCAGGATGTGGGCCCTTTTAAAAACCTCTCCTGTTTCTTTTTGAAAGGTGAACAGTTGTCTTTTTCTGATTTGATATGTAGTTTTCCATAGAGACATTGATTAAAGCCCTTAGTAAGATTTTGATTTTGGTTTGGGCACATTTTTGACAGAATTTTAATAATTTCTTTTACTTTTTTATTTGTCTTAAATAAGGTACTGTTTTTTGCCCAGGAACTAGTTGAAGTAGTTTGTGTGATTTAGTGTGATTACCACTAACGCAGTGCACTCAATGGTGTTGAGAGTATGACAGTTGTGCTTGATTTTCAACATATTTTGAGTTTTTTTTTCCTCACAAAACAGCGCTGATATTTATTCAGACATGCAAAAGAGGCTGAAACAGGGTTATTGGTTCCAATCCTCTGTGCCTTGCTTTTCTGAGATCATGACTTTGCCATTCAGTGGACCTGTTTTCATCTTTCTAGCTGTAAACGATGCTAAGCAATGCCTTAAGAGTTTCCCCATTCGCTCATCAGAGGGAAAACTCCTAACATCATTCCAAAGCTCTGAATGGAAGCCATATGTGCAAGGGCATTGTGTGCATTGCAGTTGTTTAGATGGCAGCAGGCAGCCAGTTAGGCTTCCTAACAGGCTCTTATATGGCTGAAGGGCTGTGATTGGCTCCTTTAGAGCTTTTCCAACTGTACCAGGTCATGTGGAGCCAGCCTTTGAGCCACTATGCAAGACGTGACGCTTCTGATTTACTTTGTTGTGAATAAAAAGGAATTTACTTCAAATCAGTTTCAGGGTTTTTTTTGCCTGTATAGGTCCGTGATGAAAGCTCTCACCGGAGGCTGAACTCCCATTGCTGGCGTGATTCCCTAGCACCCTCTTCTGACCAATTAATGCAACAGTCTACTCTAATCCAGTGGTTGCTAACACATCTAGTTGAACTCATCTGCTTATTATGTAACTTTTATGAACCGAGTCAGGAACCAGGAGGTGTTCAGTGCTCTCAGCACTGTGGCAGTGTTTAACTGTTCCCTTGGCTATTTCATAAAGCATCGTGTCTCATTTCATGCCGAGATTTAAGACTGTCCAGTAAGAACACTTCTTGGTGCTTCTATTAAACAATCTAGATTTTAGATCACTTTTAAATCGCCTGGCTAACAGAGAAATCCATTAGAATCATTAGACATGCAGGAAGGGCAACTCCACTGATTTTTCAAAAATTCTTCACAGTGAAATCATTCAAATGTAAATCTTAAAAGGCATTCAGAGTTGTTAACTGTGAAATGGTCCATTTTAGAGCAATGCTAAAATGCTCCAAAAAAAAAAGCAGTGGAGTGTTAAATGCCTCTAAATGCTACCTCAGAATTATTTAATGAAAATTGTTATGAATGTGTTACTTGATGCCTAAAATTATATAAATAAAAATAAATAAATGATTATATATATATCTATATATAATTTATTTTTTACATTTATATAAAATGTAATATATATCTATATGTACATATATATCTATATATACACACACACACACATACACAATGTATATATGTGTGTATATATATATATATATATATATATATATATATATATATATATATATATATATGCAATTGTAAGGCAAAACCATTCCTACTTAAAACCTCTTGGGAAGATTTTTTTTAAATCTACCACTATTTAATCATCAGAAAACATCTGCCTGCCAATTTCTTTAGAAGGGTGCACTTCACATCAAACCACTCTGAATGACTGTTTAAATCTCAACCACTGACTTGTGCAGAAAATAAAGAAAAATGGTGGACTTTATAAAGGCTTAATAATACCTCAGTTCTTACAGCAAGCTTAAAACAAAATTGTGCTGTGTGCAACTCCAAATGAGGATCTCCCATTTTTCTTTTAAATATGACAATTTTAATATAAATGACAGGATCGTGTAAAGACACATTCAAATAATTGCCATCTTTCAAAGAAGAACTGTACACAATATTTCACAGTTAAAGCTATAGCTTTAGTTTGCTGACAGAAAGCTCTTTCTGTTTCTTCTTCTTGGCAGCCTGGTCTTTAGAGCCCTTGATCTGGCTCTTGACTTGGTCCTGCAGTTGAGAGAAGAAGGCTTGGGAAGAGCGCAGAGCTTTGTCCATGCCGTCATCCTGCCACAGGAAAAAAAACAACAGAGAACACATCAGTGCACATGCAAGTGAGGTTCACCTGGAGGATGTGCAAAGCTGAATTAATGGCAAACCAGCTCATTTTGGGCTCATCGAGCTGAACTAAACAAACACTGGGTTAAACTCAGGCTACTTTAAATAACACTGGTTTGTTGTTACCAAATGAATATCATACTACGAATCCCAATCAGGACCGACTGAATGAACAGACTATTCAAGAACTACATAGCATCTTGTGATGAGTGACAGATGGAGAATTTCATACTGAGCTTACAAATGTGTTAAAACAAATTACAAATAAAATGCTATTGGATATTTTATCCATGTAAGGAAAATAAAGGACTGCACTGATGCTCTGATTTTTCTCCCCAGTTTAGTCGTATCCAGTTCCACACACTAGTCAGGACTCCCCCAATCACACGACACCACCAGCGCTAGGAGGGCTGGCACAGGCTTTCTCTGAGACCTGTGAAGCACCACCTCATCTTTTCAAACTGCCGCTCACGCAACATCATTAGACAGCCGATCGCACTCTGAGGAAAGCGCCAACCGCAAGATCTGTTACATCAGCTAACAGACGCCTGCGCTGACTAGCATCGCACTGAGTGATGGGGGACACGGGGGGCCACCCCACCCACCCAGAGAGACAGGCCAATTGTGCTCTCTAGGACTCCCGGCCACGGACAGCTGTAGCATCACCAGGGATCGAACCTGCGATCTCCTGATGATAGGGCCAACGCTTAGACGATATGATAACCATAATACTATGCACTTCCTTTCATTATTATAAATGTAAAATGACAGGATGGTATGAGTGCTCTAGGATCTGCCCACGTCAGTAAGATCAGAATTTTCCTGTGGATTTGATGGAGCACCTAAACACTGCAATAGTTTCAAAACATACAATTCAAAAGCTGCAAAAACAGCCTTTTTTTAATTAACTCATTCTATGAGGTCACAAAACATGTCCACCTTTCCAGCCTGCAGCAGAAGCCCTGCACATACACACTGAAGGACGCACAGTTACCAAAAAACAGCCTGTTCAGTTCTAAGGGATAAAGAGTGGTTGGAAAATGGCCATTTAAAAAAGGAATTGTGACCGTTTTTATTATTATTTATTAAAATTAAACAAGGGTGCCTTAAGGGAAAAAATAAAATACTAGAGAAATGGAGGATAGGGGCCCTTTAAACTGCGGTTGTGACTCTGCAATAAGGCACTAACGCTTTTTTCCATGCCAACATGTAAACACAGCATCTCCCTGCTCGAGTGTTTCTGCAGATTGTGGGAACTTAACTACTCCTAGTTTATAGTGAGATAAAACTGAACACTGTGAAAAAATATAAAGAAAATCACAGCCCTCAGCCGTTCTCCCCAGACATCTACACCTAGTTCAGCAACAATGCAGTTCAACAACATGCTAGGTCAACAACAGTGTCAAACATGTTTAATATTATTTTTTTCCCCCTCTGGTTATGGAAGCTACAAAAACGTAGGCTAGTCAGTGAGTTGCAGTCCTCAGCTTTACTATGGCGTCTCTGGGACACCATGCTGACCAGGCCCCTCCAAAAAGAAATCAACAAATCATGAAAATCAACCAACCACTCACCGTAAGTATTTTGGCCCCGCCTCCTTTAGTTAGTTTCCTGAGAGTCGCTTCAACTTCAGCCTTGGACTTTTTCTTCTTCTCTCCTCCTTTTGCAGCTTCTTTGAGCTTCTTCTTCTTTTCACGCTCCTGAATCTTCAGCCTCTTCAGTTTCTTCTTCTTGCGTCTCTCCCGCTTCTTATCGGTTGTTGTCTTCTCTGAGTCACCAAGGATGTCGCCAGCCTTGTTCTTCTCCTGAAGGAAAAGAAAGTTGTTGCACAGCAATGAATAAATAAATAAGAAACTGAAATCTGCTTCTGGTTTACTGAAGTATTTGCTGAACCAAATTTCAGTTTTCAGAGGTTGCTGAAATTATTATGTGCTAATTTCTTATTTGAGGTGGGAAAAAATAACATCACTGCTCATTTGATTTGGCATATAAAAAAAAAAGTAGCGGCGAGCAGAAAAATATCTTACCTTAATTTCCTCTGGAGCCAGAAGAGTGGCGCTGCTGGCACTGACCGGAGCCACCTCCTCCATCGTGATGGACGGCAGGTTGGAAACGACCTTTACCTCAGGAACGTGCTGCAGAGAAGGAAAGAGAATGAGATAAATAGTAAATGCAAAGAACGATTTCAGTGCAAGTCAGAAAAATAATCAGGCCAAAAGCTCCAGTCAAAGTCATCCAGACTTACTGGTTTTGGTGTAAAGTGGAAGTTGGAAAGAGCATCCAGTTTGAGGAAGAGAGTGTCCATTAGCTTCTGAATTTCTACATGAGCTGGATTCTCCTCTTCTTCTGTCTTTTCCTGAAATCCACAACATGATACAGTGTCAGCTGAACTGAGACAACAACTGGACAGCATTCAGACCCTTAAAGTCAATGTGAATTTCACACACATTTCAGGGAGGGACTCTGATCTGAGCGACCATGATATTACAAGATAGTAGTTAATATATTTCCCCACTTAGTGGTGCACAATTATGTAATCAAAACTCTGATGATGTTTTAAGGGCGAACCAAAGTCACTACATTTTGTTGGAAGATAATGGAAACTAAAATCTGGTCTTTTAATGATATGAATTCTGATTTAGAGACATGAACTAAAAGTAAAAAGGTCAGTTTTGAGTTCAGGTGGACTTCTGAAAATTATATAAAGCTTTTGTAAACCCCCTTTCTTCTTTTTCCATTTGGCTTATTATTTAGTTCTTAATCTTAAAGGGAAATTCCAGCAGTTTTTCAAAAATTTCTCTGTAATTCAATCACTGAAATGTAAACGAAGCCATTCAGAGTGTTTTGGTCTGAAATGATGCATTATAGGGAAACTTGCCAACTCAGATTTCTTTACAGTGGTGGTGATAGGAACCAGGGGTCACCATGACTACAACACAAATATAGACATTTTATTAACTATCCAGAACCACCAGTGAACCAACACGAGTCTTCTGAAGGTTTATATGTAATGTTGATGATGGTAAAATAGTAGCAAAACTTTTCTTGGTGCTGTTTTTACTTGCATGCACCCCTCCACCATGCAAGGATTAAAAAACATACACTTTAGGCCTCAGGCAATGTGTCTGTAATTTCATGTAATAACTTTCTCAAAGGCATTAAACTTTTCAGACGTCTGGTTCCGATCACTACCACTGTGAGCAATTCTGATTCTGTATGTTTCTCTAGAACAGAGCGTTTCACACCAAACCATTCTGAATGACTTTGTTTACATCTTAACCATTTAACTGGTGGAATTCCCCTTTAAGGCTTATTACCCAGTAACTACTATTAATTACACAGTAACTACTGTGAAATTAATATACTTAGTATATAATTACTTATATTGTATGCTACTTATATTTTCTACATACAAATACTAGTTCTCTCTCTCTCTCTCTCTCTCTCTCTCTCTCTCTCTCTCTCATCACCATGTAATATTATTTATTTATTTATCTCACCTGTGTCTGTTTGAGGTACTCTTGCTCATAGACTTCAGCCAGACTCAGCTTGCTCTTCTCGTGGTCCAGAGTCAATCTCTTCTTGTACTCAAATACTTCCTCCTTGGGCTTCTCCTTCTTCACAACATCATCCCATGCCTAATAAACCACAGTAGAGTCAAATACTGCATCACATAAATAAAGCAGTTACTGTTGCTAATATAGTGACCGAGTAAAAACTGTGCAAACCTGATCTCTTATTCTTTGTTTGATGATCTCTTCAAGCTGCAGAGTGGTCTCCTCTGTAACTGGAGGGGCTATAGGTAGGAGACAAATTGGAGTGTAATATGCATTGATTATAACAATACGCATTGAAGTATGCACTCATACTTCACACCCACTTCACCAAAATGTGCCAATGATTATTTTTTTTAGTCATTTTTTTGTTAGCCAAAGTTTTTTTTAAGCAACAGACAAAAACAACATCTTTATTTGGTCTTTTCCCAGAGCTAGCACTTACACTCTTTCAACAGACCAGCCAAAATAAGAACAAAATTCAGAAGTTGAACTAAAGCCTAACTGAAGAGCGCCCAGAACAGCACTGTTTCCTACCCATCCTGGAGGCTTGGTCAAACGCCACATCTTCCTCCAGCATGCTGTTCTCCGGTCGCGTCTGTGCCGTCACTTCTCCACTCAGCTGCCAGGGCTTCTCAGCTAACGCGGCCTTCTCCATCTCTCCAATCTTCTCTGCCATCTGTTTCACATTCCAGCGTTTTAGCACCGTTCATAGTTATAGTACTGTACCGTTCAAAAGTTTGGAGTCAGAGTTTGTCAATATCACAACCTATTTTGATGCAGATACATGTATAAAATGATTCTAATGCAATGCTATCACTGTACAACTTCACAGGTTTCAAATACTTTGTAGGAAGCTGTAAATAATGAAGCCGTTTTAGATGCGTCCAAATGAACAGAGCTGCAGATGATTCTAAAATGACTGAGAAAGCTGCACATCCAGAATGAAGCTAATTAAAGTAATATCGAGAACGCCTTGCATTTCAAAGTGCTCAAATCTTGAGGCAGAAAATTTGGCAAGAAATTACTATAAATAAATACAGCAGTGGTCTCCAACCCTGGTCCTGGAGAGCTAGGTTCCTGCAGAGTTTAGTTTACTGTGTCCAGGAAGCTGCCCCGCCCCTCACTTAACTCTAATGCATCTTATTCAGCCAATCAGGGACTTGGGAAGAGGTGGAATAGCTGGAACAGCTGCGGCAAACTGTGGTGGACACAAGGCTGTGCAGGAAGGTCACTCTCCAGGACCAGGATTGGAGTCCACTGACATACAGAATATTATTTAAAAACTACTTGTTCACAAAAGCTAGTTTAGTTTGAATAAAATAATAAGAAGTATTAATATGATGAGCGATTTCAAACATTTGCATAAGTGTGAGTGAGAGAACATGTATTACAAACACATGAATACATTTTGCAGATCTGTACGGAGCCCTGCTGGTGACATCCTGTGTAAACAAAAATAATGCATGGCCACAAATTAGTAAGGCGTGGGAATGAGATGATTAAGTCACGGCCACACCTTATTAACGCGTGGGAAAAAGATCCTAATGCATGGCCATGACTTAGTAAGGCGTGGGAACGAGATCACGGCTTACGCATTAGGATCTCGTTCCCACATTTTACTAAGTCGTGGCCATGCGTTATTTTTATTTATACAGGATGTCACCAGCAGGGCTCCGCAGATCTGTGGTGAAGGAATGTGGGGAAAAATCTCCCCAGAGCTGATACGCACCTTTTCCTGCCTCTTCTCAAATGATGATTTGGAGTCTTCTTTAGCTGCATGTTTAGGCTTCCCACCCAAAATATCCTCCACATCCTCCCCTTCGCTGTCACTGGGGAGATCAAAGGTCACTTTCCGCAAAGCATCTCTGGCTTTCTGGCTCTCAGCGTCACCCCTACACAGAACAACGGGAACCAGAACAGCTCTCACAAACTGCACACGTGCCAAAAACAGTATTAACCTCACGTAAAATGTGCCGGAAAGTTTTTCTATAAACACTCAGAAGGGAAGAGAGTCTCTTACTCCATATCCAGATCCTCTTCATCCATATCCAAATCCTCTTCATCCATATCCAGATCCTCTTCATCCTCATAATCTTCTTCTTCATTCTCCTCTCCCTCCTCATCCTCATCCTCAGGTGCTGATTCATCTTCCTCGTCTGGCGCGTGTTCAGGAGTCTCCTTGTCCATGAAGTAGTCTTTGTACTTTACATCTCTGGAGCTTTTTGACTGCAAATAAACAAAACGCAGTATGAGTTACAGAGCTAAGAGGACTGAATCACTTCAGCAGGCCTCTCCATTTAACACCAGTGTTCACTGTCCTGTATTCACACAGCTTCTCAGAATAGGAGTGATCTGGGACTAGATTACTCTCGTTTACTGTTACCCTACTGAGAGGAACAGGCCTAGATCAGCACTCTTACTCTGATAAGCTCTGCAAACATGGGCCAGCTTTGTTTTAAAAACATTACTTACTACTTACTATCAAATCTATATTTGTCTTCGACTGAAGGGAAATTCCACCTTTTTTCATTTCTGCATAATTCAGTGACTGAGATTGATTAAACCAAGTCATTCAGAGTGGTTTGAGGTGAAATGGTTCACTGTTCAGAAATTTGCTGACTCTGATTTCATTACACTGGTAGTGACTGGAATTACTTCCTATGTTATTTTACTTACTGTCCAAAGCAACCGGTGAAGCTTCTTATAATGGTAAAATAGTAAGTTTTCCTTTGGGGCTATTCGGCCCCTGAAAAAATTATGCTAAAAAAATATTTATGTTTTAGCCCCAAAACTTACTCTCAAAACCACTGTAAAGCAATAAGTGTGTTTATATACACTTAATAACTGGATAACTGCAGAAAGATTTTGTCAGTAATCCAATCAAACATGTTTACATGCATTTGAGTAATCAGATAATGGAAAAACTCCAGGTCTGCATGAGTCAGGCAGTGATCAGATTTCTGCTTTACAACCAGCCAATAAACTCACAGAAGAAGAATAAGAACTTGAGGCTGCAGCTTTTTTTTTTTGGCACCACTAAAAGATGAAGAATATATAAATCTTTCATTTCGTCAAGAATGTATTTGGTTTCAGCGCCACTTCAAAAGTGTTTTGCTGCATCTCGCGTTAACACTGTGGCTTATTTCCAGTACCGCAGTCTGTTCTGCACATGCGCAGGCTGAGAAATCCGAAAGAAATCAGAGTCAGAGTTTACATGCACTGATTACTGAGCTAAAATCCAGCTCTCTTCATCATATTTCTTAATTGGATTTCTAGATCGGAGTATGTTGTTTATATGACCATTTAAATAATCGGATAACTGCAGAAATCTGATTATGATCAGATTATTGAGTGCATGTAAACGCACTTATTGTCTCAGGCATCAGACACCGTGTATTTGTGAAAATTTTATGTAATATTTTTCTGCAAAAGACCTTTTAGCAGCATTTTTAGATGTTTTAGATGTCTGGAAAAGTTTCTCCAGAACGGAGCATTCCCACCAAACTACGCTGAATGACTGTTTACATCTTACTGACTTCATAAAGTCTGTGGAATTCCCCATTAACTAGACAAAGCTATGATAGACTGCTTGGCTATTAAGTCATAAATTCCTGCAGTTTCTCTGGTTACTTTGTATTTGATTTGGCTTCCAATTTCTGCAAATTAGAATCACATTAGAATAAATGTAAGTGTAATAACTCATTTGAACACTGGCTTGCAGAGAACAGTGCCATCACCTTTTTCTGACTCTTCGATGTTGTTGGCTTATCAAAGTTCAGATCCTCCTCATCATCTGACGGCAACTCCTGAAAGTAGTCTATCTCCTCTCCAGCGCTCTCCTTCCCCTCCCTCTTGTCCATATCATCCAGAAAAGCCTCCATTTCTGAGAGTTTAAAAAATTTATCGTCCACTTCCGACACAGTCCTGGATTTAGGTAACTTTGTCTCTGTGTTCTTCTTTTGTTTGGCTTGTTTCTCTAATTTATCGACATCAAAATCGATGTCCGAGTCCTCATCAGACGAGCCGTCCTCCTCATCAGCTGCTTTTGACTTGGGCTTAAGTCTGTTTTCTTTATCATCTTCATCATCATCATCATCATCCGCTTCTTCTTCCTCACCCTCTTCCTCATCTTCCAAATCCTCATTATTGTCATCATCATCCTCATCTCCATCCCCATCATCATCATCATCATCACCTTCCTCTTCTTCCTCCGTTTCTGCAAAAATAGTCAGCGTGTCGTCTTGGACCGCTTGGCCCACTGCCTCCTCAAAGTGAGTCAGCACAGCGCTGTTCTGGAGCTCCAGCTCCTGCCAAACCTGCTCCTCATCGAAATTTTCCACCACCAGCTGATCCAGCGGACTGCCCTTACAGCCGGCCAGCTCACTGGCCTTGTGCAGGTCATAAAGAGTCTTTGTGAGTGATGTGAAATCTGTTGCCAAGGCATCCTGTACACTGTTATGGAAAGCAGGGCAGAAGAAAAGACAGAGACACATGATTACATCATTATATAAGCAGCAAGATTAGTGGTACATTATCACAATTATGGATGCACTGATATGGCAATTGTGAGCCGAGGCTGATAGTCATTATTTATATGTAACTATCTGTGAATACTGATACAATACAAATGCAAAAACTGGAACTAGATATTGAATTAGCATTAGATAGAAATTTAATTTGGCAGGGTTACAAATCTAAATGAGCACTTCTTTACAATAACACTACTATAATAAAGGACAGCATGGTTAAAATAAATGTACCGATAGTTACTGATCAGGTCATAAACACCTTAAAAATAATAAGCAGTTATAATACATAAGTTAGCAGATGTAACACATTAATAAGCAGCTATAACAAAGAAATACAGAAGGCAACAGTGAGCCGTTACATCTGATGAATATGAGTATCTGATGAAGCTGACAGGTTTAATGCTGCCTGATGGAGAAAACATGTATGACAAGTTACCATTAAAATTAGAGCTTGAACAGTGTAGTTGAATGCGGGCTCACTATTGGGCAAACAACACGTCATTATTGCCTCTTATATTTGTGTGTAATAACTGCATATTAATGACCTAAATAATAATCATTAATAAACAAACTTTAAACACTTCATAAACCTTTTATAAAGGCAGTCTTATTATAAAGTGGTGCCTTTAACAGTTGTGCTCTTCCAGAATATTAATTTGAAATCTCAGCTAAAAATGAACAGATGATTAGATCTGATCGATATTTCATCGTGGTATTTGCGTATTTATTGAACTCCGGAAGAGCAGAACATTTAGGTGAATCTGAGCTTTTGTGCTAGCATGTCTGCATTTCATTCATTTTACTGCACTTGTAGCCCAGCAGAAATGAAGATTACATGTCTATGTTTTAGAAATGTTTATGTATCAGCAGATACATGAAAAATATCTAAATTTGGAATCGGCTCACAATCCTCATATCCGTGCATCCCTAATTTTTCATCATCTTCCTACATTTGATAACAACTACAGTTGCTGGACATGAATGGGTTAATAATGTTGATGAACAGGCTGATAAAGTATTTACTACTGTTTGTTTCTATTTCTATTGTTGTTTCATGCCCTGTGATGGAGTGGCGACCTGTCCAGGGTGTTTCTTGCCTTCCACCCAATGACCCCCGGGATAGGCTCCAGTCTATCTGTCTCCTGTCTATCTTAATCATATTGGCAATAATTCATAACATTAATGCCAATAAAAACAGTTGCACTGAAAAAAGACAGAGAGAGACAAAGAGTGAGAGACAGAGTGAGTGACAAAGAGACAGAGAGGCACACACATACAAGGAGAGACAGAGTGAGAAAGAAAGAGAGCGAGAAAGAGAGACAGTCAAGGGGAGGGCAAGACAGTCAGAGAGAGAGAGAGAGAATGAGCCACAGAGAGAAAGACAGACAGGCAGAAAGAGTGTGACAGAGAGAGAGAGAGAGAGAGAGAGAGAGAGAGAGAGAGAGAGAGAGAGAGACACTGACAGACAGACAGACACACAAGGAGAGGGAGACAAACAGAGAGAAACACAAGAGGATAGAGAGAGAGACAGACACAAGAGAAAGAGAGAGATTGAGACAGACACAAGAAAGAGAGAGAGATTGACACAGAGAGACCTACAAGAGACAGACAGAGAGAGACACACACAAGGAGAGAGGCAGACAGACACACAAACAGAGAAAGGGATGAGACAGACAGAGAGACTGACAAAGAGACACGCGAGGAGAGAGGGACACGAAAGAGAAACGGTCAATGGTAGAGAGAGGTAGCGAGCAAGAGAGAGCGAGAGAGAGAGAGAGAGAGAGAGGAGAGAGAGAGACGCACGTGTCCTTCTGGTAACATTAGCTGTAATAATCAGTACAATCAGAGCTGTGAGCTTTTTGCCCGCTCGCTGTGAACTGCCTGTAAAACACCGTATAACGCGGTCAGTAACGGTCATATCAGCCCTGTCTGTGCTGGTGAGAGAGCTGCGGGCCACAGCAGTGAGAGCGGTTTACTGACTTCACTCTCCTCACAGTAACTCAGTGACCACACACTCTCCACACACTCTCACACCGAGGCTTCAGCGAGAGACAATCACGACCCTCACGTCGTGCTTTAAAGGTTATTAAAGTCTTCCTCTCACCGTAAAAACTGCTCAGGCTGCGAAGTGTTCTTCTCTAAAATCTCTAAACACGTTTCCAGCGTGCGCGCCGCCATCGCTGCTCCCACTAGCGACGTCCGACTCGTGAAGGAATCAGTTCCTTTCATCCGGTTCTCTTCAATGAACGATCGAAGCGAGTCACAAGTTCAAACCTTCAGTCAACCCTTTTGTGGCATCTGCGTAATGTTTACGCTGGACAGGATTTCTAACGATAAATAAAATTATCCGTCCACCTTTATGCTCGTAAAATCACAACATAAAAGACTACATTACAACATACCAAGAACTACTTCTTTTAATTTGCGTAAGCGTGTTTGAATCACTCGCTGAACTGAATGTCATCCAAATGCCAGCCGTCCTAAAGCTGATGCTAATTTGCACATTTGCACAATATCACACGATAGTGTGCATTTGTATTAGTGTTTCTTGCTCAATGTTGTAGAATTCTACATAGAAGTATTTGAATCGCGAATCAACGAATCGTTCAATTTGAGAGTTCGATTCTTTTAAACGAGCTGTTCAAAAGGAATCGGTTTGGTAGACTGAATCAAACTTCCCGTCTCTAGCGCTGTCCGTGCAAACACGTTTCCTTGGAAACAGAACGAACGTTCCACGTGAGCTTCGGGTTTATTAACGTTTAATGCGTCGTATTTACATGAATAAAGGCATAACTGTTAAATGGATATTTATAAACATGTTTTTTTATGATTAATTATGATATAGCTAATGTATCTAATACAAAGATAAATCCTGATATTTATTGAAGCCTCTGTGACCAGTTATTTGTTGAAATAAGGGTCTTTTATTTTGAATATAGAGAAATGGCGGCCTCTATGCTGAAGGTTGCAGGTAAATAAAGAGATAAATGCTCGCAAATTTAATGTTAAACCTCAGTTTCTGTGGTAAAATTAGCCTTTTATGGTTTTTAACATTTTGGTTTTATTTCATCTTAACGTGACACAGAACGCAGATGTGTTTTGTGGTTGTCTGCTGATTTGTAGAAATGGATACGTACAGAACGGCACTTACGATCCACACTTATGTTTAAAATATTCGTTTTTATGTAAAATATTCAGTGAAACGCTGCTCAGTCAGAGATGTATTTATTGACACTACTGCTAAATAATAAAGTTTTAATTCCACATATTGCCATATGTTTCTGTAATTCATCTGTTTTTCTTTGAAGGGGAATTCCACTGAATTTTAAAAATCTCCTCATGGTTAAGATGGTTGGGGTGATAGGAACCAGATGTATGAAACGTTTAATGTCTCTGAAAGCAACCTTACAGAAACTTAAATGAAATGTTCATGAATACGTTGCCTGATGCCTAATAATTTTGAGAAGGAATTCCACCATTTTTTTACTGGACTTGTAGTGAAGCAGAAAAATACTCACAGACATACTTTGAAGGTTTAATTCACATAAGCAAGCTAAATTTAGTGACCTATTTTTTTAAATCCTTTTCAGGGTGGAGATGTACATATTAGACAAAATAGTCTTGATAAAAAGTTAATTGTTTCAGATTTGTCTCTGTTTTATTTTTTTTTTTTCTTTTAGATATTAAGAAATTTGGAAGAAATGGTGGAATTTCCTTTTTAAAAAGAGTCCCTGTAGTAAAGTCTCTGTTCCCTCAGAGAGCTACTTTTATTTTTTACTGGATGAGATTGGTTTCTATGTTCATCCACATACAGCAGCTAAGATACTGATTCATTCACGATGATGGATCATTTCATTCCTACTACAAATACTACACTGATAATTAGAAGAATAAAATAATTGATGCTTCATTTTATCATTTTTGGACTGAATTTTTTGTAGTGAAGTATAAATATCCTCACAGACATACCTTGAAGGATTAATTCACACTAGAAAGCTAAATTTAGTGACCAAACCTCTCAGAAAAGGTTGGAAAAGTTAAGCAGTACTGCTTTCTGCTTGGAACCTGGAGCCATCACGCTGATCATTTAATAGACTGCGTAATGTGCCTAGTGGACATAGGCCTACAGAATTACTTACCTACAGAATGTACAGACCTTTTTGTTTAACTCTTGTTTTGTTTTGCAGTGACACGTCTGTCGAGATGTGCCCAGCACTGCTCTCCAGCAGTTCGGATGTTCTCTTCATCCTCACCCCTTATCCAGGGTGTTCCAGCAGCACTGTGGAAGTTGGGCAGGCTGAACCATGTGGCCATCGCAGTCCCTGACCTGCAGAAGGCAACGGCTCTGTACCGTGATGTGCTCGGCGCCCACGTAAGCGCCGTCGTGCCGTTACCCGAGCACGGGGTTTACACAGTGTTTGTGGAGTTGGGCAACACAAAACTGGAGCTTTTGCATCCTCTGGGTGAGAAAAGTCCAATCGCAGGATTCCTGCAGAAGAACAAATCTGGAGGAATGCACCACATCTGCATTGAGGTGAGCAGTTTACTGATCAGTCATGTGCAAAAGTTTGAGCACCCTCACCCTCAAGTTATCACATCCTCTACAGGAACAAACTATATTAATAAATATGGCATTTTTCTGCAAATTTAGTGCAAAATGTAAACGTATGGGGAAAAAATAATATGTGCCTTTTACACAGCCTGCCTTTTATGTTTTCATTTTTTCCAACAGGTTAAATTTAGCAAATAAACAGTAATTGTGTGTTAAAATGTATTAAAATATGCGGAAATGTGTTATTATATATAGAAATTGTGTTAATATATTTTTGAAATCTTAATTGCAAGAAAACGTAATTCAACCAGGGGTGCCCAAACTTTTGCATACTTTTGTACATGTGTTAGGTAAGATGTGAATCTATCCCAGTAGAAATGGAATACATATTAATGTATGCTGTCAGTATATTTCAAAATCTGAATGGAATGTACTGTAATATAGGGGAGGCCAATTTGACAATATAAATTATGTCCTAACATGTTTTATTATGAAGAGATTATAGTTAGTGCTGGTTTTGGATTTACTGCAGTGCAGTATGTAAAAAGAGGAATAAAAATCTCTGTATTTATAATTTTGTGTAGTATTTTTTATAATATGTTAATACCGATGCATTGAATCTGCTTCTGTTATCAAACATGAGAATAATTAAATACTGTGATGCATATTATGTACTGTGTAAATGTCTTTAAGTATCATGATGGTATATTTTTGCCATATTACCCACCTCACTGTACAACTAATATAATATGGTCAGTTTTTCCAACAGTCCACTTAAGCCTCAGATGAGTTTGTAATGTTGTTTACATTGTATTGTTTGTTATACTGTTCATCACTTGATTCGACTTCTGGTTGTAGGTTGATGATATAAACGCAGCAATAGTGGATTTGAAGGCAAAGAACATCAGGCTGCTCTCACCAGAGCCACGGATAGGAGCTCATGGAAAACCTGTGATGTTTCTCCACCCTAAAGACTGCGACGGTGTTCTCGTGGAAATAGAGCAAGCATAGAGTCGACACACATACCTCTCAAAGGCAAACGCTCTGCTAGAGAGGGATATTCCTTTATAAGCTGCTTCTGAGGGAGGAGAGTGAAGATAAGGTGAAGGTTAAGGTTCTTTCATATAGTGTGTGATTTTTTGTGATTATGCACTGTTATGTTAAAATGTTAAAATTACATGATTGTAATGTTACAATAAATGAATCTGCTTTCTATGAAAACACTAACAGAAAGAAGCTTGTAAAATCTATACATTTTTCAATAAAGTGGCAATGAAGACATTTTAGATTTTGCAGAAGTGTTTGTAAAATGGTACTAACATTGGGTTTAATTGAAGATATAAGCAGACTTTTGGTCGCCCGTGGTCAAATGACATGTTTTGTTGATTTTCTATGTGAAAATAAGTTAAAACGTCTTCTACAGAGAACACAGTTCTGCACATATTAATGCAACGTTTGCTAAATTTAACATATTGGAAAAAAGAAGACATAAAATGCCTGTGCAGACACTATGGCACATTTAATATTTTATGATTTATTTTATTCAATATGTTAAACTCAGCAAATAAATTGAAACTGTGCACTAAAACTGGTAGAAAAATCCTGTGTTTAAGTGTGTTCTCTGAGCGGAAATATTTACTCATTTTCACTTCGATAATCAACAAAACTAATCTGACTAATTACTCTAACTGACGATGCTCAAACTTTTGCATACGGCTGGACCAATTAATCTGTTCTTACAGCCATTATGAATGTAGCTTAAATGCTGAATTTGTTACCTAGTAATGATGGTTTCAGTTACTGATGTACTGCAGATGTTATCATGCTTCCATGTTGTATGTTATGATGCAGATTCATATACTTTGAACATGCATATTAAAAAGGAATTCGACTCATTTGCTGTGAAATCATTAATTGTAGAGAAACCTACCTACTTAGATTTCTTTACAGTGGTGGTGATAGGAACCAGGAGTCGCCTTGACTACAAATAGAGCCATTTTATTTGCAACCCAAAACCACCAGTGAACCAATACGTGTCTATTGAGTTTTAATATGTGATGTTGGTGACGGTAAAATAGCGTAAAATCTTCTTTTGGTCATTATTTTTTTCTCAAGGCGCCCTACATGTACCTCTACATCATGAATATATTTTTCGTAAAACAGTATCTCAGGAATCAGGCAGTGTATTCATAACCATTTCATGTAATAACCTTCTGTGAGGGAGCTTTTAGAGGCATTAAACTCTTCAAACAATTCTGTTTCGTCAAGTTTCTCTACAACAAAACACTTTAGACCAAAACACTCTGAATGACTTCGTATACATCTTAACGGTTAACTTATGCAGAAGTTCCGTGAAAAATCTGTGGTTTTCTCTCTGTTTAATGACAACACGGCACCATTACAGGGGAATTCTACTGAATTTTCACATTTTTTGCACAGTTCCATTGTTGCAATGTAAACAAAGTCATCCGGAGTGGTTTGGTGTGAAATGGTTCATTGTTGAGACTCAGATTTCTTTACAGTGGTGGTGATAGGAACCAGGGGTCACCATGTCTACAAGCCATATATAATATAGCCATTTTATTTACTATCCAAAACCACCATTTTCTCTAGAATGGAGCATTTCACACCGAACCACTCTGAATGACTTTCTGTACACCTTAATTACTGAATTATGCATTATTAAAGAATTCAGTGGAATTTCCCCTTTAAGTGAAGTGGATTAATGAGCTATTATAACCATTCCAGTGATTAGGTTGGATGAAATGTACTGTTTCACACAGTTTCTTATAGCAGACGAATGTATAGACATATTTTCTTTCACAGTTTGAATAACACAAAAACATTTTCAGTCATTCAGTACAAGTTCATTCACAGCATTCGCTTCTATCACTATTGAGTGAAAATGCTTCATAGGCAGAAGAGTTTCTGATGAAAGGTGAAAGCCTTCCTCTCCTGCTGCTGACAGACTTCAGCTCCTCTCGACACCAAATGAGCGTATTAATGGGAAAGAACTTGGACCATCTCCATCTGTCCACTGTCTACCCGTCTGCGTCTCGCGCCTTAAATCCTCTTCCTTTTGGACACAGCTGGAGGAGGGAGATTAGAGCCGATGTTTGGGGGCTGCCAGTTTTCTCTCTGTGTGGTCTCTGAGGTCCCGTCTGAAGTTTGCACCGTTACTGGAATAAAAAGGGTCTGTTTTGCAGCTTTAAGCCGTCTTTGACATTTCGGTTCTTTTGGCAGTCTGAAAAGTAAGAAATTCTCTGAAATTCTGGCTCAGCCTCCTTTCAGTAATTCTCCTTTCAGTAATTCTCTAAAACTGTCCGCCAGTCTGACCACTGATACACCACATTTCACTCAGCAAGCTTCGCATTGCAAGTTACCTCATGAGTGCACCTGAGACATAGTGTTCAATGTTTGAAGCCAGTTTGTTCAGTTCATTTTTGTAGTAGAGCAATATATTCAATTTTCCAAATTTCCAAAATTTCCACGTAGTTACATTTTTAAGAAGTAAACAGTCATTCAGAGTGGTTTGGTGTGAAATGCTCCACTCCAGAGAAACTTGCTGAGTCAGATTTGTGGTAATGGGAACCAGACGTCTGAAGAGTTCAACATTCTTAGTTTTGAAATAAGGTTTTCAGCTAAAAAGTATTTTTTAAGCATATTCATGGCGGAGGGGTACATGCAGGGTCTTGTAGGGAAGAATAGTACCAAAGAAAAACTTGCTTCTCAGATTTACCGCTACACTATATGCACAAAGTATTGGGACACCTACACATCACACCTACAGGAGCTTTTATTACTCCCATTCTAAATCCATAGGCCTTAATATGGAGTTTGTCCCCAATACCATTTGCCATACAAAGTGGGCTGTAAGATGCTTTACAGACTGGCTGGAACAAAACAACATTAATATTGATCCAGCAAAAAGAGACAAAACTGTGCTAAACTTGATATTGTGGCAGTTTTATGGCTCAGTCCGATTTGGTCAGACTCTGAAGATCAGACTACACGTTTGGCGAATGGTATTCGGTTCATTTCTGGCTGATTCCAGGTTGTTTAGCTGTTCTTCTGTCACAGCTGCCGACTGAAAAGCTGCTCAGTGGTGATGACAGTTTGGGAATTTAAGTGTTCAAAGGGCTTGAGCGTCTCCTACAGCTGTCAAAGTTGTTGCTTAGCAACAGCGTCTCAGCAGAGTGATATGGTGTTTGTGATGTTATGGAGAAATAACAGCACAGTTAGAACGATTCTCAACCAATCAGTGTCCCAACTTTATGGAAATGGCGTTGTATTAAAAGATTACATAAGAGGACGCATGTAGGTTCACTGCTGGTTTTAGATAGTAAATAAAATGGCTATGTGTTGTAGACCTCCCAGTGACAATGACTGGCATATATACAATATAATGAGTTGAAACAATTAATAATTTAGTAACTGATAAAATTGTGGGGAGGCTAGTAGAGAATTCTGTCTTATAATTACAAATGTACACATTATATAGACTCTTATCCCTTATATTTTCTATATTAATAAAGATCAGTGGTTAAGCTCGGGTTCTACTGCCCTGCAGAATGTTAGTCCTAACTCTACTTTAGCGCACCTGATCCAGGTTGCTGATGTCTTCAGATGTTTATTGGCTAGATTTGGTACATTATAGCACTGATCATGGCATCAGGTGAGAAGGGATGGGGAAGCGTCCAGCATGGCAAAGATATTCTGGGATAATAATTTATTGTACTGGGACTAAAACTCTGTGGGACATGTTCCTTTTTTCATAGATCCTCATTAATCTCTACCATTAAAGAGTTTGGAATCACTGTATTCAATAATATAAAACCAATTTTGTAGCAGATGCATGTATAAAGTGTAATATTACTGTAACAAATGAAGAAATGCTAGATGCGTCTATGAAGAACAGAGCTGTACATGACTCTAAAATGATAGATAGAGCTGTAGAGCATTCAGAATAATTCATAAAAATATAAAAATAAAGTGGTAAGTGAGTGGAATTCCACCATTTTTTCAAAATTTCTGCATAAATTGCTTTACATCACCCTGCATGCACCTCTCCACCATTAATGTTTTAGGCCAAAACCTTTTCAATCTCAAAACCATGGGAAAAACAAGTCTCGGCCATCAGGCGGCATATTCATAACCAATTCATTCTGTAACTTTTTGTGTGGGACATCTTTAGATGTCTGGTTCCTTTCACCACCACTGTGAACAATTCAGACACGGCAAGTTCCTCTAGAATGGAACATTTCACACCGAACCACCCTGAATGACTTAGTTTGCATTTAATTATTTAATAAAGCAGAAATTTTGAAAACTCGGTGGAATTCCCCTTTAAATCTCGAGCCAGAAAATTTGACAAGAAATTATTTGAAATGATTAATTAAAGCATATTATTTATCATTGATAAAATGAACTTGTGGAATATTGATTCAATGTTTAATATTGAAATATTGAACAAAAAGAGCATATTAAAATACTTACTATGAGTTAGTATTTGATAAAATAACAACAATTATTAAAACATCAATCTTACAATCTTTTGAATGGTACATTACTCAACTTCTCAGCCTGAAGAAATGTTTCCTCATCAGAAATCTCAAAGAGTTGTAAATAAAGTAATAAAAAGCTCCAAGAAATAGGATTCTCCATTAGTCTCCATTAGAATCTTATAAAGAAAACATATTATTTAATGATCATAGAATAGGAAGAGATATGCTCTTCCTACTCAATCATAGGAAGAGATATGCTCTTCCTGTTCTATGATCATTAAATACTATCTGTTTAACAAGGATACAGGATAACAGAATGTTTACAGGATAACAAGAACTAAAGTCATGCAGGCCCGAGCTGGAGCTTAAGCTTTCATATTACTTACAGAAATCATGAAATCAAAACCGGATTAATCTTTAAGCAAGAGTAGTTGGACGGTAATGAGGCTGCTTCCTCCCAAAGGCAGACGGCTTAATTGCACAGTCTTTCAAGCGGCCTGTCCACTATTATCTGCAGCGTTTCAGGCTGTTTTGATTGCTTTGGTGCTGCTGGATAGGATTTTCCTCATTTCAACCGGTATAAAGTGGCGTGAATGAAGGATTGTAGCTATGTAATGCACGACTATGCTTACAGCACTTCCTAATCTTATTAGTCACACTGTTTCTGTAAATACTGCATTGCTGATGTGTTGATTGCTTCCTGTCTCTGCTGATGTCTATCAGTAATAACTCCTTTTGCGCTGCAGCTGGCAAATTGCACCTCAGCGTCCTTTTCCTTTGGTCGTCATCTAGTGAGACTAAATTAATTTTAAACAGGGAAAAAGTTTCTTGGCTTTTATTAAGCCTGTGCACAATACATATACACCAGCACTAATGAGCTCTTACGCTGTGTACGCACTCATGGTCAAATGACTGGGCCTTTTTTGTTGAAGTCACTCATAAATACTAGGCCTTCTGATTTGCTATAACACCTTTAGAGGGCAGCAGTGAGTAATGTTCCTTTATTGGATGTGTGAGGCCTTCTGTCTAGCTCCTAAGGGTCTAACCCAGGGGTCGGCAACATGCAGCTCTTTTACTGCCCTGTTGCAGCTCCAGGGCAGAATTAGATTTTTAGGTAAAAAATAAAATAATTCTCTTCTGTAGTAAAAATAAAGCTCTGCTGATCATTCTTACACAGTTTTAACAGTAAATGGGCTCAAACGCTGGAGTTGATATAGCTTACAACTGCTAATTCACACTTTAACCCTGAGGATTGGTGTGCAGACAACAATCTTGCTTAGTTAGTAGCTAACGAAAAGGCAAAGAGAGAGATTTAAGATGAACATCAGTGATTTGGAGGCAAACAAACTTATTTGCATTTATAAGCATTCAGCTGGTTTCCTGATACGTTTAATCTGCAACAAGAAACTGTCACACACTAAAAAGTCGAGGAGCTCAAGTCAGTTGCTCCCGTTCCACCTTAAATTGTGCTGCAGTTACATTCTGGCGCCTCAGGCACCGTTTACCGTTTAAAATTCAAACAAAAAGCTGGACAATGAGAAGCGACTTCAGCCTCGTAAAAAGTCAAACGATGAGAGACATTTTACAAGAAACTGTTCCACTTTTGCGAAAGTTTCCTGCCAGAGATGCGAGAAAAGCGACTGTAGATGAGCTAAAGCTTAAAGCAGAGCAAAGTAAGTCTGCGTTTTCATTTATATTTTCAGCCTATACAAGGGAATCAGCACATACTGAGACATATTAACAGCCAATATGGTAAAATGGACATAAAATGTTGTGGCTCCCAAGGTGGTTTGATTTTTGTTGAAAGGGCAAAATGGCTCTTTTTAACATGGGTTGCTGACCTCTGGGCTAACCAATGAGAGAGCTTGATTGGCTTTTTGTTCCTAAATATCACAGAAAAAATATCCTCACTGGATATTTTTTTCTGAATTTTTGAACCATTTTATTTCTAACCAAACAGGTCAGTGAAATCCGAATATTACTACATGACTTGCAAAGTTTAAAAGCAACATTTGTGATGATTCTATTACATAAAAATAAGCACAAAAATACAGTCAGGTGTCTTTTAGTACTCACAAATGATTAGGACTTTCTAGAAGGTGCCGAGAGTGAGCAGAACTGTAAAGCAAAGTAAAAAGTAACAGAATATTTCATTCACATTGTGCTTCGTCAATATAAAATGTACAAATTCTGCAAAAACAACTACTTATCATCGCTGAAAAATGCTCTTATTTGGAACAAATTGCAGACGAAATAGGTTGTAAATTGGCACTCAGTATCCAAAGAAGCACATGAAGGGATTTACAGCTGTAATACATGGACATACATTTTCGTTAGATAATGTGGGTCTCAAATCTAATGGGACGGATTTGTATTTATCCTGTGTCATGTAGTCTAATGTTTTCAGTAGGATGCTGCCAATGGGAGGAAAAGATTATGTGCTTGATGACAAGATGGAGTAAATCTCTTGTTCTGTTATGTAATGCCATTTAGTGCCTGTGATCATTCACTGAGGCACAGTGATGGATGCATTAGGGGAAATTAGGAGTGTATAACCACAGTCCTCTGTACAGGAGGTAATTATTCAGCTTTGTTTTTCTGCTTTTGCCCATGAATACGACTATCAGCCCTTACCTGGCCTGCGTCAGGCATTAAGGATAGAGAGTAATGGGCTACTAATTTGAACTTTTAGACGAGGGCTAATCACGAGCCCATCGCTGTAGGCTTTTGACAGGCAGTAGAAATGATAATTGAATGCAGGATTTCTGGAGGAAGCCAACCACACTTGTGTTTTGAGCCTCATTAATTTACTGATTAATAATAGATGTGAACAGAATAGAAACTGCAGGCTGTGTGTGTCACATACCGCCCCGGCACACTCCCCCATCTCTCTCTCCCTCTCTCTCCCTCTCTCTCTCTCACTGTCTGGATAACGAGAAGAAACAAATTACCCATGTTAAAAACAATAGTGTCTTTCAGGCTTCAAGCTGAATCTTCCTTTTTTAAAATTCTGATTTTTGTGAGATGGTGAAGGAGAAGAGTAGAGTTAGAAGATGACATTCATTTAAAAATAGCATATCTTGGCACAATCACTCCTCTCTTTCACTTTAAAACTTTATTTTACACTAAAGTTTTGATATTTTCTAGTTCCCACCTTTGCTTTAAAGGCTAAAGGGGAATTCAGCTGATTTTTCAAAATTTCTGCATAATTAAACAAGTAAAGTCATTTTGAGTGGTTTGACGTGAAATGCATTGTACCAGAAAAAACTTACCGAAATTGTTTACAGTGGTGGTGATAGGAACCAGACGTCCAAAGCATTTAATGCCTCAAAAGGCTCCCTCACAGAAAGTGATCACAACATATTGGTATGAATACCCTGTCTGAGGACATTGTTTTACAATAGTTCTGTGATCTGGCTTTAAGAAGTCTATTCACGGCGGAGAGGTACGTGCAGGCAGGGCGTTGTGAGGCAAAATAGTCCAGAAGAAAACATGCTTTTTCAGGTCTACCACTATTTTACCATCATCAACATTACATATTAAACTCAGTAGATTCACTGGTGGTTTTGGGTAGTAAATAAAATGGCTATATTTGTGTTGCAGACATTGTGACCCCTCATCACTAATGTAAAGATATCAGTTAAGTTGGTCGTTTTCTCCACAGTAAACCATCTGGACACTCCACACCTAGACACTTTATTTCAGTGCCAATATCTGCACATATTTATTCAGTATTGTCATTATATTCTGTTACCTGCGGCTCCTTGTACAGTCATTATTGCACTGCCTTTTTCATCTCAGGTTATAGATCTTATTCCAGATTTTTGTATATTTCTATTTGTGTATATGCCTGTAGATGGGATTTTTTATATTTATTCTTCCTTATTCTTTATTATTATTATCTATCGGTCTCTCTGTCTGTCTATCTATCCATCTATCCATCTATCTATCTATCTATCTATCTATCTATTTCACTCCAAACCACTCTGAATGCCTTTGTTTACATCACAGCAATTGAATTTGAAAAATTGGTGGAATTTTTCTTTAAACACTGTGAAAAATTAAAACAATATCTAATTCATCTGTTTTTAATGTGAATTTAAGAATGTGCTGTCATTTCAATTCAACATTTTTTTGGGCTTTAAAGCCACAAGTTATTGTTGATGCTTATTCCTTATTCATGTTCTGGGGCCTCGCTCCCGTTACATGTCTTTTCGTCCACCCGTTTTCCAACAAGCCACGCCCTTCTCTGCTAGGATTGGCTAGCAGTTCGGCCGTTTACAGAGCGCTCTGCCGTTCAGAGTGCTTAAGCCCCGCCCACTTCACGAAGCCGCAGACTGCTTTTTGAGCAGGAACGAGCCAGTCGCCGGGCAAGAGGGCGGAGCCTGGGCGTTCTAGAACGCGGACTATATTATGAGTTCGAACTACTAGCCAATCACAGCGAGAAGGGGCGGAGATTTCCGCAATACGGGTGGAGAAAAACACACCTCTTCGCAGAGCGCAGCGTAGGGAGCAGCAGCAGCAGGAGCGGCAGCGGCGTCTCCTCCTCAGCAGCGCGGAGGGCTTTATCTCGAGATTTACATCAGCAGCAGCGTTCATACAGGTACTGCCCGCTTCATCTCTGTCTAGATTAAATCTGTGTCTTGGTTTTTAACGTCAGAATTGCAGCGTACAGGCAAAATAGCCAAGGTTTTTCATCCACCAGTGCAGCCACGGTTAGTCGTATAGCCAACACTGGGGCTTTATTTATTTATTTAGCTACAGCGCGTGAATTAGCCATCCACCCAAAACCCAAAAATTCGTCCACCCAAAACCGAAACCCACAAATTCTCTACGTGTCGTTCAGTCCATGGTTTTTAGCCGGATATTCTTCGATTTGCCTTCATTTAAACACCTTGAAATCATTTTAAGGGGTGTAAACACTTCAGTTTGCTCCAATTATCTGAGCAGTTGTGACTTTGTATTACAAACCCATATAGAGATGCTCCATTTTCCTGTTAGGTTGAGGTCAGTCTCATTTGCCCGTGTTAAGGCACGGAACATAAGAGAACATAGAGAATAATTAATAAAAAATAGGCAGTGATTTAAGGAGCTCATGCCCAGAATAAGTCAGAGTGGACTGTTTATGTTGGGGTTGGACTCGACTCTGGTTAATGTGCTGCTCCTCTCCCGTCAGTGGACAGACCGATGTTAGAGGAGCACAACTTCACTTGTAACAGCAGCATTTCAGCCACACATGGTTCTCTGTCACTGCTGAGACACGTTGATGCAGTTTTTTCTGTCTTTGTGAGCTGTGTTGACTTTGAGATGCTGAGTGGACTGACCGCACCTTCCACCCGTCCCCCTGTCCCCCTGTGAGGAACAGCAGTGACTGCTCTGCGCTTCTCTGTGGGGTTTGTGCACTTTTGGCTTTTTGGTCAAAGACACTGACGAATCTATAGATTTGGCATCTGTCATGTAGGTTTTAGAAAAAGAGAAGAAAATATTCCTCTGAAGAAGAAATATTCTGGAGAAAAGGAAAGGGATATAGAAGGAGTGAGGAAAGTGGAGGGTGAGAGAGATAGAGAGGAACGACAGCTAGTGAGAGGCAAAGAAAGAAAGAGAAACAGGAGAGATGGAAGCAGAGAGAGAAAGAGGAAAGATGGTTGGTGAGAAACAGAGCGAGAGAAAAGACGGGCGAGAGAGAAAGGAAAGATGGCCAGAGGGAAAGAGAGCGCGAGAGATAAAGAGAGCTATGATGGGCATAAGAGAGAGGGAGGGAAGAACTTGTAGGAGAGAGAGAGAGAGAGAGAGAGAGAGAGAGAGATAGGAAAGGAGGGAAGGAAAAAAGAGATGGGGATAGAGGGTAAGGAAGATAGAGAAGAGAGAGATAAAGAGAAAAAATAACCAGTGAGCGAGAGACAGAGAGAGAGAGAAGAAAGATGCATAGAGAGAGAAAGAGAGAGGGGAAAGATGGACATGAGAGAAATAGATTGAGTGATTGGAAAGATAGAGAGAGAGTGAGAGAGAGAGAGGAGGGGGAAAGATGGGCATGAGAGAAAGTGATAGAGGGTTAGGAAAGGTGGCCAGAAAGAAAGATGCATAGAGAGACAGAGAGAGACAGAGAGAGAGGAAAGATGGCTAGAGAGAGAGAAGGAGAGAGAGGAAAGATGGCTAGAGAGAGGGAGAGAGAGAGGAAATATGGTTAGAGAGAGAGAGAGGGAGAGAGAGAGGAAATATGGTTAGAGAGAGAGAGAGAAAAAGGAAAGATGTCTAGAGTGAGAGAAAGAGAGAGATAGGAAATATGGTTAGAGAGAGAGAGAGAGAGAGAGAGGAAATACGGTTAGAGAGAGAGAGAGGAAATATGGTTAGAGAGAGGGAGAGAGAGGAAAGATGTCTAGAGTGAGAGAGAGACAGGGAGAGAGAGAGAGAGAGAAAGAGGGGGAAAGATGTCTAGAGAGAGAGAGGAAATATGGTTAGAGAGAGAGAGAGAGAGGAAAGATGTCTAGAGTGAGAGAGAGAGAGAAAGAGAGGAAATATGGTTAGAGAGAGAGAGAGGGAGAGAGAGAGGAAAGATGTCTAGAGTGAGAGAGAGAGAGAGAGAGAGAGAGAGGAAATATGGTTAGAAAGAGTGAAGGAGAGAGAGAGGAAAGATGTCTAGAGTGAGAGAGAGAGAGAGAGAGAGAGAGAGGAAATATGGTTAGAAAGAGAGAAGGAGAGAGAGAGGAAAGATGTCTAGAGTGAGAGAGAGAGAGGAAATATGGTTAGAGAGAGAGAAGGAGAGAGAGCGAGAGAGGAAAGATGTCTAGAGTGAGAGAGAGAGAGGAAATATGGTTAGAGAGAGAGAAGGAGAGAGAGAGGAAAGATGTCTAGAGAGAGCGAGAGAGGAAATATGGTTAGAGAGAGGGAGAGAGAGAGAGGAAAGATGTCTAGAGTGAGAGAGAGAGAGGAAATATGGTTAGAGAGAGAGAGGGAGAGACAGGAAAGATGTCTAGAGTGAGAGAGAGAGAGAGAGAGAGAGAGGAAGGTGGCTGTTGTGAGCTGTAAAGCTACGTGCTGCTGGAACATTATCCCTCAGGGTGGATCCGTCTCCACAACAGCGACCTGCTGTTAACTTAGCCGAACTAACCCCCCCAAACCCCTAAATCCCTAAACCCCACCCACCTCCACCCCTCCACCCTCCTCCCCTCCGAGCCCTCGATACAGCGTTCTGTACGACTCTTGTGCTGAAGGACAAACACAGCGTCACATGAGCGTGCTGGAGTGTTATTCATGCACCAGTGGGAGAATTTTAAATTGGACTCTTGTTGGGGAGAGAGAGAGATAGAGAGAAAGAAATAGGGAGAGATAGAATGAGAGAGAAAGAGGGAGAGATAGAGTGAGAGAGAAAGTAGGAAAGCACAGAGATAAAGAGGAAGAGTGGGAGAAGGAAATGAAAAAGGGAGACAGGGAGAGAGAAAAGTAAAGAGAGAGAGGGGAGAGAGAGAAAAAGAAAGGTAGACATGGAAAGGAAGAGAGAGGAATGACGATGAGAGGGATAGAGAATAGGGAAGAGAGACCTAATGAGAGAGAAGAGCCAAAGAGAGGAAGTGAGTAGAAGAAAGAGAGACAGAGCAAGTGAGAGGGAATTAAAGAAGGGGCGAGAATAGGAAAGAGGAAGAGAAAGAAGGAAAGAAACAGAAAGAAAGAGAGAGATAGTGAGAGAGAGAGAGAGAGAGAGAGAGAGAGAGAGAGAGAGTGAGAGAGAGAGAGAGAGTGAGTGAGAGAGAGAGAGAGAGAAAGAGAGAGAGAGAGAGTGAGAGAGTATGTCAGCTGAGGTTACCTGCTGCAGGCATGGCTGAAATGGTGTTTTGGTTGTTTGTGCTGTAGATTAAAAAAGACAGAACGCTGTGATGCACTTCCAGAAGCTTTTTGTCAGATTTCACAGATGGAGCAGAGCTGGAAAGTCTCCAGTCTCCAAAAGTATCCAGACAAGAGCGCTAATTAGTGAATTCAGCTGTATTACAGTGTACGACTGCATTCAGTGAGGCACACAGCTTGTATAATCTACATATATAAGCAATAACCCTTGGAATTGGACACTTTGGAGCAGCTGCACATGAGCCTAAGGTCACCATGCCCAATGCCAAGTTTCGGCTAGAGGGGTATAAAGCCCCCCAGCATTGGGTTGTGGAGCAGTGGAACTGTGTTCTCTGGAGTGATGGAGCTCCATCCAGTACTTTTGGGATGAGTCGCAGTGATCTAGAACTGACCATCCAACATCAGTACCTGACCTCACTAATGCACTTCCTCATATCAATCAAATCCGCATAGCAATGTTCCAAAACTCTAGTGTAAAGCCTTCCCAGAAGAGTAGAGGCTGTTACTGCAGCAAAGAGGGACAAACTCACTATTAACACCCTTCATTTCAGAAGAAGCAGTTGGTGAGCAGGTGTAATATTTGGATGTGAGATGTATCTCCTTATGTAAACACTGGGCTGAAATGCACAGTGTAAAGCTGTGGAGATGTGTGGACAGTCTTTTAGCTAATGCATGCATCTGTTTTTTGCCCCCTGCATTGGAGCAGAACTGTTGTACCCCAGCTGCTTGTGTTGATGTGTGCCGTGTCACGTTGTCTACATTTCAAAGATCAGAAGATTTTCTGGAGAAACGTGCCGAATCCAAATTGTTCTCAGTGGTGGTGGTAAAAGGTACCAGACATCTGAAATGCCTCTGAAAGCTCCCTCAGAGAAAGTTATTACATGAAATGGTTATAAACACGCTGCTCGATGCATGGAACATTCTTTTATGAAAGTCTGGAGAAGGTTTAGGCCTAAAATTCATTTTATAAAATCTATTCATTGTGGAAAGATGTAGGGCATTCTGAGGTATAATATTTTTTATATTTACCATTGTTTTACCATCGTCAGCACATCAAATCTCAGATGTGTAGGCTCACTGGTAATATTCAGTAGTAAAAAATGGCTATTTTTGTGCTTTAGACTGTGCAACCTTATCAGCACTACTATAAAGAAATCCAAGTTTCTCTACAATGAACAGTTTCACTTCAAAACACTCACTGAATGATTTAATTCACAATTCAGTTGTTGAATTGTGCAGAAATGTAGAAAAAATGGTGGAATTCTTGTTTAAAGTGAAGAGTAAATAAAACATTATCGTTTATCCATTGACTTAGAATGCACTTATAATAGAAGCCAATGGGAAAGTGTTTCTATTTATGTATTTTTATGTATTTTAATATGTATATATATTTTTTGTGTGTTTTATGTTCACGTGTGTGAATGCAGATGACAGTGCCCTGCTTATGCATCGCAAACGCACAGTATTTCTGCACAAATTTAGCGCGTTTTTACGTTACAGTGTCAGTTAAAACACTCAGTACTAAAGAAGCACGCCAAGACAAGTTTATTGATGTAGCACATTTCATGCACAAAGGCAATTCACTGTGCTTTACATAAATCAAAGCATCAAAAAAACATCAAAAGGCAAAATAAAGACAAAGTGCTTAAGAGTCAAAACAATAACTGTGTTTCCGGCCTTATTGTCTGTGATAATTGACTGCATGCTACAGATGCAGCAGGCAGATATTGGATTGAAAAACCCTGGAGTATTCCTTTAATATTAAGACAGCACCATTGTTGTTATTGTTAAAGGGAACATTCCGGACAAAATGAAGAATATAACCATCATTACGTCACACGCTTACACAGCTCCTACTGCAGTGCCACAATATAGGAGTAAGACTTTTCCCATTTAAAGTCTAGAAATCCTCTGGTGATGTATCTTGAAGGTGGGTGGAGCTGTTGGTGCTTTGAGGTGGATTCTTGAGAGCAGGCTGTATGAAAGTTTCCCCCTGTTTCAGTACCAGTTTATATAAGCTCTCGCTCCATATGAAAAAAAATATATGGACATATTTATATATATATTAGGAATGCATTTCAAATACATCGCAATTCATGCCAAAATACATTCCAAATACTAAAATGTATTTCAGAATATATTGGCATATTAGCCAAATATATTTTAAAATACATTTATTTTAACATGTGTGGGGAAATATTACACATAGAAAATGTACTACACAAAAATAAATGTATGTAAATGTATTTTTTATCAAATACATTAAAATGTATTAAAATAGCCAAAATTCGGTCTAATGCGCTTTACAGTTTTGATACCTTTTGAAATGAATTTGTATTCCAGTATCTTAATTTCTAATATTAGCAAATGAACCTTTAATATAGCAAAGGCAAGTGTTGTATGTATTGATACACTGTAAAAATGTAGTTATGATTTAATATCTTGTTTCTTTGACATACTTTTTTGTGTGAGCGCTGTCTTACTGCATATGTACATGATTAATGCAAAGTACAATGCAAAACACCTCCATACCAATTCCATTCATTCAGCTTATATATGTGTGTGTATATACATACATACATACATATATACATATTTTCCATATGGGGCCACTTGGACTCCCTGGGGGAGCTCCCAGCGCCACCTTAACGGCTGTTCCATTACTTTATTTGCTGAAGTGAAGGGTGTTAGATGAGTCCTCGACTAGTGTTGACTTCAGCAGCAGAACTCCCCTTTTCAAACCCCGGACAAAGCAGTTTGTAAACTATAGCAACAAACTAGTAAAATGCTTACCATTTCAAAACCTTAACATTTAATTTGCTGGGCTTTAAACACAAACTACTCCATCTGCTGATACAACTTCATTGCTTTCCGTTGCTAGCTGGTTTGTTAGTATGCTAAAGGCTTCATGGCTAAAAAAGAACAAGAAGAAAGGCGTTACATCACAATTCTACACCTAATTTATAGCCAGAGACAGCAATAACTAAGACGCATTATGAATGTAATGCTCAAACTTCTTAAAAAAGTTTTGCACTGCAAACTTTTCATGGCTAGCAGATTAGCTCACTGAAGCTAACCTGTCGAGGGCAATTGTGTTTAGTTGGAATAATCCGCTCTTCACTGTCCCCTCCTCCCTTTTGCGCCAAGTGGCCGCTTGTGTAACGTAGGAGTGACGCACTTCTATGTGCGTCTGTGTCGCATTTGGCGGAGTAGGGTTTCTCAGTGAATGCATTTACATGCACTTAATAATCCGATAACTGCTGAAAATCCGATTTTGTCAGGAATCCCATCAGCACCTTTACATGCACTTGAGTTGGGAAACTCCGGGTCTACATGAATCAGGCAGTAATCGAATTTCTGCTTTGCAGTGAGCCAATAAACTCACAGAAGAAGACGTAAACGTAAAGTAAAACTCAAACTTCATGCCGCGGCTTTTTTTTTTGCGCCACTTTATCTGAAAATATGAACATACATCCTCTAGAAGATGAAGAATGTTTAAATCCTTTATTTCTTCAAGCATGTATTTGGTTTCAGCGTCGCTCCAGAAGTGCTTTGCTGTGTCTCACGGCAACGCTGACTGCTTATTTCTGGTACTGCCGTCTGTTTTCACACATGTGCAGACTGAGAAATCTGATAACTGAACTAAAATCCAGCTCTCTTTATCAGATTTCTTAATCTGATTTCTAGACCGTACTGTGATCTAAGAAATCAGAGTGTGCTGTTTACATGACAATTTGAATAACCAGATAAATGCAGAAATCCGATTATGATCAGATTATTGAGTGCATGATTGTATGAAGTATTTGCACAGTGCATGATGGGTATTGTAGTGATAGAACACAGATGGATGAAAACACAAAAAGGACACAACATTATGAATTCTGCCAAACCTGAGGCTGGAGGGTGCAGTTTTGCACCACACATTAAATGATCATTTCAGACCAGAATACCCCTTTAATGCTTTAGAATTTGTATACTGTATAATGCAAATGCCAGAACTGTTGTTTAAGCAGTGTCCTTACAGTATGATAGTCTGATCACACATCCTGATCTTTTATTAGCATTTGAGATCACATTGTACTGATGTCACTGATGTAGTGAAGGTGTGGTTAATAATCTTTCCACTCTGATGAAAGCAGAGCCTTTTGTCTCGTATCTCCTCAGACGGTCATTTTGCTTAAGTGCAGAAGGTTAAATGTGGAGGGACGTCCTCGGTCATGAGGAGAAGGAGCTCATTTTGGGTGGGGAAGAATACGGTGACCTGTTAGCTGCTAAGTGTCGTCTTTTTAAGCAGGGGCTTGAAGATCTGCTCCTCATTAACCTCGCCCTGCAGGATGGATTCTCCTCCAACCTGGCAGGCCTAGAATCTCAATCAGTGATAAGCCTTCGTCTTTTTGGTGGGCGGTGTTTCTAAAAGCTCTGACATTGCTTTGACACCGTTTTATACCCAACATTTGATATTCTTAGCAGGAGGCTGAGGAGGCAGCTCTCTGGAGGCTGTGGAGTTTTAATGGGTTCAGAAGAAGGACTTTCTGTGTTGTTGGACTTTTCTGTCATTGATGAATGTTGTGAAAAGCTGAGGTCTCATAGTTTGCAACCTTTGACAAAACACCTTAGCCTTATGCTGCCCTGTCTTTTCAATCACCGAACAAGAACCCTATGTTCACCCCATATTTTCAGCCTAAAGAGTTTTTCTTGCCATGTGGTATTCTGGTCATTGGAAAATCTGAGACTGTATTTATGTGTGAAACTTTCACGCAACTTCCTTTGTATAATGTAAAACTTTCTGCAACTCACTTGAAACTTACTTGAAACTCAGCCACAATGGTTGCAGCCATCGCAGCATTGTGAAACAAGTTGAAACAGCCAACAAAATGGCAATCATACCAAATGATTGTGGTTATGTTCTCTTGGATGGTCTCTTTTTTTTGCAGGTAACCAATTTGATTAAAGGGTAATTAACCCCTTACCAAGCCTGGGTCCACCGGAAGGCCCAAAGTTTCATGACACCCTTCTATAACATAAGAAAAGTTCTATTAGTTTGCATTGAAGTTTCTGCAGTTAATGAATAATAAGCCTTAGTATGCAATAAATCTGCTAAGGGGTTAAACAAATGTAATTTTCTGCGCAATCTTTGAAATGTAAAAAGAGTCATTCAGAGTGGTTTGATTTAAGATGATTAATTGTAGAGAAACTTACTGACTTCTTTATGATTGGTGGTGAGCCTACACGTGCCTTGTGAGCTTTTATATGTAAAGTTAATGATGGTAAAATACTGTTTTGCTTTACAGTGGCATTTGGTTGTTTTAAAAAAAGGTATGTTTCAGGCCAAAAGTCCAAAGAACTTGTTGTTCTAAGTAGAATGAGCAAGGCATCAAGAAGGCTGTAATTGTGTTGGCTACGGAGGCCCGGAGGGGACGGAGGTAAAAAAAAAAAATTATAATTCGAGCGAACATTTTGTAGTTCGTACGCGCGTTTTCTCTTATTCGTGGTCACAATTTCTTAAATCGTTCCCTCGTTTTCTTTTAATCGTGCGCACGTTTTCTTTACTTCGTGGTTTCGTTTTTTTTACTCATGATCACGATTTTCTAGTTCGTTCCGTGGTCATGTTTTATTTTTAACTGAACGCCTGTTGTTTGTGTTTTGATAACAGCTCTCTGACACTGTCTGACGGATTTTTATGAGTTAGATTGATGAGATAATGGACAGAGGTGCTCATCAGGTCTGATTTTGATTTGGGGGTTATGAGGAAACTGCAGCTCCTCTTCACAGCGAACGGCCCACGGTGTTTCTGCTCCCGGTCAAGCTGCGGTGTTAGAGACCATCACACAATTACAGGACAAAATGATCAGCGTTTCAACATCCTCACATTAATATATCTACATCTAATCCACAGATCTATTAAACTCTCTCGCCATTTCAACTCATTCCACATGAACGTTTCTGTGTGTGTTTAATTTGAGTTTGTTGAAACGTTGACGCTCACCATTTCTTCCTGTAATTGTGTGATGATCTCTAACACCGCAGCTTGTCGCTGGAGCAGAAAAAGTGCTAAGCGGCCGCGCTGCATCTCTGTCTCTGTTAAATATGATCATTAGACAGTGCAGTTTAGTGAAGGTTGTGGTTGTAGTTTATTGTCTTCCTTCATTTCACCACCAAACTGCAGCTGCACTGATGAATCCGAGGGCCGTTTGTTGTGAAGAGGAGCTGCAGTTTCCTCAAAACCCCCCAAATCAAAATCAGACCTGATGAGCATCTCTGTTCATTATCTCATCAAACACATCAAAACCCGTCAGACAGTCTCAGGGAGCTGTTATTTACTTCTGCACCAGGCAAAAAACACAACCTGTATCTGCAACACTGATTTTGCGCACGAATAAAAAAAATAAACAATGTGCGTTCAGTTGAAAATAAAGCATGACAACGGTTAAAAGAAAACGAGAGAACGAATTAGAAAATCGTGATCACGAATAAACAAAAACGTACCCACGAAGTAAAGAAAACGTGCACACGTTTAAAAGAAAACGAGGGAACGATTTAAGAAATCATGACCACGAATAAAGGAAAATGTGCGTGCGAACTGCAAAATGTTCGCTCGAATTAATTATTTTTTTACCTCCGTCCCCTCCGGGGCTCCGTAGTTGGCTATTTAAACATCAATTTTTTTAAAGGCTTAACGTTCACACAAGATATAAAAAAAACTTAAATATATAGTAAAATACCTTAAATAGATAGATAAAAGACAGATATGTAGATATTGAAAAAACAATGACAGCTGTAAAAATATACAAAGGTGATAAAAATGCTGCAAATATGTAAACTACACCTCACAGATGACTTTTATATTGAGAACGATGTGATGTACCAAAAATACAAGCTGCTAATTTACTTAACTAGTGGAGTAACTGAATGTGATGCATGCAACTTTGTTTTTTAATTGCTTCATGTAACTGTCCGTTTGCACAGAAATGTTACTGCAAGCAACTCACAGCATGCAATTAGTTGCATGTAAGTTCCACCATGTAAAGCCAGCCTAAGGACTTCTGCTTTTTGGCTATGCAGACTCCTGATTTGCTGGCGTGTTCATCATCATCATCATCATCATCATCATCATCACCTAAGCTAGGAGATGCTGGAGTCTGTCCTTCCACTCATTGGGCGGAAGGCAGGAAACACCCTGGAGAGGTCGCCAGTCTGTCTGTCAAGGCAGACACACAGACATACACAGTTACACACACTCACTCCTAGGGGCAATTTAGTATCTCCAGCTGGCCTGACTGCATGTCTTTGGACTGTGGGAGGAAACTGGAGGAAGCCCACACAGGCACAGCCTAAATGAGAGACAGAGCTAACATCTCTGTGTTTGTGGCCATGGACAACACATGACACAGCTGAGGCTCAACCCTAGATCACAAATATAAGCTCCACCTCTCTGCTGCTGACTGGTACTTTTACCAGGAGTGCCTTTAGAGGAGTACAGCTGCAAGAGTCACAGTCAAAGTTTTGTCTGAGAAATCTCTTCACTTTCTTATCACATTTCAGCCTCAAGTCCACTGAAAGGATGAGACGATGCAGTTATGTAAAAAACGTCAAATCACTCTTTTTTTTTTCTTTGATCAGAATTGAGGATGATTAGTATCAGTGTGCATTTTTTGAGTCAGAGACACAAACAAAGGCCGCACAGATTCTGCTTTTCCATCCCTTTCATGTGGGACTGCTGTTTACTTTGTACATGAAAGTGCAGCCAAATGCAGGGGAATTACGGGGCCCTTTTCAATGTCACTAATGAAATTTGGCAGCTGCAATTATGCACTTCAAGCGAGACGAGCTAATTTAGTGGCATGTCTGCCCAGCACGCTCTGTAGGGGCTTTGTTTTGGTGTGTCGGATGGATGGGTGGACACTCTCCTCTGTTTGTCCCGGCCGGGTACAACGATGGACAAACCACTTCCTTCAAGGGGAAATAGTCTTTGAAGGCGTGCGGAGGTTTAATTACTCAATCAAAGTCATTGTTCAGACAAAGGCTTTTTTCAGGGCTTTTATGCTGACACTGCGCACACGATCGATGAACACTGTGCACTGAGCTGGGATCTTGCAAAGGTCAATGACCCTTAGTTTTGTCATCCTTCAGATAGTTTGTATTTGAGTAATGAAGATAATTAATGATGTTCATGTTTTTTTTCTTATGATCTTTTAGCTCATTTGTTTTTTCTAGCATGTTCTGGATTTGTGGACCTGCATTTACAGAGCATTAATTTCCTTTGGCATGTGGTATCATATTTAAGCACTGGCACATCAGTTTTGTCCGTTTGCTCTGAGATAGCGTCGTAGCCATTTTGTGTCAGGACTGCTCCAAGATGGCAATTTTGGTTGGAGGGGGTGGGGAGTGGGGAGGACTATAAAGTTTGGCCTGTGTAACCATGGAAATGGGTGTGATGTAATGATGGAAACTGGTATAGCAAAACAATGGAAATGGGTGTAGTACAACCATGGAAATAGTTGTAGTTTATCCATGGAAATTGATATAGCACAACCATAGAAATGGGTGTAGTGTAAGCATGAAAATATGTGTACCTTAACCTCGGAAATGGGTTTACAGTAACAATGGAAATGGGTTTAGTGTAACTGGAAATGGCTGTAGCACAACAGTGGAAGTGGCTGTAGTGTAACCATGGAAATAGATGTAGTGCGACCGTGAGAATGGTGTAATATAACCATGAAAATGGTGTAGTACAACCATGGAAATTGATGTTGTGCAACCATATAAAATGGTGTACAGTAACCATGGAAATTATGTAGTATAACAATGGAAATTGTGTAGTGTAACCATATAAAATGGTGTACAGTAACCATGGAAATGGATGTATTGCAACCATGAAAATGGTGTAGTACAACCATGGAAATGGGTATAGAGGAACCATGGAAATGGAGGTAGTATAAGTGTGGAAATGATGTAGTATAACTATGAAAATGGTGTAGTACAACCATTGAAATAGATGTAGTGCAACCATGAAAATGATGTAGTGTAACTATAGAAATAGGCGTAGTGTGACCATGAAAATGGGTGTAGTATAACCATAGAAATATATGTAAAGTAATGATGGACCGATGTAGCGAAACCATGCAATTGGTGTAATGTAAGCATGAAAATAAGTGTACCATAACCTTCGAAATGGGTCTGGAGTAGCCATGGAAATGGGTTTCGTGTAACTGGAAATGGCTGTAGCACAACGATGGAAAAAGGTGTAGCAAAACAATGGAAACAGTTGTACAACCCTGGAAATAGACATAGTCTATCTATGGAAATGGATATAGCACAATCATGGAAACGGGTGTAGTGTAAGCATGGAAAATCCCTCTGGAGCAGCCTACACAACTGATAAATCATCTGTGATTTGATCTGATCTGCTTCAGCTAGTTTCATCAATCAGCACGTTCTAGTTCTCTAGCTAACATGAGAGGGAGGGTGCCTAAACTGGATTTTAAAAAAGTCGGTGGGGCGTAACTCCCCCATCCTCAAAGGAAATTATGCATAAGAACATGTGAGTGATTGACATTAAAGTGTGATAAATAACAACAAAGATACAGTCAACAAATAAACAAGCTGCCTGTTGTGGTGTTAATGTAGCAAATAAAGAAGTTTGAAAGTTTCTTGACCTCTAGCTGTGGATGATATCAGGCGGCAGCCAGCTGAGTAATAAAAACCTTTACGCCGTATTTTTCAAAGACAGAATCCATCATACGGTCCTTCAGATTTGGACAGGCAGCTGAAGTTGCAGTTTCCAGTCGCTATCAGTCTGAGTAGCATAGCCTCACATCCAGACATTAGCATTCGGCCTGTGGCAGCCAGGGGGGGAAGCGCTCCATTGCTCAAATGAAAAAGCCTGACAGAATTTGTAAGCTTGGCATTGGTCAGTCTCTGTGGATGATCACAGATTTTCCTGTGGTAATTCACCTTGGAGAAAGGCAGAGCTTGCCTGCAGTTTCTTCAGTGATGGATATGAACATTTCTAGTGTGATTACAGCTCAGTGCTGTAGCAGAGGTTAAAGGAGCAGAGTATAGTCCATCCCTTATACAGAGTACAGTGTTGAATGTCAATTCTTGTAAACTTTTGTTCAGTAAGCTTACTGATCTCTAGCACTACACCATATGTTGCTATATTCTAGTGCACATAGTCATTCCTATTAGCATTACAGAGGTCTGAGTGGAAAATATCCAACCAACAGCGTCCTGTGGGCAGCGTCCTGTGACCACTGATGAAGGACTAGAGGATGACCAACACAAACTGTGCAGCAGCAGATGAGCTATCGTCTCTGACTTTCCATCTACAAGGTGGACTGACAAGGTAGGAGTGTCTAATAGAGTGGACAGTGAGTGGAGTGTTTAAAAGCTCCAGCAGCACTGCTGTGTCTGATCCACTCAGACCAGCACAACACACACTAACACACCACCACCACGTCAGTGTTACTGCAGTGCTGAGAATGATCCACCACCCAAACAGTACCTGCTCTGTGAGGGTCCATGGGGGTCCTGACCACTGAAGAACAGGGTAAAAAGGGGCTAACAAAGTATGAAAAATGGACAATGAGTGTAGAAATAAGGAGGTGGTCATAATGTTATGCCTAATCGGTGTATATAGGAGGTGTATAAAACTCCTTAAGAGCAAGAGGAAGAAACCTTAAGAGAAACCAAGACTCAAAAGGGAACCCATCCTCCTCTGGTCGACATCGGATAGCAAACAATAACAGCAGGGAATGAGGTTTGACCATCAGTATAAGATACGGAAAATGTCTCTGATTAAAAATGCGGCAGCATCATCAGGAGGGTCAGTGGTGTGCCGGCGAGGTTTGGACAGCATTCTACAGCAGGAAGCTCCATGGTGGTCAAGCTGGTCCAGAAGGCTGGCTAGCAGTGGGCACCTGATCAAGGCAGATGAAGCAACACCATCAACAAATATTGGTTTAAAATATTGGCCAAATCTAAACATCTGTGTGATGCTGATATTTTACAGGTAAATATCTGCCGATACTGACATGAGTCCGATGTCATTGTGCATTCATACTTAGATATTTAGAACACATATAAGACACACATGTAAGTATGAATGTTTTCTGGCAGTAAAACATGACGGTTGAATGAGTCGTACTTGCTAAGAATGAGTCATGTGCTGTAAGTAGAACAGCTCCCGCTTGCCCCAGTTGCCTATTGTGTGTCTGTCAATAGAAATGTCTGTAGAAAACAATGTGATCTGTACAGAAAGGCTCAGATCAGCGTAGAAGACGACTTCTCAGCAGCTGTCATGTTGATGGAAAGTGAATTGTTCGATGGTTTTGTAGGTCTGATCTGAAGTTTTTTTTCTGTAGTCCTTTTTTTTGGGAGTAGTGAGCTGTTTCACTGCGCTGGCGGGATCTTTTGCAGACTGTGCTGGTCTGAAGTGTTTAGGGGAGTGATGGTGCTTTGCTGTTTGTTGTGGAGGCCGCTGGGTCGGTGCAGCTCTGCTGAGTGGGCTAGATTGCCTGCGTTCACTGCATTCTCAAGGTCAAGGCGGCCTGTCCCTACTGGGATGATGGTACTTAATGATGCTGTCCTAACTGCAATTTACAGACAAGCTTGTATATAACAGCTTAATAAAGGTGTTAGGAATTTGTCTCTTAGTTACATTACTGTTATATTACATTACATTACTCATTATAACTGTTACTTCATGTTTTACAGTCTGATTCATTATTATTATAAAATATTCATTATTATCTGCAATACTGCATGTGTGTGTATGTGTCAGGGGCGTAGCTATGGGGTGTCTTCTTGCGTGAAAGTTATCGCTTAGATATCTGTTAAAAAAGTTCAGTGCTAGTGAAAATATTGCAAAATGTAAAGTCTTCATGTGCAAATGTGCTGTTTTTTGCATTCTCATGATCTAAATACATAAAAGTGACTGACAAAGCTCTGCTTAGAGCATCACATTTTCAGCAGACGCTATCAGAATGGCAGTGGTTAGTGCTGCATGCCGCCGTCGAACGTGCAAAAGGCACAGAAAAACATTTTTTTCAATGCTAACTGGTAAAAACATTAATTCACTGTTTCTCCCAAAAACTTAACTGAGATGTGCTAGTGCTATGCCCCTATTTTTCAAGGCCCATGTGTTTAAATGTCCCTATGTTTCCAGGGCCCTATGTTTAAATGCCCCTGTGTTTAAATGTCCCCTATGTTTCCAGGGCCCTATATTTAAATGCCCATATGTTTCCAGGATCTTATGTTTAAATGCCCATATGTTTCCAGGATCTTATGTTTAAATGCCCCTATGTTTACAGGACCCTGTGTTACCAGAGCCCTATGGTTACAGGGCCCTATGTTTAAATGCCCCTGTGTTTACAAGATCCTAGGTTTCCAGGACCCTATGTTTAAATAACCCTATGTTTCCAGGGACCCTATGTTTAAATGCCCCTGTGTTTACAAGACCCTATGTTTCCAGAGCCCTATGTTTCAAGGGCCCTATGCTTAAACGCCCCCTGTGTTTCCAGGGCCCTATGTTTAAATGCCCTCATATTTCCAGGGCCCTATGTTTAAATGCCCCTATGTTTCCAGGGCCCTATATTTAAATGCCACTATGTTTCCAGGACCCTATGTTTAAATGCCCCTATGTTTCCAGGGCCCTATGTTTAAATGCCCCTGTGTTTACAAGACCCTATGTTTCCAGAGCCCTATGTTTCAAGGGCCCTATGCTTAAACGCCCCTGTGTTTCCAGGGCCCTATGTTTAAATGCCCTCATGTTTCCAGGGCCCTATGTTTAAATGCCCTCATGTTTCCAGGGCCCTATGTTAAAATGCCCCTATGTTTCCAGGGCCCTATGTTTAAACGCCCCTGTGTTTCCAGGGCCCTATGTTTAAATGCCCCTATGTTTCCAGGGCCCTATATTTAAATGCCACCATGTTTCCAGGGCCCTATGTTTAAACGCCCCTGTGTTTCCAGGGCCCTATATTTAAATGCCACTATGTTTCCAGGGCCCTATGTTTACATGCCCTTATGTTTCCAGGGCCCTATGTTTAAACACCCCTGTGTTTCCAGGGCCCTAGGGCTTAGCAAATTTAATGATGCAAACCATTTTTGAGAAGTCAAAACACAGAATACACAAACTTTATCAGTAATTAGAATATCAGAATATGTAATATGGACGTTAGTCTTGTGTTTAATGGACACTTCTCAAGGAAACCAAAATAATTTTAAGGATTTAAAACAATGCTGCCAAGGTGGGAGGGTGAAGGCTAGCACCACCTCATCTCTTTAATCTGCCACTAACTGAACAGTTCAACCCGGTTGGAGGAAAACAGCTAACAGCCACCAACATTGGCTAGCATCATGGGGAGAGGGGGGTCATTCTGCCCACCCAAAGAGGATGAGAACAGTACTTCTTGTGCTCCTGACCATATATGGCTGTGGCATCACCGGGGATTAAACTGACAAACTCCTGATGATGAGGCCAGCACTTAGACAGTTGTGAGATCTCTTCCAACTTTCGACGGTAACTGTGCGCATGAGTGCGTGAGTGTGTGCTCACTGCTCAGATCCACGTACATTAGCATTTAAATGAGCTAACTTGATTTCAGCGTGTTCCGTGCCTGTTGTCTCCTCCTGAATGCGTCCACCTTTGGCAGACCGACACGCTGAGATGGAATGAACTGAGGGGAATCCATTGGTGTGGACAGTTCTCCATTCATTTTTTAAAATACCTCAGTGCTTTCACTAAGTAATGACGGCAGAGGTGAAGTAGGAACATCTCTGAGTGTCAGAATTACTTTTCTAACTCATCTTCGCCTGAAAGGTTAAAGATGGGTCCATAAAATCCCACCAGTATAAATGGGCTCTGCTTTCCCTGAAGAGCTGTCTGAAGTATTGGTTAATGCTGGACATCATTTGTGGTTATTTTTGGCAGAATGTTATGACAGTTCGGAAGGCCTCTGCTAGGCATGATGTGGGAGTGAACGCAGGTGGTTCATTAAAAAAACCCAACACGTCCGTGCTGTCTTTTCTAATGCCGCAAAGCTTGTCATAACAAATGCAATTAAGCGCGGGGTGTCGTTCACATTATGAACCTGCTTCTCGCTATTTGCTTTGTGTTGCTGTTTCGAAATATGAAAGACAGACACTAAAAGGGTGTTCAGGGATTCCTTCTATTTATAGGTTGGTTCCTTGTGTTCAGGGACCTCGTAGGTTTAATTTGCAGCACCAAACAAGTTCAGATTTCTTCTTCGAGTGGAGAAAATGGGTCTTCTTAAATGTGTGTTTGATTTAATGAACTGGAAAACTATACCATTGTGCCGGTAAACCGCAGCGCTGAGGCGTGGTGCTGCCATGCGGAACTTTTCCTGCTATTTCCCTTCCTTTAACCAGATTCCACTACAGTGCATTACAGTACTGTTGATAGCCTGCCTGCATGCATGACCACTAGATGAGATCTTGATGACCGCCTTTGTTCCACAGAGACTGCAAGTTTTTATATTGAAGCTGTTCTGATGGTGCCCTAATGCTTTGTACATGAAGCACAATGATTAAGTCTTTTAAAGCACATGTATCACTGTCTAGAAATGTCTAGTTTGATGTAGTATGTGAACATTGCTAAACTTTTAAACATTAGTATTCATCCACCAGCTCATATTATCCATATATGGAAGCTAAGCAAAAATAGCATGGTTGTGATGTCACATTCATGAACACGTTTACATATGACCGCCCATTTATCCTGCATTAGTTCAGCCCCGCTCTTTCTAGCTGAAGTGATATAGATTGTAGTTCCTGCAGACAGTCTGCGGTAGGCTTGTTGTAGTGGAAGATGTGGGGAAATCGATTAAACGTTGTGCTGTTCATGGCTGTTGGGAAGCGAATGGATCATTGCAGACTTCTGAAGGATTTGCATATGGAAAGGAGTGACTGAAATGTATTTTGAGGATTCCTAAATCCTGAGGATTTCAGTACGATTCGGAACGGTTCAGCGGCAAATCAAATTCACACAAATCTCAGCTTAGCCCAGATATAATCAATCAGCCAAGAACCAAATCTTGCTTCTTTAGTTTGGAGCTGGAGCGACAAGACTAACGTTGCTAACACTGTAATAACAGAAGTCAGTAGACACCCAAATCATTTGTGTAAAAAAAATCACTATTAATTACATCACACAACATTGTCTAAAGTAGCTGACTGCAGTGTTTGTCTACCCGGTGAAGTAATGTTCATTTTTATAGCTCACAGTGAGTTGTACTGTGTCCTAAACCACATCAACAAGTCTGCATGAACTTCATGAAGATCTGGATGTGATTTAAGTGGGCTGAGAGAAGTTTTGGAGATGAATTTACCCAAAACGTTTGGGTGACTATTAACTTCTAGTGCTTGTTAGCAACATTAGCCTTGTTGCTGCAGAGCTAAACTAAAGAAGCAAAATGTGGCTGATGGACTGCATCTGGAATAAGAGGAAAATTGTGTAAATTAGATTTTTCACAGTTTATTTAGTACCCTTTAGCCAGGACTGCTTTTTGCCTTTCTTGAATGCACAATACAGGGCAGCCAATCAGATTAGAGGTCATCACTCTGTTTGGGATCGGGGCGTGTCTGCAGGATGGCTGGCACCTAGAGATAAGCCTTGCCCACCCAGAGGAATCATCTGCCCATCCAATTAAAACCTAAAAAAAGTCAAAGTCAATGCTATTTTTTGAGTGTTCATAGTTTTTTGTCATAGATAATTTTGTTATTGCTCATCTAAAATGCAGTGCTTTCCTTTTGTCCATTTTGAAGGTGTGGGTCAAGTCAAGTCAAGTCAAAGTTTATTTATATAGCGCTTTTTACAACAGATGTCGTCACAAAGCAGCTTTACAGAGAAATCCGGGTCCAAGTCCCCATGAGCGTCACCAGTGGTGACAGTGGCAAGGAAAAACTCCCTAAGAGCAAGAAGAAGAAACCTTGAGAGGAACCAAGACTCAAAAGGGGAACCCATCCTCCTCTGGTCGACACTGGGCGACAAGCACGACTCTGGTGTGCTTGGTCAGAGCTTCTCCTTGACATTATCACCAAAACCAGGCACTTCTTCACATATGCGGTACAGACATGGTGGACAGACGTTGTTGTTGCCTGCTCAAATCATTCAAATGCCCACCCAAAGATGGCATCTTAGCAACACCTCTGTTTCGGGATACGTAAACTCAATGCGAAACATCAGAAGTGGATTTCAGGAGGAAGAAATATTGAAACCAGATTTTTTTTTCAAAATTGTCCCTAAAATACGAGCAATCATGATACATAAAGCTAAGACAGTCTTAATGATATGGTAACAACAACAGCACATTTGATTCTAAGGGATAAAGAGTTGTTAGAAAATGGTCTGGTTAAAATGAGTTATGACTATTTTAGGTACATAAAATCACACGGTGTGAGTGGACTTCAGGAGGAAAAAAGGAAAACAAATTTGAAAAAAATATCAAATTTGGCTCTTTAGTATGAGTAATCATCACGGTGCAGGAAGCCAAGACCAGTTCTGCTCTGCAGGTGTGCCTCGGGCTCGTTGTTTACCTCTCGTCCTCTGTGCGCGTCCGTCAGGTCATTATTAGCACTTAAGCTTTCAGGCTATTCAGTGGGCTCCGTCATTAGCGGCCCTGTTTGTATGGCTGAGCGTGTTCCATTAGCATGTAGATGAGGCGGGGGAACTGCTGCTTACGGCCTCTATCCTCCTCAAATCTGTCTTCTGTGCGAGAGCAAGGACTTGTATACGTTAACAAAGACTAACAAAATGCTATTACAAAATGAGCACAGATCCCAAAAATTGCTTAATTAATTTGCATTTGACATTTTCCCCTCAGCATCTTTGTAATTAATGCTACTTCACTTAGGCAGTTTGCATAAATGATATTGCGAGCACATTCTGCATCAATTATTTTCACCTTACTGAGCGAACGCTGATCTCTCACAGTCTGAGATGAGAACTTTTTCTCATGTTGCTGTCTAATGCTTTTCCTATGTATGGCTTCATATAGATTTGAGCTGAGTCACAAATGCAGGAGAAAGCTTATTCTAGAGTGCCAGCACTGGAGTGGCCTCTTCACACGAGAGTGAAAGGATCATTAGAATAAAGCAAGGCTCTAAAACGGCTGCTGGGAGCTGCATGCAGCCTGTTTATGACTCATGGAAAGAAAGAAAGATTTTTTCTAGGCAAAATGTGATCAGATCTGGTCTGATTGCCTTGCTTTTCAGTGTGGATTTCAGTGCAGAATTAAAGTTAATATGCAATGTGTTGAAAATTGAATCTTAATGTCATCAACGTAATTAAAGCCTAAAGTAATTTGAAGTTCTGGATTGGTTGACAATTAACTGAAACTCTGTTTTAATCATATCAGTTTGGAAGGCTGATCAGAGTTAAAATATGAAGTTTTTTCAGGTGGTAGAGGACGAAGACACAAACTCAGTTTTGAATTTGACTCTTAAATGTCTGGAGATATTTTTGCTGATTTACTTTTCATAAGTACACTGTGTGAAATAAAGGTTCTGTGCAGGTACGTTTTTCGTTCATCAAGGTACAAACAATGTAAATGTTCCCTCAAAGGTACAACAGTGGTTTTATGGTCCAACTGTGAACCTTAAATACATTTATTCCAGGTGAAAAGTACAGATTTGTACCTTTTCATAACCGAATGTTTTAAAACAGATCAATAAAATAAAAGCCTGGAGACGAGACGGGGTGTGTGGAGTCAGTACAGCTTAGAAGATATAATTTCAGTGGATTATGGTTCAGTTATGTTCCCTGACTAAAGGTACTGAGATGAACCCTTTAGGGTCCCACCCCAGTGACAAGAGGGGAACTGCCCTGGTGACAGTTTAGTACCTTTTTTTCTGAGAGTGTATATTAATGCAAAAATCTGATGACTAGGCCATTAGCTGTTGTAAAATACTGAATATACGCACATACAGTACAGCGCAAACATCAGAAAGCACCCTTTATTTATTTATTTAATTCCCAGTATTAACAGTCATTAAGTACAAATTATATAAGATAATCCACGTGCATCCACGTGTCTGTGTATATGCTGCCTGCCCTGGATGCTGTGGCGAAAAATAGGCCTTTTGTAGCCAGATATATCTGTAGGATCTTCACATTCGCTTTCCCTACATGCTGTGCCAAAACAGTGGGCTGTGATTGGTCATTTTGCCTGCCAGGCGATCTCTTCCTAATGGTGTAGGTGGTCCTTGGCCACGTTATCCGGTGAAAAGCACTAGAGTGTCTGATGATGATTGGGCTTGCAAGACTAGACGCGAGTGGACACAGACTGACAGAGCATGCTGAAATCAGAGAACTTGTAGAGAGGAGAATTACCGCTCTGTAATGTCTTCTGGGCTTCTCAAACACTAGAGGGCGCCCCCGAGTGAGTCCAAAATGAAAGGGTTAAGATGGAGCATTTGAGCAAAATCATAGTTTAGAAATCCTTTTAATGTAAAACAATACATTCATTTCCTGAACACAGAACAGCATAAAACATTTTAACAACGCTGTTAGATTTTAAGAGCTTTTAAAATCGAGTTATAGAAGTTTAAAACAGAGCCTTGTGTACGTTCATAATGTCGGTGAGCACGAACAGCCAATGAGCTGCTCCTCTCGCCAACCAATCTGCACTCAGCAGCAGTAATATTACCATCTGGCTGCTCAAAACCCGTTTGCTATAGAAATAGGAAACATACAGGTGAGTTTTCTTCGCTTTTTTAGTGAAATACATCCTTCTACTTTCTAAAATTAAAGGTAAGTTCCGGGCGAGTGATTCGAAACTATTTTAACTTTTTGTTTTAGCCGTTTAGCTCCATATACCCCCATTCATTGAGGACTCACTCGCAGGCGCCCTCCGGCGTTTCGCAGTCATATTTTTGATATAATGGGGGAAATAGGAAGAGACCAGGCTCCTCTTAAACCGGCTCTGCTGAAATCTCATTCTCACCTTTTGTAATAATTTACAACGAGATCACATGATGCATTACAGCTGCTTCATGAAGCTTGCTTTACCAAGTTGAGACACTTGTAACTCTTGCAGCTAGGCCTGTGCCTCTTAGCGTGGGGGTTAGCATTGTAAAGCGGAGACGTCCAGTCAGCATGTTTTTTTGTTTTTTTTAATTTTTCCTTTACCCCCAGGCATTTACACACAAAACAATAGTAATAGTAGTAATAGTAATTATTGTTTACTTATTAATGAGCCGAACGTTAGCATGCCTACAGCTAAAAAGACTGTTAGTGAGCCTGTTAATGTTTTTCACTTTGCACTATCCTTACTATTTTTTTATTTGCTTTGGTGAATGCTGGAAGTGATGAAGTACAAGGCGGGTCTAGCTGGGCAAAGTTTGTGTTTTTACATTTTGTCGCAGATTTCACATATTCCTATATTTAGCAAGGATTTTCTTAGAACAGTCTTGGCAAATGGCCACAATTGTTTAGTTTAAGACCAAAATGGTTCCATTAGGTTTTGAACTGGATATCGGTGATGTTTTTCTTGTCTTCTCGCCACCCTGATAAAGGGAGGCAGGCGCACAGGTCAGTAGTGCAAGGCCCAACAGGTTGCCAGAATGAGTGTATTGTAAGGTTAGCATGGATTTTGAGAACTGATGAGGATGAATATAGTTTTATGTTGTGTATTCCACATCTTGTTACACTAATTGCAATGTGATTCACATAAACTGGACAATATTTTGTGTAGACATGATACATATTTGCCTACCCCACACATGGGACGTGCTCGGCCTGCGCAGATCAGCATTGTTGCATCAATCTCATCCGTATTAGGTGTAAAAACATGGTACCAATGTAGAATATCATGTTATGTTCATGTGTGGCATCTTAATAAGGTTTGTGCGAAATAAACCAATAAATTAACAGTTTTTTTTTTTTTAATTTTTACCCGATTTTCTCCCCAATTTAGTCGTCTCCAATTCCACCTGCTAGTTAGGACTCCCCCAGTCGCACGATACTATCAGCGCTAGGAGGGTGAAGGCTAACACAGGCTTCCTCCGAGACCTGTGAAGCCAACCACCGCTTCTTTTCGAACTGCCGCTCACGCAACGTCACTGGACAGCCGAACGCGCTCGGAGGAAAGCGCCAACCGCCAGATCTGTTACGTCAGCTAACAGACGCCTGTGCTGACTAGCATTGCATTAAGTGATGGGGGGAGAAGGAGGGACCATCCTACCCACCCAGAGAGAGCGAGGCCAATTGGGCTCTCTCGGACTCCCGGCTACGGACGGCTGTAGCATCACCAGGGATCGAACTCGCGATCTCCTGATGATAGGGCCAACGCTTAGACGGTTGCGCCACTCGGGAGCCCAAATTAACAGTTTTTAAACTGGTGGTAAATGAGTGTTGGCCATCTCGGGTGTCTGTTGTGGCTGAGTTTCAAGTTTCACAACTTACGATATGGAATTCGGGTGCAATTTAGTTTCATGTAGGTTTAAGCAACTGAAGTTGCATGAAAGCTTCACAGTGTAAAGCCAGCCTAAGGGTTAAATATCCTCTTCTCCTCTCTGTAATCTAGCTGGTCTGGGTGGCCACATCTGGTCCACTTTTAAGTGTGGTTTTTATCCTTAATGGAAAAGAGATATTGATTGGACTTGATGAAGTGTGTGTGTGTGTGTGTGTGTGTGTTGTGTGTGTGTGTATGTATTTCTGTGACAAAAGCTATTCAGAGCTCTGCTGCCTTCAGTGAAATTCAATTTGGTTTGGTATCTTACAGAAACGGTGGGGGGGTGGGGGGGCGTGTCCGGAGCAGAGAGTAGAGCCGCCGGTGTTTCTGCTTTCAGCCTGTAGAGCTCGTCACTGCTGCTTTGTTGTCTCTATGAAAAAGGCTCCTGCCCTTTGAGCTCTGGAGACTCAGCATGACTCTGACATTTACTGAATATTTATGCTGCTGGATTATGTAAAGTGTGCGAGCTTTGTAAAGGTAACAAACGCTTGCACCTTGCTCTCTCCCTATCAGTGTAGACCTGCTTCATCTCTGAGTGTCTCTCTCTGCTTTTGAAAGAACTTTCCACCACTACTCTACGAGTGCTCTTAAAATAAGCCCACGGAGTGATGCGTCATATCCGAGTGCGAGTGTGTGTGGGTGTGGACTTGTTTTTTTGTATGTTTGCAGGAAACCAGAGAAAAACAGGGCTCATCTATAATACCTCATCTATAAATTTCCAAAAGTACTTTATCTTCAAAAAGTTTTATTTTTTGAAACTGAAAGATTGATTTTCTTTTTGGTTACTGGGGTTAAGAATATGTTAAAGGTTAGGCTTAATTCTTGTTGCATATAGATACTTACATACGTAAATATATACACCGATCAGGCATAACATTATGTCCTTGTTTCTACGCTCATTGTCCATTTTATCAGCTCCACTTACTATATAGGTGCACTTTGTAGTTCTACAGTTACAGACTGTAGTCCATCTGTTTCTCTACATACTTTGTTAGCCCCCTTTTACCCTGTTCTTCAGTGGTCAGGACCCCCATGGACCCTCACAGAGTAGGTACTATTTGGGTGGTGGATCATTCTCAGCACTGCAGTAACACAGATGTGGTGGTGGTGTGTTAGTGTGTGTTGTGCTGGTCTGAGTGGATCAGACACAGCAGTGCAGCTGGAGTTTTAAACACTGTGTCCACTCACTGTCCACTCTATTAGACACTCCTACCTTGTCAGTCCACCTTGCAGATGTAAAGTCAGAGACGATAGCTCATCTGCTGCTGCACAGTTTGTGTTGGTCATCCTCTAGTCCTTCATCAGTGGTCACAGGACGCTGCCCACAGGACACTGTTGACTGGATATTTTTGGTTGGTGGACTATTCTCAGTCCAGCAGTGACACTGAGGTGTTTAAAAACTCCAGCTGCGCTGCTGTGTCTGATCCACTCAGACCAGCGCAACACACACTAACACACCACCACCACGTCAGTGTTACTGCAGTGCTGAGAATGATCCACCACCCAAATAGTACCTGCTCTGTGAGGGTCCATGGGGGTCCTGACCACTGAAGAACAGGGTAAAAGGGGGCTAAAAAAAAACAGATGGACTACAGTCTGTAATTGTAGAGCTACAAAGTGCACCTATATAGTAAGTGGAGCTGATAAAATGGACATTGAGCGTAGAAACAAGGAGGTGGTCATAATGTTATGCCTGACCGGTGTAAATGAGATATAATTTTATTACATATAAGTACTTACATGTATTTAACACATATTTTTACACAAATAGTGGAGTCTGATGCCACATTGAAAACCTGGAAATAAACAGCAGAACTTGTTAGAAATTTGAAAAGAAAACTAAAATGAAGAAGAAATATTCAGGATTCTGTACTGTTGCTAGGTTCCTATTTAGGTTTATACAAATTTGTGACATTGACTATGATGAGTCCTTTGTGTAAAAAAAGTCATTAAAACACTTTTTCAAAGGACTCTCAGGTGGATTTGATCTGCTAATCAGAGGCTTTTGCACAAACACAGTGCAGAAGAGGGATAAATCATACTAAAAATAAATAAAAAAAAATTCACAATAAAATTCAAAGATTATTCTTTGCTCTCATATTGCTGTGCTGATAATATGAGTAAGGAAAATAGAAGCATTTTTACCAGTTCTCTCTAACGTTTGGACCTCACTGTAAGTGCTTACAAACATATAATAGATAAGAGTCTTTTTGTAACACATATACATATATAGTTACATATTATAGCTGTTGGAACAAAACCTTGTTTCTCCATTTTTGCGATTGTTTTTTATTTAATTTGAAACTTGCTGTAAACACTGTTTCAAAATTCTGTGGTGATCAGATCAATAGAAATGGTCCAAAAAGACCCAAAATCCAGGTACATTAGCATACATTTAAAGTTAAAAATGTATTGTTGCTTTTCCTATAAAGTAAATTTTTCTGGAGAGACAAGATTTTGACCTAGCAGTGGTGATATACACCCACCAAGCACTTTATTAGGAACTTTTTTGTACTCCCTTTGTCCATTTTATCAGCTCCACTGATCATATAGATTAACTTTGTAGTTCTACAATTACAGACTGTAGTCCATCTGTTTCTCTGCATACTTTGTTACCCCCTTTCACTCTTCCTCTATGGTCAGGACCCCCACAGAGCAGATACTATACTGTTGGTGGGTCATTCTCAGCATTGCAGTAACACTGACGTGGAGGTAGTGTGTTAGTGTGTGCTGTGCTGGTCTGAGTGGATCAGACACAGCAGTGCTGCTGGAGTTTTTAAACACCTCAGTGTCACTGCTGGACTGAGAATAGTCCACCAACCAAAAATATCCAGCCAACAGCTTCCTGTGGGCAGCGTCCTGTGACCACTGATGAATAAATAGAGGATGACCAACACAAACAAATGAGCTTTTGTCTCTGACTTTACATCTACAAGGTGGACCAACAAGGTAGGAGTTTCTAATAGAGTGGACAGTGAGTGGACACAGTGTTTAAAACTCCAGCAGCACTGCTGTGTCTGATCCACTCACACCAGCGCAACACACACTAACACACCACCACCACGTCAGATTATACAAACAATTTGACCCTGTGTTCTAACATTGTAAACAAACCTGTGTATCTGTTGCAGGCTGGAAATCTCCTCGTGTTAACCTTTGAGACATGTGGCACCATAAATTCAATGTCATATTATTAATCTTCCTGTCCACTTTATTTGAAACGCCTGCCTTCTACTTTCACTGACTGGCCACTTTATGAGCTCCAACAACCTTATAGGTCCACTATACAGACGTGCAGTTACAGACTATAGCCCATCTGTTGCTGCACGATTTGTCAGCTCCCTGTACCCAATTCATCACTGGTCAGTTTCTGACTACTGTTGTCCAGATTTACAGCTGTGACACTGACATGGTAGAGGCAAGGTTGTGAGTGGTCCACCACCTGCAAATATACAGCCAAGAGCAGTACTGTGGTCAGAAAATGACCACTGATGAAGGACAAGAGGATGGCTAGCACAAATAATGCATCAGCAGATGAGCTACAGTCTCTAACTTACTGCTACACAGCAGGTGTTTCTAATAAAGTGGCCAGTGAGTGCTCTTCCAGGTAACCAGCCTGAACATTGTGTGTAAATGTCATGAAGAATGGACCAAAAAGAAATGACCCAAAATGACTAGGAAAAAAGTCTGGTTCCGTTGACGTACATTAAAAGTAAAGTATGTTTTTTATTCCTTCTCCTGTAAAGTTATTGTTTCGGAGATACGAGGTTTTGTTCCAACAGCAGCGATATGTTATATATTCAGTTTTTCATTATTGTTGTACGTTGTTTTTGCTCATTTTACTTGCTTTTCACTGTTTTTTGTGATCTCACAAAAATGCATTTTCATATATCTGCCTTTTCAACTGACAGCAGTTCAGCTCCACCGATTCATGCTGAAGTTATAAAGACTGTTTTTAGCTCCGTACTGCTTTCTGAATGGGGCTCAATACAAGACAGCCAATTAGAACAGAGGCCATTTACATACACCAGTCTTAAAGGCACAGCAAGAAACAGCCTGTTTCATTCTGATGGATACAGAGGGGTCATTTAAAGATGGCTTTTTTGGTGCATAAAGCCAAATACATGTCATAAGTGGGCCTTAAAATGTAGAATATGAGCCCTTAAATTACAAAGAAAGCACCACAACTTTACTCCCTTTGAGTAAAAACAAGAACTCTCCATTCTTATCTTTCACTTTTTTAGGTGAAACCACGTCTGTTCTCACAGGGAGGCACATGGATACTGTTCTGTATCTTTCATCTCAGTAGGAGGTGGATAGTAGAGGATATAGGGGAGGTTGTTAGGAGGCTTTTGGTTGATGCTCTTATAATGGAGTGATGATGTGATGCGGAATCCCAGATTTAAGCGGAATCAGAGAGTTAGTGATGTGCTGGGAGTTAAAGCTCTTTTCATATTTAGCTCCACTCCAGCCTCACCCACAGCTCCACATGTCTTTGCTGGTGTGCTCTGGGGAGGAAGTGGAGCTTCGTTTTCCTTTGGGAAGAAAGTGCAGCATCGCAGACGAGCAACTGCTGGCTGATTGAAAGTGTCTGAAATGGGTTTGCAGCAAGTTAGGATCACTTACAGTTCACTGACTGAAAAATACTTCTCTTATACATGTGTTTCAAAGGATAACACAGGCTTGATAGGTGTTTTTAAAGGGCTCATATAGTAAAAAATCTATTTTTTTAAAGAAAGAGCTTAATGTACTTTTAAAATGTACCCCAGTCCATATGGACATTAAGCTAAATGCAAAAACAGCCTAATTTGAACTGAAAATCCACTTATTTAGCCTACAGCAGTTTAGCCCTGCCCATTTACGCAGAAGTTATAAGGAGTGTTTCAGCCTGGACTGCATTTTTGAATTAGGCCCAATACAGGGCAACCAATCAGAACAGAGATCATTAACATACAACGGTCTTAATTTTCCTATTTGGGCAGATTTCAGCGCAGTTTAAAACACTGTTAGCGTTTCTAGCCCTTTTCCTTTCTGTAATGGCACTTTGTTATCCGAATTTAACTTTTAACCTTTCATTTTTAATTTGATTTTTAATTATCCTAATTTAATTTAGTTTAAGTGACCCTTATTAGTCCCACAACAGGGAAATTTCACCTCCGCAATTTAACCCATCTGTGCAGTGAAACACCAAATACACACTAGTGAACACACACACTAGGGGGCAGTGAGCACACTTGCCCGGAGCAGTGGCCAGCCCTATCCGCAGCGCCCGGGGGAGCAGTTGGGGGTTGGGTGCCTTGGGCACTTCAGTCACGTACTGTTGGCTCAGGGGTTCGAACTGGCGACCTTCTATTCGCAAGGCTGGTTTCCCAACCTCCAGCCCGCGACTGCCCCCATGCCCTAATCTCTAATTTGAATTTTAATGTAATGATTTTCTCTTTTAAATTTTAAAGTTTTAGTCAAGTTTTTAATCATGTTTTTCATTTCTATTCTCTTTTACTTTTTTAAACGACTGTATTTTTTGACTGTATTTACTCATTTGTAAAGCACTTTGAATGACAGTGGTGTATGAAAGGTGCTATATAAATAAACTTGCTTTACCTGGCTTTAAAGGCTCTGTCTGCTTCTGTATTTAAGGGTTAAAGAGGCACCGGCTGTTTCATTTTAAGAGTTAAAGAGAGGCTGGAAAATGATTGTGGAAAAATGAATTATTAATCTATTTGGTATATAAAACCACATAAACATCAGAAGTGCACATCTGGGGACAAAATTGTAGAATATAGGCGCTTGAACCCCTTATATGCCCAGGGGCCACCAGCAGGCCCTAAGCTTTATTACACAGTTCTGGAACCTAAGAATAGCTCAGCCAGTTTGCACTGACGTCCATGTAGTTACTGAATAATAAGCCTTAATATATAGAAGCCTTTTGGTAAATGGGCCCTTTAAATCAAGATTGAAACATATTTGTTGGGTCTCTCTGCACTCTTAAAGTGGTTCTTCAGGGGTTCTGTAGTAAAGGCAGTTGTTATAGAACCATAGCATCTCAAAGACTCTTTGAAAGCTAATGGTTAAATAGTTACTCTTACGGGAAACCTGTCATATATAGTTATCGAACCTTTTAAAAGGTTCTGTATAAAAAGTTTTAAAACCTTGTTTCTTCTGTTGTTACAGAACCTTTCTTGGCACTGCATAGAGTGTACAGTTTGTAAATCTGCTGTTATTATATTTAAACTATAATAATTTGCTTATCTTTCAGGTTTTTAAACTAAGATTAACAGTGAAAAAATGAAAATTACTACTATTATTTTAGGTGCGTAGAATAGGAGAGGTGGGGGTTTCTGCTCTGTGAACATCATAAATTTTATATTATCACTATCATATCAAACGCTTGCATTTTATTTTCTTTACTCCATTTGATAATACCAGCCCGAAATTGTGCGACCATTTCATGATAAATGGACCAATAGAAATGGCCTAAAATCTCATTACGTTAGCGTACATCTAACGATCTTTCTCAGTTACCATTTTGGAGATGATGTTTTGTCAAAACAGCACCGCATGCGCACACAACATGTTAGATGAGGGCAGATGTTTTCAGTTGTTTGCAGACAGTGACGCATCACTTCAGTGTATTTCGCTTGTGCATGGAGACGGGTGTGCTTCAGAACAAAAGACGCCATTAATATGTAGTGTGTATTTGATACAGTGCAGCCTTGGGGAATAAATGAATGCCAAATGGAGTGCTTGATGACAGGTCTCTGTCTCTTATGCAGATGTAATTGCTTTAACGACATCCCAGACACCAGCAGCCACAGTGCAGGAACACTTAAGGCCCGCAGCTTCGCTTTCTCCAACCTCGCTCTTGTGAAAGCTTTACAAAAAGGTGCACCACAACACACGAATTACAGCGGGTTCAGGTTAAGTCTTGCGATTGTTTCTGTTATTTTGTCAGGTGGAGTGTCAGAAGCTTTTAATGACTGACTTGAAGGCAGCGAAGGGTGGTTGACACAGCGCACCCTCGGGCATTCAAACAAAGCTTGAGAGCAGGACAGAGAGAGCGAGAGAGAATGAATAGAGAAATGACAGAGAAAGTGTCTGGATTGCCTTCGAAGGTTGAGGCGAGGCCCTTTCCCAGCATCTCTCAGTACAGCGCTCTTGTAAACTGGAACAGTGCTGCTTTTGTCTCCATCGCCGTGGCGACGGCACCTCCCGCATCCCAATGAGGGTATTAAGAGAAGTCATTGGAAGTTAAGAGATAATGAATTTGAAATAATAACAGAAGCTCTTGTGTCAGCACTTGCCGAACACTGCCTAGCCTATTTGTCACCCTTGGTTTAGCTCTAATCTAATTCCGTGCGCACTTTAATGGACAGACTCTAACCTCCCCACCTGCCTCTGACAGGCCTTCATCAGTGCACAGCCTCGTCAGGCTTACATATAACTTGTACTGAACGTGATTCAGTTCATTTCCATTAGGCACAATCAGATCAGGTTTCTTTTGGTTCAATAACAATCACCGATTCAGTCTCATTACAGTCCGTCAATACTGATACATTTCTTTTAAATATCTTTGCTCTTGCATAACCAGTTTTAATTCTTTTTTACATGATCATTTTCCAACCTCCCTTTATCCCTAAAGTAAAGAAATAAACAGGCTGAATTGTTACTGTGCCTTTAAGACTGATATATGTACATCACCCCTGTTCTGATTGGCTCATTCAAAGAGTCGTCTGGGCTAAAACACTCTATATAACTTTAGTGTGGGGGGGGGGCAAACTTCTGTAGGCTGAATAGCTGGATATATGTGAATTTGTTCATTTCCATTACATCACAAAAACAGTGAATTCAAAACAGCTTGTTTTTCCAGCCTTGTTTCCATATACAGACTGTATGGACCAAACAGTACGTGTTAACATTAACAGTGTTTTACTACATCAAACTCTTCTATGGAAGAGCTATTTTATGTTTTTTGAGGTAGTTTGATGTAGTATGTAAACATTGCTTAAGTTTCAGAACACACTGTTCAGTCTGCGTACCACACAGTTCACGTAAATGCAGTCCATATATGAAAACTAATGCAACAACAGCCCATTTTGAATTCATTTTTTATTTGATATCACAAAATCCAATTTATTTACATATATCCCCTATACAGCCTACAGCAGTTTAGCCCAAATCGCTGATTGCTCATCACCTGTGGGCTTTTCTGAATTGACCGTTGTTTGCATGGTTTCATTGATGCTAAGCACAAATCAGGTTCATTCCAGCTAATAAAAATCCTGGCGAGAAATCGCTTTTACTCTTATTTTTATTTATTTCCTGTGTCTGTGCAGTCAGTATGTGAGGAAAACAGTATTTATCAAAAGCATCGCTGCTGTTATTCCATCTCTAGTAGGAACAGTTATCTAGGAACCAAAAAAGGAGCACTGAGCAGTGGCAGAGATAAAGCGATATTCTCAGTGTCTAAACAAAAACATCTCCATTTTTTTCTATACGTATTTTTCTGCATCATTTGAACACTTAAGCCATGATTTACATTGTGTGAAAATTTCATGATGAATGCACCAATAGAAATGCTCCAAAATTACTTGGAATAAAATTTCTTTTACATTATGTCATTTTGGAGATGCTTGTTTTTCTTTGAACAGTGACGATATATAAGTCTTAAGTCACTGTAACAAAAACAGCTCGTTTAATTGTGAGGAATAAAGAGAGGTTGAAAAATAGCGATGTAAGGATAAATTATGACTGTTCTTTGGTACATAAACCCACACTAAAATTATAATTGGAAGAGAAGTGTAGGACATTCTCTCTTTAAAAGGTTTTCCATGATATGGGCCCTTTAAGAGAAATGGCTTTTATAGTTAAACATAAACAGTGTGTGGTTAACCTGCTATAATGGCCAGGACAGGCTGCTGTCTTCTGGACAAACGTTGTCAATTTAGCTCATGTATTGTGCTTAATCCAAAATCGCTATTTCAGATTGGCCAAATTGGCTGTTGTCCAGAAATGCAGATGCACCGAGCTAATGGGTGTCGCCAGTGGCAAGAGTGGCAGGAAAAACTCCCTGAGAGCGTGAAGAAGAACCACTGAGAGTAGAACCCACCCTCCTACCATCTGCAGCAGATGCTGGAATGCAGGAGCTCGATTTGTTCTTTTGATTCATCCAAGCAAACAGGTGCATGTGAAAAGGTCAGGTTTGAATCCTGTGGGCAGGTTTGCATGCATATTGTCCTGCCTGACTAGAGTTTAAAGGGCCCATATCCTACATTGTTCTTGTGCACTGCTTTTTCATTGAGATCCATAATGTTTGTTTGGTTTCGTGCACCAAAACGAATCCTAATTCATTTTTATGTGACCGTTTTCTAACCTTTCTTTATCCCTTAGAATTAAACATGCTGTTTTTGTTGCTGTGCCTTTAAGACTGATATTTGTAAATGAGCTCTGTTCTGATTGGCTCCCTCAATCAAAAGGCAGTCAGGGTTGAAACACTCCTTATAACTTCAGTGTGAATGAGCGTGGCTTAACAGCTGTAGGCTGAATAAGGGGATATATGTAAATGGAGCCTGGGGAGGCCCTGTGATGGACTGGCGACCTGTTCAGGGTGTATCCTGCCTTCCGCCCAATGACAGCTGGGATAGGCTCCAGCTCCCCACCGCGACCCAGAAGGATAAGCGGTTTAGATGATGTATGTATGTAAATGTGTTGGCATGACATCATAAAAAAGGGTGTTCAAAACGCGTGATTTTTGCAACTTCCGTGTATGACTGTATGGACCGGGAAGTGAACAGTATGTTTTGAAACTTTAACGGTGCTCTCTTATTTCCAAAAGGCGAGAAAAAATCAGTTATCCATGATATGGCCCTTTAACATTTAATAATCGGTTGTCTGGGGCTTCATTGTCGCACTGGACATGCTACAATGTGGCTTTGCTCCAGTTTACATGATTTTAGGTCAAAAACTTGATGTGGGGTTGTTTTAAGGTTTTTAATGGAATCTTAGCTTTCACACTATGCCAGTATAATTGGTATAATTAATGTTAAGCACTATCAAGTTGGTTTAGACTCCTAGCAAGCATGAGGATAGTGTTTCTCAGAGTATCCTACCTTCTGTTTGGGTCTTCAGGCTTCTTAATCAATTGATCATGATATCTCTGATTGTGTCCATCCATTTTGTTGCTGATCGTCCTCTTCCTCTTTTACTTCCAACTAATTCCAATGAATCAGTTTTTCTCAAAAATAATCCAAAGGAAGAGAAAAAACTTTGATTATCTGGGCTTTGAATGAGATGTGAGGCTTGATTTGGTCAAGAATCCATTTGGTTATTTTTTAGCCAAGGTACTCAAGCTACACTGAGATCTAAAGTTTTCTCTAGCACCAGTGCAAATGTCAGGGTCAAAGACACTGGGCATCATTCACCAACATCTTCTTAATTTTTTTCTTAGAGTTGTTCTTGAGAAAGGTCCTAAGCAAAAGTCTACATCAGATTCATGACGTGTTCTTAAACTTAAATTGTTCTCACCTTTGTGCTCTTGAGAGTGTGTAGATTCTGTTCTTCCAGTGTTGGAAATAAAGGTTCTGTGCAGGTATTTTTTTCATTCATCAAAGTACAAACAGTGTAAATGTTCCCTCAAAGGTACAACAGTGGTTTTAAGGTCCAGTTGTGAACCTTAAATAAGTTTTTCCAGGTGAAAAGTACGTATTTGCATCTTTTCATAACCGAATGTTTTAAAACAGAACAATAAAATAGAGATCCTGGAGACGAGACGGGGTGTGTGGAGTAGGCTTGGGCGATAACGTAAATTTAGACAAACGATTATCGTCTCCAAATTTATCACAATAAACGATATTATCATGTTAAAAATTAATTTACGAAGAAAACCCAAGTGAGTGGGCCTTTCAGTCACGTGATCATTTCATTACAGCCTATGTAAGTGAACTGCTGCATCTCAGCGGAACAGCAAAGGAGAATTATAGCAGTGAATCTTAATTCTGGAAAAAACAGTTACGTTAGAAGAAATAATAATAATAATTATTAATATTATTATAATTAGAGTCTTTAACAACCTAGATTGTTTTATACACAATTAACATTATTACACCCTCAGGGCACCGCTGTCTTGCTGAAGTACATGGTGATGATCAGTAACACTGTAAACATCTAACGCTTCTCCGTGTTCGTCTGGTTTGAAACCAAAATATTGCCGAACGGGCGCGGTAACACCCTTCTTCTGTACAAGCTCATCCATTTTTCACCGTCTAGGGAGACGGTCACATGTAGTGGAGTGTTTCATTTGCCTATACCCAGCATTCTTTGCCAGACTGAAACGCTGCACTCTAATCTTTTCAAGTGGCGTTTTAAAAATTTATATTCATAGTTAATTAGTTATGTTTGCATGGTCTATCCTTAAATGCCTTCTTTTCTGTTATAGCGTAAACAAAAGACAGGCCTACTACTTTTGACATGAAGGTACATTTAACTAGCCAGCTAGTTTCTGTCTTATATTACACATTACAGTATTGTTCAAACAAACCCTCTAACATAATAACTTTACAGGAGAAGGCAAAAACTGTCTTTGCTTTCAATGTAAGTTAATGTAAAAAGCTTTTATTCCAAATCACTTTGGAGCATTTCTGTTGGCCCATTCATTATGAAATTCTTACACCATGTAAAGGACAGCTGGGCTCAAATGATGTACAGATTAAAAATTGAAAAGAATTGGAGATACATCAGCCAAAGCAGTGTGGGATGAACTGCCCTTTGTTCCAGTGTGTCCTGGTGCCTCGCCACTCCCTTTATTAAACGCCTCTTCTGTTGGTCAGCGTGCATCATCTTGACCGATCGCCTCATGTTTATTAGCCCTGTGCCTTTAAGATGTGTAATTTCCTGTGAGGCGGCTGCTCTGTACGTGTGTGTAATGTAGAGCAGGGTGCAGCATGTCTGAGGGACGCCTGCAGCCTCGTGTAGAGGCTGATGGAGAGCGGAATAGCAGGGAAAGCCTTTGAAATGAAAGGTGTGTTTGTAAAGGCAGCCTAGGGAGGGTTACAGATTGATGGGAATAGATTTCTTCTCTTGCGCAGAGTCGGCTCAGTCGGCCTGGCAACACTTAGTCAGTATTACGGCTTAGTGTTGGTCAGTATTGATAAAATTCAATATCAACATATTTTCCTATTATCACATTTTACATACTACTGTATTTGACAGTGTTTCAGTTTGTATTAGTGAAGTTAATGAGCCCCTGCCTGCCGAGTGCTGCTACTCTATATACATCTTACAAACCTGGCGTGACTTATTTTGATCGGACTGTTTTGTTCTGTTATGTTCTTTTGTTACATCCGTACCAAGAGGAACCTTATACAGTATTGTAAACGTCTGCCAGACAGAAACCAGATTTCCAGAAAGGAAACATACTATTTATTTAAGGCTAAGTAGGGATGTACCGATATGAGAATTGTGGGCCTTTTCCGATATCCAATATCCGATATTTTCCATGTACATATTTTTCCCTTACCCAATATTTTCCATGTATATATGTACAGATATTCAGTATTTTCCCATGTACATATCTGCCGATATCCGATGTTTCCATGTACATATTTTTAAATTATCCGATATTTTCCATGAGTATATCTGCAGATATCCAATATTTTTTCATGTACGTATTTGATGATATCTGATGTTTCCATCTACATATTTTTCCATTATCTGATATTTTCTATGTATATTTCTGCAGATATCCAATATTTTTCCATGTACATATCTGCTGATATCCGATGTTTCCATCTACATATCTTTCCATTTTCCGATATTTTCTACGTACCGTGTTATTGATGCTGATACAATTTCTAAAATGTAAAAATTGGTAAAAATCCACCAGGAAGAGCATTACATGCATAAATATAATACATTAATATTATATAATATTTTGTGGGCAGTAAAATTTATAAATTATAGATATTTTAGCGCAGCAGCCCAGCATTGCCTAAACATTTTGCTCCTTTGGAGTAAAATAAAATACACCATCTGTCCAGTCTAAACATCCAGCAAATATCTGCTGCCAGTATGATTCTGTCATCATTGTGCTTCACTAGTATAAAGCTTTTTAAGTCAGTTTCAGTGTGTGTGTCCCCTCTGTAGAAGACATTAGCTTTATTTTCACTTAGAAAATCAGCAAAACTTGTCATTTGACCAGAGTTGTTCAAACTTTTACATAAGATTACATAGGATCTCCTCTTGATGCTTGGAATGAATAGTGATTACAAATTGCATGTGCAATATTCATCATAAAAACCATGATATAGTTCTGGCTGTTTTCTGCTATTGATCTGCTGGAGCTCAGACTGTTTGAATGCATCCCTGCTGACCAGCGAAGGAGAGCGAAACAGTGCTTACACTCATTATTTCTCATTTTAATGATCGTTCTAAGGATTTGCTAGATGTTAGATTTTTACACTTCATCATAGTCCAACTTAATCTTTTGTGTTTTTTTCAGCTGAAATTTGTTGCCTTTTTTTCTCTTTCGGACAAAAACCAAAGGTGCCACTTGTGATTATTTTTGGACTAAATGTTTTGGTTGCTGAAATTTCATTGCATCCCTACAATGGACCCTGAATTTTCAAATTTATTAAAGCCGCAAAATCTGTATTGTTGGCTGACATCAACACTGGTATTCCGTTATGGACGACAGATCATGCAGTATGATGACTGCAAGACAATGGGCAGTGCTTTCTACTCCAGAGAGAGAAAGAGAAAGAGAAAGTGGCTGAAGGAAATCAGCAGAGAGCAAAACAGAATGAAGGGAAAAGCAGGTGAAAGAGAGGAAGAGGGAGGGACTGAGAGAAATAGATAGACAGGAAAAGATTGTTAGATTACCAGAGAGCAGCGTTAGTCATCCGTGAACATGCCCTTTGAGTCTCTGACAGAGCCATCATCACTCAGCCTCACCACACGCTCTGCATTCTTATTCACGCGGTGTGTACTGCATGTAGGTACATCTCAGGCTTTAAATCCAGAAACATACTTGTATGTTTGTATGTTTCTGCATTCACCTTGTACTTTGATAGCATTGTGTAGTTTCATGTGTTTGCATTATATTACATGTATAGATGTACAAGTATAAATACATACATACATCATCTAAACCGCTTATCCTTCTGGGTCGCGGTGGGGTGCTGGAGCCTATCCCAGCTGTCATTGGGCAGAAGGCAGGATACACCCTGGACAGGTCGCCAGTCCATCGCAGGGCAGACAGACAGACAGACATACACATTCACACACACACCTAGGGGCAATTTTAGCATGTCCAGTTGGCCTGACTGCATGTTTTCGGACCGTGGGAGGAAACCCACGCAGACACAGGGAGAGCAGGCAAACTCCACACAGAAATGACCCTGGTCGCCCAGCCGGGAATTGAACCCAGGCCATTCTTGCTGTGAGGCGACAGCGCTACCCACTGCGCCACCGTGCCGCCCGTACAAGTATAAATATTACACATTTAGATTGTATATGAAATATTATGTGTTATGTGTTCTAGTGGTTTGAGTCCATGAAGAGGCCCTTGGTTAGTGGAGAAGGTAACTGAGATGGCTGATGCCTTCGTGCTCTTGTTCTTACATCATCAAACAGTGTTTCAAACAGAAAGAGCAGAATTCTAAATGAACAAGTGATCTGAGTTAAAGTAATAAACTGTGACAAGCCGTGCGTTACTGTGTTTTTATAACAGGTATGAGGTGGGATGGCTTATTCCTTTTTATAAAACGACACCATAAAATATAATAAAATACACAATTTTTCATGAAAAAGTATATATTATAATCACAGTAAGCAATTCTTCCATCAAGAAGTGTCGTTCATTTAGAATAGGATGTTGTTGCCAAGCAACCATGGCCTGCTGGAAGAGGAAAAAACTTTTAGTCGTCATCATTATATTTTACAGGTATTCATAAGCCTTTACATTTTTATCACATAATCATAAAAATATCATAGTACAAAAGTAAAATTCTGTACTTTTGTTTTGCTGTTTTACAGTGAATGATTTAGTACATACTTCAATTCAAAGCCTAGCGCTAAATATTACCAGCAGAGCTGTTTACCCTGCAAGACCCAGACAGTTTCATGCTGATCTGATGTTCCCACATACTTTGGGCTACAGTCATGATCTTGGTCTCATTTGAAAGGTAACACTCTCAAGTTTGTTCCCCACCTTTAGGATAAGTACATGAGTTACTGACACAGAGTAACAGAGGCTAGAATGGAGGCGTTTATTTTTGCCTGACTCGTAGATCTCTAAACTGATCTCTGACTCTTGCCGTGTTATGAAGACCACATGTTTCGGAGTATGATGTCTGTCTGAAGGTAAAGCCCCACATATTTGCTGGCGTTTACTCATTCGGTGCTTATGTTGCAAATAAGAGTCATTACTGCCGTGAATAATCATAAAATGGTTTGTGGGAATCGAATCCTGAGATTTCAAGCTGTGTAAAGGTGTATTGCATCACTGCATTGCTGTACGATTTAATGTATGAAAATAAACGGACGTGAATGCTTAGCTGGAATCAAGCTGGTATCGGTACAGTGATCTAGAAAAGGTCAGCTGTCTTTTTGATCATTTTGTGCTACTGCACTGTTTTGCAAATACATGTTGACAAAACACAGATCCACATGTAGAGTCAAGCACTTATATTTTTCGCTGTAAAGATTTTCACTATAAAATATGAACAAAAAAAAACCTGAGTAATTAAAAAAACTGGAATTTACACATTGATATATTGTAGTTTACGTTCTGGTGCACTTATTGGTCGTGTTATAGTGTTTGGTGACTTTATCTTTACCTTGAAGAGTAAAGAATGAGCTGAATGGTCATTGGCTTCAGCTGCAAGTGTTACCACAGGGGAGAGCAGCATTAGGTCCTGTTGGTTCCAGTCTTGAGCAAATACCAAAAACCATAAAACTGGAACCTTCAGTCCTGGTCTGCTGACCAGTGGAAATAGCACAGTTCTAGTTTTCTGGTACCAAAGGTCGGGGTAAGAGGTGAGTGTATTTCAGCACCACAGACAGCGACTAATCCTCTTGCTGTGTCATTGCATTTGTGAGCAAATTGTGGCTGCTTGTAATGTTCATGTAATGCGCTGTAATTTGCGTGCGTAATCAAATTATTGTGGCTGGGCTGAGGTGGGGATCAGCGAGCGTAATTTGGAGCCTGAGCGCCCGTGGCCTTTGAAACTCGACACACTTCACTTTAGCCATGTTATTGACAGATATGCTATATCAGTGCACTCTGCTGTTGTGTTTTTCCTCTTATCTTTTGCCTCAGAAGTCTCTGACACTGCTGACTGTCACCTGGTCCTCACAGCTCCAGGGGAATACGTGACGAGTGCAGAGAAATAGTCTGCTCTTTTGAAATATTGCCCCAGGATTATCACATACTGGCGGAATTAGGACTGTCATGATTACTCGATTTAAAAAAAATCATGACTTAATATTGACATTCTTGATCAATCCGCAGTGATTCGTTATCAGTTTGCATGATGATAATACATATTTTAAATTCTCCTATTGCTGTGTCTTGAAGTGAGAAACACCGCACATGCATGTGTGGATTTTTTTTGCCATATTTTACATATTTTTTAAAGTATTTTGGAATCTTTAAAGGCTATGCATAGTTTATTTTTGTTCAGTCCGTTTTTTTGTTTGTTGTCATTTTAAAATCTTTCTTAATTAGTCATCAAAATAATCTGTAAATGCTCTGTAGATGCTTGCCTTGCCTTTAAATCACATTCAATTGCAACTGAATACCTATTAAAGAGCTCATACCATGGAAAATTAAATTTTTATTGCTTTGTTAAACCAAAAGAGTTTGATGGTGTATAAAGCTGTATAAAGTTTCAAAATGTACCATTAAGCTTTAAAACCAGTCTAAGAATTCATTGTTTTTGTGCTGTCACACCAATATTGTGTACATATAGCATATTTACATATATCAGCCTGTTCAGCCTGCAGCAGTTTAGGTCTGCCCATTCACGCTGTTATAAGTTATAAGCAGAGACTGCTTTGTGAGGAGGTGAAATACAGGGCAGCCAATCAGAACAGAGTAATTTATAATTTATAATTATTACATGCACAGTAACAAAGCTTCTACACAAAAGAGTATTTAAAGGTGGCTATCCAAATAAAGTGGCACCTGAAATACTAATATAATGGACAGTGGTAGCCTAAGAGAGGAGAACACACTATTGTCACGCAGAGGAAGTGAATGAATGCTCGTGTAGCGAGGAAGCATAGGAGATGTTAATGTTTTTTCTCCAGGGTGACACTGTGGATAGCTCCACTTCACGGGTCAGATGTGAGAGGAGCTGTTGGACAGACTGTGTGAGAATAGCGGTGGGTTTGCTGCAGGGGGTATATGACACTGTAACAGAGAGGACAGAGCCCTGTGAAGAATAGCCAGCAGTGTGGATCCTCAGAGATATCTGAGTGTGTGTGTCTACAGTACTGAGCAAAAGTCAGGGTTGCACCCTTTATCTGTTTAATTTCCTGTCTAAACGACGATTCAGTACAAGATATTCAATTTTCAGGAGATATCTCTGAGATTAGATGTAGGATAATCCACTTGCATGAGGAAGGAGACAGGTAAAAGAAAATGAAAGAAAAAACAGTTTCCAAAACTGGAATTTTCAGCCGTACAGTCATCGTCCTACATATTTCAGCACAAACCTGTCAAGCACCCTAAGCTAAACCATGCTGCCACAGAAAGCATGGGAAATGTTTATGGACCATAGGTGCACTTTGTAGTTCTACAATTACAGACTGTAGTCCATCTGTGTCTCTGCATACTTTGTTAGCCCCTGTTTCACCCTGTTCTTCAATGGTTAGGACCCCCACGGGACCACCACAGAGCAGATATTCATCATTGTTGGCTAGATATTTTTGGTTGGATCAGGTCTTGCTTTTACAGATCCCCAAGGCACATGTTTTGTATATCTGGAGCTGCAGTTTCAAAGTGATGCAGATGTTCAAGGAAAGACATTTAATTCACATTTACAGCATTTAGCAGACGCTCTCATCCAGAGCGGCTTACAAAAGTGCTTTGTTGTCTACTCAGAGAAATTATCTTCGCTAGTTACAAATAGGTCGGAGAAAAAACTAGACCTGAGCTCAGATGTTGCTAGAAACAAAAGCCGATGTTGATACCTAGAAAAAAGAAATGGTATTGAATACAATGCAATACAACACATTTCAATAAGTGCAGTAAACTATGTTTCAACAATTCCTTAACTTACTGCTCACTTAAGTGCTGTATAAAGAGATGTGTCTTCAGTCTGTGTTTGAAGACCCCAAGAGACTCTGCTGTCCGGACAACCAGTGGGAGTTCGTTCCACCACCTGGGTGCCAGGACAGAGAAAAGTCTTGAAGCTTGTCTTCCACGCGTCTTGAAGGATGGCAGGTCAAGCCGAGCTGTATTGAAGACTGAAGGGCTCAAGGTACAGTTCAAGTTTTGACCATTGCCATTAGGTGGGCTCGTCCATTTTTGGCTTTGTAGTCAAGCATCAGGGTTTGAAATCTGATGCGTGCAGCTACAGGAAGCTAGTGAAGGGAGCTCAGCAGTGGAGTGACGTGACTGAACTTAGGAAGATTGAAGACGAGCCACGCTGCTGCATCCTGGATGAGTTGTAGGGGCTTGATGGCCTCATAGAAAGTCCAGCCAAGAGCGAGTTGCAGTAGTCAAGCCTTGAGATGACAAAAGACTGAACGAGCACCTGGTGGCCTCTTGAGTGAGAAAGGGTCGAATCATCTGGTTGTTGTACAGGAGAAACCTGCATGACCGAGTTAGGTTCGCGATATGAGCTGAGAACGATAACTGGCCCTCCAGAATCACAACGAGACTTCTTGCATCTTAAGACGGAACCAAGAAAGAGTTCTTGAAAGACGTGGAGAGCGTGAGGAATATCATCGGCCGTAACACAAAGTAGAGATTAGTCCATTTTTTCATTGTGCTGCTAGTAAAGTTTCCACTGTGAATCAAGACAGCAGTTTGGTTTTTGGCACAATTGATTATGGGCTCAGGTCCTTGGGCACACGCCCAGCAATACAGTATGCAAGTTCTGCACACATCCTTCCTCCAAATAGACAAATTGTTAAATCAGTTACTTTACTCAGTAAATTATTTTATAAAAGAGCATGACACATTAGTCTAGTAGACCTTCTGGAAAATGTGTATGAGGCATGAAATGTTTAACTGGTATTTTGTTTGATAGCGGCCATGAATTGGAAAATTTGCATTTTATGAAGTTTTTATTAAGTTTCCTGTTTCATTTTCATCGATTTTCATATCTTATTTCACTGTATTTGCTGCGTAGCACAGGCGCCAGTGCAGTCTGGTTGGAGTTCTCCAGGCTTTCACCATCAGTTTGATATTGTGCTGAAAGTGTTATTCTCCGAAACAGATATCATTCTGTTAAACATTTTATGAAGTAAGTGGAGCTGCTTCATTAAAGTGTACTAATGCATAAATGGCCACGGTGTCCAACAGTGTCAGACTGTTGATAGAAAAGCCCCTCAGTGTGGAGTAAAGCTTTAATGCGGGGGGATGCACTAATAGATACACTCTGAATGAACCTGTGCTGACGCTTCCCCTTTAAAAAACACACAGGTTGTTTTCGTGCATTCTGTGCCAAATTGCCTTTTCCCCTGAGAGTCACACACACACACACACACACACACACACTCCTCCAGATCCCCACACGCATGTGAGCATTGTGTCTGAGACACAAACAGACACGCTGTTTATCTTCTATCTGCTGTTTGTTATGCTGAAGGACGAATGTGTCCCTGCTGTCCCGCAGTTCTAAAGGTAGCGTTTTGATTTCAGACTGATGAGGGCAGAGAGGGAGTTAAATAAGAGCCACTACGTACGTCTTAGATATAGATAGATGTACTTTACTGTTCATTTATACTGATTTGCATGCTTCTATACCAAATAATATGTCAAAATAGTATACCACCAATAGTAATGTGGTAATATGTGCTTTTTGTCACAGCCAGAGGTTCCTAAGTGGTTCTTGGCTTGGATGTACAGTTCTAGAAAAAACCTTTAATTGGTATAGAGTATTTACATTATGTGGAGGCTCATGCTCACATTTACTAATTTGGCATTGTAATTTTTACCCAAATTTTCCCCCTCCAATTCAGTCATTGTTAGTTCCCACTAGATAGGTCCCCCTAGAGCTACTGAAATTTGATTTGTTTTCTTTGCGTGCTGTTATGGCCAATCAAATAATAATGCTTGCAGTCAAGCTCTGTTTTCCTTTCTCAGCCTTCCAAACACTACTTAGAAAACTGTTGCTATCCGCCATTGTCTTAAGCAATGCCAGTGTTTGAACTTGAAGCTCCAGCTGTGATTAAAAGATGTAAGTGGGGTGTTTAAAAGTGAGTTTCCATCGTGTAGAGTATGTCATTTTCTACACGTCCAAGGCCAAAAATACATTTCTGCGAATTTGCCTACAATGCTGTTTTACAGCAGATGCTAATATGGGTTTTTTGAAAACGTCAAAGCAAACTTCTAACATTACTTAAATGCATCGAGTCATCAAAGGCAAGATACAAATGAACTATAAACGTTTTTTTTGTCCTCTGTGCCAGTATGCTTTATCCAATGAAGATTAGGTGTAGGTTTTTAAGTTTGCTGTGTTGTTTCTTCTTGTTTTTGTACATCTCAGCTGTCTCATTTGAACTCAGATATGTTGTCTTCATTGGGCAAAAGTGCCGTGGTGAGTGGTACATGCTTTAAAGTAAAGGGTGTTGCTGTGTTGGTTGTGTTTGTGTGAATCCTGCATTCTGGTTGATTGCTATTATTTTGTAGCACCATAGGGTGGAAGCATTGGAATAGGAAGGGTGATAACATCTCAAGGTTAGGAACAGACTGTAGTCTGATGTTATGACATTGCGGGATGTGGTGCGTTTGGAAATTGGCCTACCCACTTTTTCACAAGCTGACCCAAAAATATATTTCTGCCTATATCACAGCCTTAGGTGCTACTAAGCTGGGAGAATGAAAGAGAGCACATACTTCACATGAATCTTCTTGAACTGCTGCTAACACAATGTCTGGACAGCTAATGGACAGGGGGAGAAGACTAATTGCCAGTTCTGTTACATCAGCTAACACAGATCTGCATTGGCCAGCATTACGCTGAGTGATGGGAGGAGAGGGAGGACTCACGATCTCCTGATGAAAGGACCAATGATTAGAGATTTTTTGACACCAGTATAAACAAAAAAAAGTCAGAAGTGCAGACTTGAACATTACCTTAAGTGTATATTGAAACAATGATAACTCTTCTAGGGTTAAACATGTGAGGGAGCAGTATGTGAACAGTACTTCAGAAATGAAATTGCTAGATAAATGATTGTAGGTAAATTGCTCTGGATTGAGCAATTTGCGCTGATAGAGTAAAGGACACTTGCTATAATGGAATGTGGCTGGACGTTGCTGGACATGGCTGTAATGGGACATGGCTGGTTAAGGGGAGACATTCAGAGCTGGCGGTCATTTCTGACACAGTGGTCCAGCAGATCCAACCCTTAATGCCTTTGGACAGAGCCCTGATGGCTTCCTGACAGGGGCTGCTGGCTTCATGCAATCAGGCCCACTCTGTGGCAGCAGAAGAGCTGCTGGAGTGACGCTGGCTGTCAGCTCACCTCTCTAGCTCCTGTTCACTCAGGACACCTCTGTAGAAGAGACTTTTACATTGACACTAATACCAGCCTGGCCAGGCCAGATCTGTCGTCCTGCACTCATAATGGAGAAGGAGAAGGGGATGAATTCTGAGTTTCATTCAGAGAGTGACTATTATAGCAATACTGGCTGAACAGGAAACACTATCATGGTTAAAATAGCAAAAAATTGTCACTGTCAGTAAAGAATCGTACAATTACTGTATAAAACTATTGGAATACTGAGGAATATAACTATTGAGCATGTAAATTATATTATAGCATATTGTTACAGTTCAAACATAAAAATATGTATCTTCATTTTTTTTTTATTTGTATTTGAATGCGGCAGCTGTCCTTTATATTGTTTGAAAATTTCAATATGAATGGACCAGTAGAAATGCTCCAAAATTGCTTGGAATGAAACATCATTGCATAAACATATGTTAAAATTTCAAAAAGTTTTTGCTGTCTCCTGTAAAGTTCCTATTTTACGGAACCAGCCTTGTGACCGGAAGGTCGCCGGTTCGATCCCCTGAGCTGTGAACAGTACATGACTGAAGTGCCCTTGAGCAAGGCACCCAACCCCTAACTGGTCCCCGTGCACTGTGGATAGGGCTGCCCATCGCCCTGGGCAAGTGTGCCCCCTAGTGTGTGTGTTCACTAGTGTGTATGTGGCGTTTCACCTCATACCTCATACTGAAATTGCCCTACTAAGGGTCAGTTTGCAAATCAAATAAATAAAGCTGCTGGTGTTTTCAGAACAATGACCACCCCGGAGTCCAGGTCTCAGCATCACTGAAAGTGTTGAGCATTACTTGGATTGTGAGAAGCAGAACATGCTAAACAAACCTCTAAGCTCTACTGAACTTGCAGGAACGTATCTCTGTAGATTTCTTGGAAAAACTGAAAGCGAGTCTCCTGAAAAGAATGGAAGCTGTAATAAAGGTGAATATTTTTTGGTTGATATTATTTGAAATAATATTTTGTTTTGAGGCTTCTGTGTAATTTTCTTTTAATGAAATGATTTCTGCCTTTCTTTTGTGACACAAAACTGGCTGTTTTTGACTAGAAAATGAACTCAGGGTGGTCTTATTGCATGTAGTGAATGAACTTCTGATTGATTCTGAGAGAACTGAGGTTCGATGGAGTGCAGAGAAGAAGAGAAGGAAGGGGAGAGAGATAAAGGGAGAGATAGTAGAGTGGAGTGGTGAAGTGAGCAGAGAGGACAGAGGAAGATTGAGAGATATAGAGATCAGACAGACCAAAAAAAGAGAAGAGAGGAGAGAAGGGGAGAATTTGGACAGAGAGAGAAGAGAGAGGGCATTTGAGCCGCTCTGCTCTACTGGCACAGCACGTGGCTTCTGCCATTTGTCGGGATTTGGGCGGGAAAATTGCCCTCGGTGTCTCTCCCAGATGGCGACTTTACCCGAAAAGGCTCAGAGGATACAGCTGGCAGAGAGAGATGGGGGTGGGGGGGCTCTTTTCCCTCTACTCTGCGGTTATGTCTGTGCTGCCCAGTGCACTGTGAGAGCTGGGCATTCTGCCAGTGACGAAGCTAAATCCTCGCTCTTTCCCCTCTCTGGATATCAGCACATCTCTCACTGCTGCTTGTCTGCCTTGCTGCTGCTGCTGTTGACCTATGTGTCATTGGGCTGGTCAGGCTGAGTGCCCGTCTGCTGAGTGTCTCATGGCAGAGGGCAGAGGGAAACTGACTGTCCCCTCCTACAAGCATTTGATGGGTTTCCCCAAAGCACTATGGGTGACATCACATGAAAATTTCCTGAAGCTTGGTGCTTTGTTGGTACGCTATATGCCCAAAAATGTCCAGTTCAATATTCACAATATTCATTTCAATAATGTGAAGAATGTATTTTCAGTAGATAAGCACTGGCAGTAGAATGAGACACTTTTTAGAAGCTGCAAACAAGCCTAGTGTCACACAAGCCAAGTGTCGGCCTGTCCTTGAATTGTGGAGCCGTGGAATCTGTTATGTGGAATGAAGAAGCTCTAGTGAAAACCTTTGGGATGAGTTGAAGTGAAGAAGGTCCACTGAGCACCTTTGTGATGAGTTGGAGTTATGAAGCACCCTTGGGGTAAGTTGGAGTGATTGAAGCCTATTGAACGCCTTTGGGATGAGTTGGAGTGATTGGAGCTTAGTTGAACACCTTTGAGATGAGTTTGAGTGACAAAGCCACATTGAACGCCTTTGGGATGAGTTGGAGTGATTGAAGCTCAGTTGAACACATTTGGGATGAGTCGAAGGGATTGAAACTTAGCCGAACAACTTTGGGGGATGAGTTGGAGTGACAAAGCCTCATTGAAAACCTTTGGGGTGAGTTAAAGTGATTTAAGCCCAGTTGAACACCTTTGGGATAAGTTTGAGTGATTGAAGCTCAGTTGAACACCTTTGGGGTGAGTTGGAGTGACTGAATCCCCACTGAACACTTTTGGGATGAGTTGGAGCAATGAAGCTCCATTGAACACCTTTGGATTTAGTTGGAATGATGAAACAACTTTGGGCATAAGTTGAAGGGACAAAGCCTCATTGAACACCTTTGGGATGAGTCGGAGCGATGAAGCTCCATTGAACACCTTTGGCATGAGTTGGAATGATGAAAAAGCTTTGGGTTGAGTTGGATTGGGGTTTTTGATCCAAAACTAATCATCCAACATCAGTTCCTGACCTCACCAGTGAGACTGAATGCAATCAAATCACAACAGCAGTGTCCCAACATCTTGCATAAAGCCTTGCATAAAGAAGAGTAGAGACTGTTACTGCAGCAAAGAGGAACAAACTCCTTATTAATACTATTAATGCATATTTTGGACATACATTGTCTACATAAACCAGAGTCATTTACACCTATGAATGGCTTATTTTCGTTCTTTTTGTTTCCTTTCAATGAACTCGTTTGTGTTGTCAGGTTGTGAGTTTTTTAACAAAGATATTTTCTTTGCTATCCTCTGCTGCAGTGATTAAAATACAGTGGCATTTTCATGACAGGTTCCTCTATGTTTGGGATAGGCGCAAAAAGCAAGACGCACTCACATAAGTCTAGTGATTATTGTTTGTTTCCCTGGCTCCGAAAGGCTAATCTCCTAAGATGGACACTTTAAAAGGACACAACAACAATTAGGCATACAAATTTAGGGGGTAAAGCCACCCTAGTCTGCAGGGGATGAGCTTGGTGTCATTATTGTGCTTATCGCAGGAGAAACATCTGCTAGGCCGGATGCATCACCACGGGATAACAAGCATTAGCGTCGAGGTAAAGGAGGAGGGAAAGGTTCCTTTACAGCCTGTCTGGGGCGGGACATCCCTATCTCTCCTCTGCCTCTCCTCCCCATTCTTCTCCTGCTGTGACAGGAGAATAGGACAGCTGAATGAATTACAGTCTTTATGAGCTTGCGCTCAGTAATCTCACTACACGAGTCTCTGTGCTCTAAACAGTGGGCTTGGCTCAGGCCTGCTAAAGACGGAGCTTCCAGGGCCGTCCAGGCCCGTCCAGAGACCGAGAGGAGCCTCTGTTGGTTTAATTGGCAGCGGTGTCTTGCGATGCCTGACGCGAGCTCCCCAGAGACGTATGATGTGTAGCGCTGATAGCTTGTTCGAAGCTGAGGGAAAATGTGCAATTGCATTAGACATAAAGCCTGCAGTGCAGTGGCATAGCCACAATCTGATTTTGTGGGTCCTGGTTACAGATAGCAGGCATTAAGTCTCTGGGACATTGCAAGGATGACAACCACCGTCTAGCCTACTTTATTTTAGCGGGTATTAGAAAATGTACCTCTGTTACACCCTTAAATAGACACTTAGGAGTTAGGATCCAGCCTGTGCCGCTGGCCACCAGCAGAGGGTGACGGCGGCGAGGCGACACCAGTTCAGAGAACTCCAATTCCCAGAAGCCCTCGGGCTGATTAGGCCCAATCTGGCACACCTGTGGTCTCCTCTACTTAAGGCCGTGGCAAACAGCAACGCTTTGTCACACTTTTGTAGAGGGGTGACCGGTACTCAGTGTCGGTCGGTACTCAGTGTTGTTCATGAAAAGAAAAGAAAAATTGCCCCGAAAACAATAGAAAGAAGAAAAAGAGGGCTAAAAAAGAATAAATTGCCCCAAAACTACTTAAAAGACAAAAAGAAGGCTTAAACAAGAAACGGTTCCAAGCCAAACAAAAAGTGTTTGTTCTACAAAGAACAAACAGGTGAAACATAAAACTGATCTTCCTCTCATAATCACAGAGGAAGTCTTTTGTTTTCTGATTTATCTTTTATTTTACTTTTCTATCTCAGCCTTTGTTTGAACACACTGTTATTAGCGTCCTCTTTGTCTGCCCTTTCCTTCCATTTTTTCATTCCCATTTATTGACGTGTTTTTCCCGTTTTCGTCTTTGCTTCCCGGTGGCGCAGCGGTAACTCTCGGACGAGCCTGGCTCTGAGCCACCTCAACCCCAACATGCAGAACCACTCCATTTGCACTCCATCACCTCATTAATTCATTTAAGATCCTTTCTCACAGGTTGTCCTCTCTGCACTTGGGTCCACCTCCCTCCCGTCCCGTAACATAAGGCCAAAATAAAAAATTGTCACCATGTCTACATCTGTTGTAAACGTACCTACTTGCATTCTACCGTGCTGCTGCAGTGAGATTTTCAGTTTTGAAGACTAAGAAAACCCCCTTCTGCTGATGTATCTTATAGGTGGGAGGATACATTTCAGCTCCTCTGGGGTCGATTTTTTTTGGGGGCCGGTTGTAAAAAAAGTTCTTATTTTAACTAGCTGGTAATGCAGGAAGAAGCCAGATAGCTGACGCTACTGCTAGGAAGCTGAATGTCTTATTGGAGAATGGATTATGTGAGTGCTAGAAATGACTCATCAGACGATGAGGACAACAAGCTAAAAGCTAAAGTTAGCAAGGCAGCAACCTGGCTATCTGGATATCTTGCCCCAGTTTGGCTCCTCTTTTCTGGTCAAAAGAATAAAAAATGACCGATGTAAGAGTTACACCACTGCTAGCTTTGTTGTATTTGTTAGCCTTTAGATCAGTGGTTAATCTAGCAGTCCGGATTGATGCCACAGGGATTCCCAACGGTTCTATGACGTATGTGTGTAAAGCATGCTGGGTATTGTAGTGAGAGAACATTAATGAATGAAAACATAAAAATGATATAAAATTGTGATTTCTGTCAAACTGATGAGGCTGAGGCATACAAAGCTACAAATGCTACATAATGTGTACTAAAAGCTAGTTTATGCCCATTAAAGAACGTCCATTAAAAGTCAAGTTCTTAAATGATTCTTGGCTTGAATGTATGGTTCAAGGAAAAACATTGAATTGGTTTAGAACCTTATATTATGTGTAGGTTCTTATAAAGGTTTTTTACTCTCGCTCATTAGCAAATTCACAAAATACAGTTCTTTACATAAACATGCACTGAAAGGTTCTTTAGAAAATCAAAAGTGGTTCTACTACAGCATCATTCCAGGAGGCCATGGCAACCAGAGGGGAAAAGCATTTCATAACTCAATAACTTTACACACAATTTCTTACCTTATCAACTGACTGCATACCATAGTGTCTGTAGGCTAATTAAGCAGGGACCGTTTACAGCACTAGGAGTAGATGGAGATTGAGATTGTCTTGTCCAGCAACAGCAGCTCTGCTAATTCCCATTCATGTAAGAGAGATGAGATCTCATTCAGGTGCAGAGTCGCTATGATGATTTTAGTTTTTCTGTAGACCCCCTAGTGGCGATTATGCTGAAATGGACTGTGATGTTTGTGATTTATATCATCAAATATAATATCGTTCACCATAACTCTAACCCTGCACTCTTAGCAAATAGGGTTCTATATAGTAGCAAAAGGTTTTTTGGCTTGTAACAATAGTGGAACCCTTTTTGGTGCTAGTTAATCAGATGAACTGGGACACTGTTGTCTATTGAGCTGCTAGTGAGCATTAAGGGGTGAAAGGGGAGGAATGAGGGCGCCCTGACGTTGCTTTCACACCTAAACTGGAGGCTTCCAGTTTTGTAAATCTTACACATTTCCATCAAAATATATTCCATCAACATTACTGAAGAACAAAATACACAGTTCAACAGGTGGTCCTCCTCCAAAACAAGCAAAAATTGCATTTTGTGGCTACTGTGAAAAGACTTTAATGCTGTTTTATTTGTTTTTTTCCTCTCATGCTGCATGTAGACAAGGTTATAATTATTCTTAAAGGTGTAAAGGTGATGACAGCGAGGCCAATGCATTTCTTTGTGATCTGATCACCTTTGGAGATGGTCAGGGATGCATATAAACACAACACAAAAGCAGTGAGGGACCACCTAATCAGCAGTGTCTGTGGTGTTTGTGAGGATAGACAGCCATGTTTGGGATTTTCTCTTTCATTCATGTTTATTTCTTTTCATCTACAAAGTTGAGTTTCTAGTGGCAGGTCCTGCATTGTTGCTTTCAGTGTTGCTGCAAAAGCCTAAATTTTGCTCTGAAGCGCAGAGAGCTGATGGATCAAGGCTGTCTCTGCTGGGCAGGGGTGATAGATCTTCTCTCTCATGCTTCTCTCTTTGCTTTTGTTCCAGGTTTGTGTCTGGAAGATAAAGGAGCTCCTTCACCCTACAGCTATCGGTGAGTGCTGCATCTTCTGCAGAGTGCTTCCTGCACATAGAGTACAGTCACATAGCATAGCTTTCTTTAGCAGGCATGTTTTTAAGAGTCCTTAAAGAGACTAGATGTTAGTGTCACGACTGTGGTATGATTTTGTGACCTAAAATTTGCGTGTAAATAATGGCTAATCTTTCGGCTAGTGATTTTCACTGAAATGAAATTGTGCCAAAAACCGAAACTGAAAACACAGAGAAGCTTTAAAAGGATCGCACCCCCTCCTGATTACAAATCCCTTGATTACAAATCCCTTGTTTAATGTTCCTTGTAGAAACCATGAAATAATTTCACATGGACACATTTTCACTGTTGACCTGCTGCTGGTCCAACTGTTTGAACTAAGGATGCACAATGATATTTGAATCACCATTAAAATGAATTGTAATGTTTGACACTTTTTTGAGTGCCTGTTTAAAGGGGAATCCCAATGATTTTCTAAATTTCAGAATAATTCAATCTTAATGTGTAATCGAACTCATTCAGAGTGGTTGATGTGATGTGGTTCATTGTAGAGAAATTTACCAACTCTGATTTCTTCACAGTGGTGGTGGTGATAGGAACCAGGGGTCACCGTGAATACAACACAAATATAGCCATTTTATGAACTATCCAAAATCACCAGTGCACCTACACTTGTCTTCTGAGTTTTTATATGTAGTGATGATGATGGCAGAACACTGGTAAATCTGAAAAATACATGTTTTCTTTGGGAACTGTTTCTGCATGTACCCTACATGTACCTCTACACCAAGAATGTATTTTTAAATAGGCCAAAACCTTTTCAACACTATCATGAAACAATGGCTCGGACTTTATGGTTTATTCGAAACAATTTAATGTAATAACTTTCTGTGAGGGAGCTTTTAATAGTGTTAAACTCTTCAGACGTCTGGTTCCTATCAGCACCACAGGACCAGAATTCAGTGGAATTCCCATTTTAATCCTTTTTTTTTTTTTAGTTGCCAAAAGTTTGTCTGAAAACACAGTTTTTGGTGGTCAGGTGCATCACTGTTTTCTGCACCTAATAATAATAATGCTGTTGTTATTTTTACAGGTATCAAACTCGCTTATCTTTTTTGCAACACTTGGCTTTTCAAGTTGCCTTTTTATTTGGAAACCGTTTATTATGAAATAGGATGCCTGTTTTCATTATACAATAACAGACCAATTATATGGCAAAGACATACTGCAGTGTTTAAAGCATTTTCATGTTTTCATAAGCATCCATTCAATTCCAGTGTGATCCTTTTGGTGCTGGCTGGCCCTCTGCTGAGTTGCGTCCTCCGTGCAGTGGAATATTCCTGGTCTTCATTTGATAGAGTTTTTCAATAGGATGATCCTGATGCATTGATAGCTGGCTTATATGTACAAATGTATGTGTGATATATGTGATTTGCACTGGCGCTGGGAGTTTAACCCTCGAACAGTGGCTCTGAAATTGCAACTTCAGCAGCAATCGTGTGATGCAACAAGGATTACACAGCGGCTAAACCAACCAGCATTACACAGGATTTGCGCATGTCCTGTGATGTGCACATATTAATACTGCAGCATTTCTGAGAAATAATAAATGTGCTGAATTGGCACAGATCTGAATAAAATCTGCCTTTAAAATCTAATGTAAACAGTTCCCTCCCCCATACTCCAAATGTGGTCACCCAACTCTACATGGTTTGAAGCAAGTGTGTGATGATTTCGGCACAGTTTGCAAAATGCTATAAGCTGACATGGCTTAATAACTTCGGCGCTGTGCAAAACTCAGAGAACATTTAAGTACGTTATTCATTTTTCAGGAGATATTTCTGAGATTAGACATCAGATAATCCACTTGTGTTAGAAACGAGAAAGTCAAAGGAGAAAAGGAGTTACTAAAAGTTTAAAAAATGATTTAAAGCTACAGAGACAATAGGACTCCTAACAACCACCTGGAAGACCTAGTAGACACCAAAACTGTCCCCATTAGATAAACAGCACTTAAAGCTTTCATCTTTGAGAGAGACTCAGTGTTATGGGTCTGAATGTATGTGTAGCTGTCAAAAAGACATTACTAAGAAAAGGAAATAAGACAAATAAGAAGATTTGCACAAGAACACTAAAACTGGACATCTGATATGTGAAATAAGGTTTTATGCTGATACTCTAAATGTGTAATTGGGATTACTTGAATTGTGAAAATGCAACCAACATCAAAGACTGAACTTTGGAGGTTGAAGATAACTTTAAAAAACTGAAAGTGATCCACCAGAAAAGAACAGAAGCTGCAATAAAGGCTAATAGTGAACATACAAAAATACTGAAAAACTTATATTTAATTATTTAGACTTCTGTGTCACTTAGACCCAAACCTATTTTACTCCTGTCCCCTACCACTTAGACCTTACCCCTGCGTATTGCGCATTCATTCCTAGGGGGTAGGGTGTCCTGATTTTTGCTGAGATAGAAGGGTAGGGCGAAGTGTTAGGGCTACATGGCCCGCCGAAAGGAGGTTTCTCAGAAGCACACTCCAAAGGAGTGTTATGAGAAAAAAAAGAAAAACCAGCAAGATGGAGCGAAAGCGACCAAAAAACCCACAAATGTGAGAATTTTCTCTGTTAAATACGATAACCATTGTATTTTCTTAGTTTAATGTCATTTCAGTGTATTATGGTACTTTTTTTTTATACCAAGAATAAAAAATCGCTAGTAGTTTGCTGATGTCTCGGTAGGTAGCTAGCTCAATTTCCTGTTCCACCTAAAAGGTGCAGCAGTTACATTCTGGCGCCTCAGGCATCAGAAATGCTGCACCATTTAAGGTGGAATGGAAAAATTTGAACAAGAAGCTGGCGATTAGCTGAATTCAGCTTCATATCAACAAAAAATTAGGGGTGGGCGATAATAAATAATCGTCTCATCCCCCTCTTTGAAGGCATATGATTGATCCTAAATGTAACTAAAGCTCAGCAGCAAGGCTGCTGAACTTTACCCTCCTCTGCTATCACTGCAGACTGGCAGGGTCACCTACAGAGCACCACCTGTTAATGAAGTAAGGTTCTTTTTTCATTTGAGAGTTGTCCCGTCTCATAGGGGAAGATTTCAACCACTAGCCCTTGTAACTTCCAAGTGGCAAGATGACACTCGAAAACAAGTGGTAGGGGTAAAAATAAGAAATGGGATTTGGCCTTTCTGTTAACCCCTTATGGCTGTACAGGCAGGTCCAAAGTTTTACTACACACTTCTGTAACCTAAGAATAACAGCCAGTTTGCATTGTATTCCATCTAGTTACTGAATAATAAGCCTTTGTAGTTAATAAGCCTGGGATTTTAAGGGGTTAAATATGCTTCTGCTTTTTTCTGCTTACTTGTCCTGGTGCTGAAAAATGAATAATTTAAAGTCAGTGTCATTTTTACTAGAAATTAGTCTCATAGTGGAAAATTAGGGAAGAAAACATCAAACATGTCTTAGCAAATTGACCTCATTTGGAGTAACAGGGAAACTTGTAAATTGGTTGCTAAACCGTTCCTTTAATATTCATGGGTAGGAGAGTGGCTGGAGTTGTTTGTAGACATCACAGATGAATTTGGAATCATCTGCGAGGTTTCGACTGCAGAGTGTCTGCTTTTTGTTAGCAGACGTTTCAGCTCTTGTACTGACTTTAATGAAATGAATGAAACTTAATGAAAGCTGCTCAGTGCGTTTGAAGCTGGAACAATGATATCAAACCAAAGTGCTGTAAGGCTTTGTAGCACCACAGCTTCTCCCGGCAGACTGCACTGTGAAATTGAACAAATCTATTCCGCTCTCTGCTTTGGCGTATAGATCGTACAGCGAGGTGTACAGATGCGGTGACGGCTGGGTGGGGAAGAGCCACACGTGGTCGTATTCGCTCAGAAAGAGCACACGGACGGGGCAGAGGGCGGAGCATGTTGGTGGGATTTCTTTGAAGATGGGGAGGGTGGAGGAAGAGGAGAGAAAAACAACAGCTGAGCTGCTCACCTCTCCCAGCCCTTCTTCATCACTTATTCATCCTCTGCTTCACGTTAATATTCACAGCAGCGGTTCAAGTCGCAGTCCTAGCATCCTCATGATGTGCGCTGCACGTTTTTGCGGTTTTCCCTGCTGTAATGCACCTGTTTCAGCTCATCAGACGATTATAAAGCCCTCTGAGAGTCGGGTCAGGTGAGGAAAAAAACAGAGAAATCGGCAGAGCATGGGGTCTCCACCACTGGGACTGATTTATGTAGCAGATGTTCTGAATAAGGCTGTGTTTTCAGTGCTGTAGAAAGATGGGATGTGTGCAACTGTCACTCAGTTTGAGTGGCGTAGAACTAGGCCTGCCACAATCCTCAGGTTTATCTGACAAGTAATTGTCATGTAATTAATTGTAATTAACCATGTAATTGTATATTTTATTTTAGATTTTGATTGTAAGTGTCTATTATAGGACATGCATAAAGTGGCCAGATTGGCAGATCTTGCTTCCCACACTATATGGTCAAAAGCATGTGGATATCTGACCCTCTATATGAGCTTGTTGGAAGTCCATGTGTTTACTAAAGGACAAATAAAGTGGCCAAATCGGCAGATAAACCATCTTGCTACCCAGACTATATGGTCAAATGTTTGTGGACATCTGACCGCTACACCTATATGAGCTTGTTGGAAGTCCTGTTCCAAAACCATGGGTATAAATATGAAGTTGCCCCCCTCTATATCAGCCTCCACTCCTCTGGAAGAGCTTTCTACAAGATTTTGGAGTGTGTCTGTGGAAATTCAGTCAAAAGAGCATTTGTGAGGTCAGGCACTGATGTTGGACCACAGAGACTGGCTCGCAGTTGAGGTTCCAGTTCATCTCAAAGGTGTTCAGTGGGGTTGAGATCAGGATTCTTTGTAGGCCACTGGAGTTCCTCCTCACCAGACTTATCAAGCCATGTCTTTATGGAGCTTGCATTGAGCACAGGGGCACAGTCGAAAAGGAAAGGGTCTTCCCGAAACTGCTGCCACAGTTGGAAGCACATAATTGTCTAAAATGTCATTGTATGCTGTAGAATTAACATCACCCTTCACCGGAACTAAAGAGCCCTGGACCATTATCCCTCCTCCACCAAACTTTACTTGATTGCACCAAGCTTTCTGGTAGTTAGCATTCTCCTGGCATCAGCCAATCCCCAATTCATCCATCAGACTGCCAGATAGTGAAGCATGATTCATCACTCCAGAGAATACTGCGCCAGAGTCCAGTGGTGGTGTGCTTTACACCACTCCAGCCGACATTTGGCATTGCACATGGTGATCTTAGGCTTGTGTGCAGCATATTTTTCCTGAAATCAATGAATGTGGAGTTTAATAGGGTGTAAATAGGGAGTTTGCCCCGCTTTGTTGCAGTCCTCTGCTCTTCTGGGAAGGCTTTACACTAGATGTTGGAACATTGCTGTAAGGATTTTTTTTTGCATTCAGCCACAAGAGCATTAGTGAGGTTGACTACTGATGTTGGAAGATTAGTTGTGGATCACTCCATCTCGTCCAAAAAGTATTGGATGGAGCTCCATTACTCCAGAGAACGCAGTTCTAGTGCTCCACAACCCAATACCAGGGGGCTTTAAACCCCTCTATGACATATTGGGCATAGTGACCTTAGGCTCATGAGCTTTGCTGTTCCGGTCAATGCTTTTCTCTGTGGATTATACAAGCTGTGTGTGTGGAATTGAACGCCTGTATCAGACGTGGATGCACCTTAAAATAGCTGAATTCACTCTTTAGGAGGGCTGTCGAGATACTTTTGGACAGTATGACTACACAAAAACATCAGTTTGCCTGAACTTCAAAGTCAAATCATACTACTGGTCAGATGTTCAGATTGTTTGAATAGAACTAAAGAAAGCACTGTTGAGGTCACAGGTCACAGGTACAGGCCTTTCTGTCCACTGAAAACTGTGATGCACTGAATTTACTTGATTCAAACATGTACTTTATTTCTATATGAATAAACTGTATGACATCAACATTGTCTTTGAGTTTTGCAATACATGTAAAAAGCTCAGTTTAACCGTCTGAGGTCCATTATTGTGCCTGCACATCAAATTTAATGTTTCTATATCTGTTTTTCTATCTTTGTGATAAGACAGCACATAAATACAGTTCAAACATTTCCGGAATTTGTAGAGTCACCCTTTCCATCCCATCATATCATGAGATTGTATATGGAGTTATGAGGCAATGAAGAGGGGCTGAGATACACGTCATCTGTCTCTCACTGTGTGTAATTGGTGGATTTATGTGTCTGTCCTCAATTTGTGTGAAACTGACAAGTGGACACTCTGGAAATCACTAAGGACTGACCCTTCACGCCGGAAACCCTTCTTTCTTTATTCAGTCCACGTCGGAGACACGTGTGAAATGGCGTGCAGAGAGTTTACAGCTGCTGAAGTTGCCGCAGCAGTTTTGGAAAGTAGTGATGAGGACAGCAGCGCATTTTGATGAAATGGGTATCATGTTATATGCAAGAGCCTTTAAAGGAGAATTTAGGATGATATGCAAAAATTGAGAAAATGCCCTCAGACCCCAGAAGGTTAATGCAGTTTAATATGTGCCTCTTATTGTGCCATACGCACATATAGGTACTGTATTTCTGCTTCTAAATGATGCTGTGTTTTCACTGTCATCATTTACTCGAAGAAAAAGAAAGCAACTTTCCAATTTGTGAGTGGGAGCAGCTGTAAGACGGTGTTAGAGTAGGGCATTTCCACAGGAGCAGGATGTAATTTTTTGAAAGAGCACAGTCAGGATTAATGTTGCTTTTCCTGTGTTCATTGCTTGTGCTGATCTGTCTTTACCCAGAATCCTGGGTGTTAGAGTTTAATTGAATTGGGACAGATGTGGTGGCTGCAGGTCTGCAGGGAGTGTAAGGTCACCACCACACTTTTATGACATCACAGTCAAATAAAAGTTTTATATGATATCACAGAGCTGATGTTCTAGAGATGACACCGATCCGATACCCAGTACCAGTATGAAAACACAGGTGCTGGACCAAATCTAGCATGAAATACATGTAGCAGTATGTATATGCAATATGTAGCACAATATAAAGTGAACTAAAATAGGTCACATGATAAAAGTAGTCTCATTAATAATAATAATAATAATAATAATAAGAAGAAGAAGACGAAGAATTATTTCTTCGTTATGTAAATAGTAACACTCCTTCTTTTCCCTTTTTTGGGACCAGTACTTTTTGTTACTACAGCCTGTTTGTTTTTATGTCGCCACTCATCCTCAGTTCCATTTTGCACTTTGTAGCTGGTCTCTAAAATAGTATTTCACAGTTTGCTTTGTCTAACAGAGGCAGCTCATTATTCCACGATTGCTAAATTTAACTGCTCTTCAGTGCCTGTTGGATGGGTTTTATGAGCTAATTAGTCATTTCTCACCTTGCACAACAGGTAACGTCATATGTTTTTTGTCTAATAGAACGCAAAAAAGCAGTGCAAAAGAAACCATTGCAAAGTAGTAATCTGCCCCTTGCAGCGTGGCCAATGCTGTGAGGGCAATGCTGCTCTTCATCACTCTTGCACAGTGACTCAGTCTCATACCGGACCCCGCTGCCTTGCTCTGTTCACACTGCATCACTCATGCTAAAGATCCACTCTTCCACAGCTGCTGCTTTAAACAAAACAGTGAATCCTAACTCAGCAAAAAGGGAAATACGAAGACAAAGAAAAGACAATGTTGGTTCATACACTGAGAAAATGGACCAGTAAATAACGCTCAGTATGCTCAGTACTTCGCAAAGACCAAACATGACAAGCACGTATTTATACAGAGGCTTGAAATGAGGAACAGGTTTAAACAGTTAGTAAACAGGTGACTTGGAGTGAGGAAGTGGATTGTGATTGGTAAAGGCGGTCTGAGTAGGCATCATGTGATCCCCTGAGGGGTTCTGGGAATTGCAGTTCATGTACTCGACAGAGTCGGCCGGTGAGATGGAGTAGAAGCTTGAGTAGACTGATAAATCAGTGTGATGATCAGTTATTAATCTCAGTGCTATTGAGCTCTGCTAAAGCCTGAGTAGACTTTTTGAGAGGCATGACTGAACCAAACAGCCTCCTTGGTAGTGAACATGTTCACGAGTGATAAGCTTAGTATCTGTGTTATTCTGGACTCATGCATGCATTTTATGGCAAGTAATGTACATGCCAGTAACTGAAAATCACACAGCTGCTCACTTTATAGTCAAATTTGCAAGATTTGCAAGAATTCCTCACATATCTCATCAATATTATTCTGTAAATGTAAAGTGTATTGTTATCACTACTTTTTGAACGTGTTCTGCTCAACACTGGCTATGATTACTACTAAAATTGGCACCAGTAGCGTTCTGTTTTAAAGAGAAGTATCATATCAGGATCAGCTGTTAGTCAGGGTTATTCCATCTTTATTGGTATCAGAAAAGAAAAGTGGTATCGTGGCATCTCTAGTTTAAATGTAGAGCTGAAATGCAGTCATATTTAACGCACTTATTGCGAGTTAGATGATACAGTCAGTGTTGCCACGTCTGCAGTTTTCATGTGGAACTGGTCTGTTTTTACCTGTGTATTCGCCGGAGGATTTTACAGCCTAATCAAAGGAGGAGTGTGTGTGTGTGTGTGTGTGTGTGTGTGTGTGTGTGTGTGTGTGTGTGGGTTTTTTTTTTTTAATAATTTTGCTGGCTGGCTGCTACTGATTGCTCCATCCATGATTTCTAATAGCTCACACTTTGGAAGCAGCAGGCAACTTGGAGAGGAAATTAATGCATGCATTTGAAATATACTGTCTGCAGTACACACCCAGACACTGAACGCTGGGGTCAGAGTAGGCTGTCTTCATCCTGTCATGCGGAGCCAGACTGAATCTGTTCTCTCCAGCCGAGCGAGCTTTGATTATGCACAGAAGTAAATGGGAATTTTCGAGGCTATGCTATAGAACGTATTAGATCTGCCTGTCACTTGTCAAATTTGAAACGGCTTCGCTAAGCTAAACTAATTGTTTGTCTTTTCACTTCAAGCTACCTTGTGGCGTTGTAGTGAGAGCTGAGTAATTGTTGGAAGTACTTACGTGTTGTTCCTGATGACGATATTTTGCTTCACGTACACATCCGTGTTCTTTCGCCTCTTTTCTGCGAGGCACAGCAACATTACAGCTGAAAGTTTTGATGAAATGAGTCGCTGTCCTTCCTCTTACAAATCAAATCCTAATGGAAACATTTGCATAGAGATTGTGATGTGAATGTGCGAACGGTTCTCATTTCCTTCTGTGGTTTCTCAGGCATTTTTTCTGTCTCTTTCTCTGATAGATGGAAGGCAATAACGCGGGATGTCGACTGCGCAGCCCTGCCTGTGTTTAAAGAGACAGTCAGGTCATTATGGAAAGATGTAGTGGGGGAATTAAAATGTAATTATCTTTTGTAACCCAAGGTATTTCTATACTGTTTATTAATCGTAAGTAGCTGGCTACCTTACTGCTATATTTTAATGCGGTATACTGAAATGTAGATGTCCTACACAATTACATCTTTCAGTCTTTGCATTGACCTGTCCATGCTCCACCCACAAATGCGATCATAGCAACTGTTGCCAGGTTGGACAAGCTTTACAGAACATTGGCAAAAATCCCATTCAACCTAATGACACTTTATTTAAAGGCTGCCCACATAGAGACTCACCTATAAGCATATTTATCAAGCAGTACTTTAATATCGAACAGCATATGCCAGTAATCACAAGCTGACAAGATGTTTTAGGAAGTATATGATATTGTGTTGACATAATTGGCCTTATGTCACTAAAGCAGGGCTCGGCACACATTCTGGAGCTGCATGCGGCTCTTTTACTGCTCTGTTGTGTCTCCACAGCAGAATTAGATTATTAGGTGAAAGTAAAATAATCCTTCTTTGCAGTAAAATAAAGCTGTGCTGGTCGTTCAACACAGTTTTCACAATAAATGGTCTTAAATGCTGGAGTTAATTTAGCCTATATCTGCTAATTCACATCGGCCACATCGCAACACAGACAACAATCTTGCCTATCTAGTAGCAAGAAAAAAGGCAAAGAGAAAGCTTTAAAATGAACATGGATCATTCAGAGACTAATAGACTTATTTGCATTTATAAGCTCTCCACCTGGTTTCCTGATACATTTAATCTGCAGCCAGAAACTGTCAAACACTAAAGTCACAAGGCTGAGGTCAGTTTCTCGTTCACCAGCTTCTTGTTCGAATTGTCCCGTCCCACCTTAAATGGTGCAGCGGTTACATTCTAGCGCCTCAGACACCATTTAAGGTGGAACGGGAAAATTCAAACAAGAAGCTGGCGAATGAGAAGCTGACTCATAAAAAATCAAACATTGAGAGACATTTTACAAGAAACTACTTCAATTTTGCAGAAAAGTTTCCTGCTGGAGATGTGAGAAAAGCAGTTATAGCTGAGCTAAAGCTTAAAGCAGAGCAAAGTAAGTCTATATTTTCGTTTATAGACTGTTATATTTTTTAGCCTATACCATCACATATGAGAAATAATTACAGCCAAGATGCACATAAAATGTTGTGGCTCCCAGGGTGGTTTGATTTTTGTTGAAAGGACAGAATGGCTCTTCTTAACATTTTGTCGCACTAAAGTGATAAAGGCATTTGTTCCATTTATAACACTGAAGCGTCATTCCCGAGTGATAGATGTTATAAAGCAGAGGCCTAGGTAAGAGCACCATATGTATGAAGGTCTCATTAATACAAACTATACTTTTGTACTTTAACTCAAGTAGAAACATATAGAACTGATTAATGACTTGGTTTTATTTAGGCCTCAGTCTTAGCTTAGTCTCTCTCTGTTACTTGGGAATGATGCTTCATAACAGTGTTATAATAATGGAACAAACAACAAATGGCCCCTAATGTCAGTACAATATCACTTACATCTTAAAACATCTTAGGTCATCTTATGATTACTGGCATAAGCTGTTCTTAAATACTTTAGTAGTACTTTGTAAATGCATAATTTAGTGCCTATGCTTGTGTTATATACCTTTAAAGTAAGTGTTATTGAGAAATTGAAGTTTCGAGTGCTAAAATTACTTCAGTTACACAACAAAACAAGTGCATCCAATAAAAATGCATGTATTTTGGCAAAAACTGTGCTGCAGTTTCTAATTAGTGTGAGGTGGGATTATTGTCAGTGGTCTGTAAAGCTTGTCTTAGCTCCTAATTTGTGAGCTGAGACTGGACAGGACAATTTCTGCAACTAAAATGCTCCAGAAAGCAATTTTGGTGCAGAAATCAGATTCTTTTTTGCTTTTCCTTTCCTCTGTTTATTTCATGATTGCTGTTGACCAATCTCATGACTGATTGAACACCAAAGAGGATTAGTGGTTGAAAGGGAAGAGGATCCGATTCAGGAGCTGTTCGCTTAGTTTGTACCACCAAAAATGGCAGTTTTATTGCCTTCCAGAAGCCAGTGAAGTCAGATAGCATTGTCAACCAGCTTCACACCCCAGCCCACACACCGCATCTGAACTGAGCCCCGTAATCTCTCTCCAAATAGTCACCATCCGTCTGCTTTAGGACGATAGAGAAGCCATAATGGCAGGCAACACGGACCCACGTCCTCCATCCTCCTGCACACCAACATCGTTCCCCCGGTCCATCCATGCTGCAGCACTTCAACACACATTTTTGGAGAATTTTTGTACAATTTTCTCCCAATTAAGTCATTTATGACAGTCATTTTTAAATGATTTTACCCAGTTTTCATCCAAATTAGGTCATTTCTGACTGCACTTACTTTCTTGGACGTTTGCTCAATTTTCCCCCAATTACATCATTTCCGACAGACATTCTTCTTGGATTTTTATCCAATTTTCTCCCAATTAAGTCATTTCCACCAGGCATTTTTCATAGATTGTTCCCCAATTTTTTTCAACTGAAATTATTTTTAGTGGATTCTTTCACCCAATGTAATATTTTTCAATGGGCAGTTGGATTGGATTTTCAAATGACTGCCAGTTTTCTGACAGCCAGTTTTCTTTTTCTCCATTTGTACTCAGTTTTCTCTCAACTTATCAATTCCCTGATGGGTGTAATTTGACAGTTAGAATCAATACGGTCTTTCCAACTGTTTAGACACGGACTTTGTGCTCCTTAAAAGGCCCGTAAAGGGATGTGTAAAGCATGGATCTGGCTATTTAATGCCTTGCAGCTGGGAAAAGCCCCGGTGTAAACTGATGATATGAGCATGATAAGCTCCTAATCCTCCATGCGTTTGGTGCGGAGTGATCAGATTGGGTGTGAAGAGAAGAAGAGCAGAGTTTGTTGCCTGTCATCAAATATCCTCTTAAATGCATAAAGAATCGATTCCTCCGAAGCAGCCTTATCGGGATTGCCTTAAAGCCAAAAAGTGGCCATAAGCTTCTGCCTCACTGCTGCTATGTAATCAAAGTTTGCAGCGTTTGGGGCGTCTCTCACAGATGCACTGCTGTTGGACATCACTGTCAGGGTTGGTTCACTTACTTGAAAAAAGTAGCATAATCCATTACAGATGACTTATGACTTCTGTCACATTGCTGTGGGATTACCGTCCTGATTACTACCTGGAAAAAGTCATGCATTGTGCCTAATTAATATTAAGTATAAGTATTCTTATTAAGGTGGTAACTGCGCCACTCTGTCACAGGTATTTACATTACTGAAGTAATTAAAATGCTGGACTATCTGTTCGTTATCTTAGCATTCAGTTCTCTATTTAGTAGGGGTGGGAATCTCTAGGTACCTCACGATTCGATTCGATTACGATTCAGAGGGCTGCGATGCGATTATCGATGCATCTCGATGCATCTTTTTTTTCTATATAGCATTTATATTTTCTCACTGTGTGAGGTCAGGTTTCGAGTTCAAGTTTCAAGTTTATTTGTCATTTGCACAACATGTCAGGACATTTATGCATTGAAATGCTTGTGGTGAGGCTCAGCTAATCACTCTACAGAAAGTAAATAAGTAAAAATAAAAATACAAGAAAAAACAACTGAAATATATAAAATATACACAGAATATAGAGACAATATACATTCTAAAGTGACTAAGTAACTCTGTGTTATTGTTATTTAAAGTGACTTGGTACTTTTGAAGCAAAGTATTTGTAATGATCCATAATGAATTTACTTCCAATATCTTTTTTAATAAAACAGATGAAACTAATGTGGCAAGTCAACTAGAAGGCTCTCATTCAGTGCTCTTGTTTGGAGCACGAGAAGCTGCTGCTACTCATCTGCGATAAAATGCGCAGTTACGGTGAAATAAGATCCAGTGGTGATGGATGTCCACGCAGCACGTTACAGCTATTCTACCCGTTTTCTTTAGTGATTTTATAACTTCGGTTTTGGTCTCGTTGTAGAGACGGGGGGAATCGTTGTGTCAGTAAAGTATCCCTGAGACGAGTCGTGTGCAACATAGCGCGAAAAGCCCTGTTTCGCAACGACTGAGCTCCGGCGTGCAGACTGCAGGTCACATAGCAGCGATACGTTATTCACATTTATAAGCAGCGCAGTTGGTTTCCTGGTGCGTTAAATCTGCAACGAGAGACTGTCAAACACTAAACAGTGGCGAAGATGAAGTCGCTTCTCTTTCGAATTCTCCCGTTCCACCTTAAATGGTGCCGCATTTACATTCGGCGCCTCAGTCAGAATTTAAGGTGGAACGGGTAAATTCGAACAAGAAGCTGGAGAATAAGAAGCGACTTGAGCCTCGTAAAACGGTCGAACGTTGAGAGACATTTAACTGATCTACTTCTGAGAAAGTTTTCTGGCGGAGATGGGAGGAAAGCGGCTACAGCTGAGCTAAAGCTTAAAGCAGAGCGAAGTAAATCTGTTTTCGTTTATATTGTTTAGCCTAAACTAGGACATCATCACACACTGAGACATACTGCACATTAAGTGTTGTGGCTCCCAAGGTGGTTTGATTTTTGTTGAAAGGTCAAAATGGCTCTTCTTATCATTTGAGTTGTGACTCCTGATCTAACCTGGCTTTAACCTACCACTTAGCCCTCGACCCTCTGTTTTGTACGACACAAACACAAAAATTGCTAATAGCATGCTGATGTCTCGGTAGGTAGCTAGCTCACTTTTCTCATTCAACCTTAAATAGTCCAGCAGTTCTGACACCTGAAGTGCCAGAATGTAAGTGCTGCACCATTTAAGGTGGAACGGGAAAATTTGAACAAGAAGCTGGCGAATATCTGACTTCAGCTTCTTATCAGGGGTGGGTAATAATAAATAATTGTCCCCCTCTTTGAAGGCATATGATACCTTAAATGTAACTAAAGTCCAGCAGTGAGGAGCTGAACTTTACCCTCCTCTGCTGTCACTGCAGACTGGCAGGGTCGCCTACAGAGCAGCGCTAGTAGCTGTTAATGAAGCAATGTTCTTTTTATTTGAGGGTCCCATTTCATAGGGGAAGATTTCAACCACCACCCCTTGTAACTCACCCTCACTCCAAGGGGTTAGGGTGACACTCGAAAACAAGGGGTAGGGCTAAAAAGAAGAAATGGGATTGGGCCTAAAACTGTAGAGCTCAGAGCCTCAAATCTGTTTTTTGTGGAGAGTGCTAGAGGTGGTGCTAGAGGTGGTGCTAGAGGAGGTGAACACCAGCACTGCTGCCGTCACAGGCGCTCTCTGGCAGACGACTCCAGTGAGGAGGGAAAAGTTAACTTTAGCCACTTTAGCCAGCAGCTCTTTTGGCTTGCATCACCCTCAGTGCTGCTTTCTATGATAAAAACAGTGAACTAGCCAAATAACCTGAAAAAATAAACAGACAACCAAAAAAAGCTGCATTTGAAGGAGATGGCTAAAATTGGACATTCTATCATTGCAATGCATAGCGTGCGAGCAGCTGGGCTTCAGTCTGACTATTAATACATCGTTGCTGCTAGGGCTGCATGATATGGAGATAGAATATGATGTTTGATGAAGCTGCTGGATATGATGTTGATTTTTTTTGGGCTACATTCCGGCCAATCCAATTATGTCACTTTGGTGCTGCACATGTGAGATAATTTGCAGCCCTAAAACTAACTACAGAACTCAGAGCCTCAAACCTGTTTGTTCTACAGAGTTCTGGCGGTGCTGAAGGAGGGGAACACTGATGCTGCTGCCATCATAGGCGCTCACAGGCAGACGACTCCAGCGAGGAGGGGAAAAGTTGACTTTAGCCACTTTAGCCAGCAGCTTATGGCTGCATAATATAGAGAAATGCAATGTTTGGATATCGTGATGGTGACTATTTGGGCTAACGATTTCACTTGTGTTGATTATGTCTATTTATGCCACTTTGGTGCTGGATGTGAGAGATAATTTGATTCATTCTGTCACTGTGGCCCTTAACAGTGGCTGCGTTTTATGCAAAGATTTTCACCAATCCGGTTGAATAGATTCTCATTACAGATTAAGACTGAGGTGTTTATGCTCACTCTACTCAACAATCTAATGGAAAATCTCTGTTTACATGCTCACTACAAGTAATCCGATCCTACATGCGTAGAGCACCACTTAGTGTAGACGTACCATGACAACTGGCTTTACGTTTGTCCAGTCAGAGTGAGATGAGCAGCAGTGAGCAGTGCTTGTGTTTCTAATTACTTTAAAATGATGTCAGACTCAGTAAAACATCCTTCACATGTCCTTATTAGAGAAGGCCGAGAGGAAGACGTCGTGTTCTGAGACACATAAGCTGGACGTCCGTCCCACCACCGTCTTTTAAAGCTCAGAGCATAAACTTCGTCTCCTCTGCAGACCAGTATCTGCTCCGCCATGTTGAACAGTATAAACTTTCCCTATGACGTGACGCACATGATCAGAACGTACTTAAACTTTCAGATTGGGAATGTAATCAGAAACAGGCGTTTACATGGTTATTATTCTTCTATTTAACGGATTATTTACAGGACCTCGTTCAATCGGATAGAAATTGTATTTTGCCTAGTCTATTCTGATTGAAGTGTACACATGGACATATTCTATTCTGCTTGAGCTATTAGTTGGATTATTAACGGATTATCTACTGCATGAAAACGTGGCTAATATGCTTGTCGCAGAAACTCATATTCTGATGATAACAATAAAAATTTGATTTATCGTGCCGTCCTTTTTGCTCCCATTGGATATATTTTAAACTGCAGTGGTGAGCGTGCTTAAAATCATGGTTAAACACAAAACAAAGATTACTGTTTTTAATTCTGAGAATGAATATTCTCAAGTACTCATTCAGGAATATCACAGATTCTAAGATTGCTGTTTGTTCAGCCCTGTATTATTGTAACACATTACTTTTGGTACCGTGTGCCCCGACACTGCTCACTGTGCTTGTCGCCGCTCATCTGCTCTGTGTACTCTAACAGGGGCATGATGCTGTGTGTGAGTGCGATAATCAAGTGCAATTTGTGTGTGTATATGTGTTGGTCTGTATGCATGCTGTAGCTTCCTCTCATATTCTCCTTGTTCAAAGTCATTTAGGTAATTTAGTTGTGCCCAAGTCTCAAATGTTGTTCCAGATTAATCAGATCCCAGAGGAACGCAGTGCACAAACAGCACAATAATTTGATATTTCACACCATGAAAATTGTTTCTTTTTTCTTTCTGTGGAAGCTACGGCTGTTAAAGATTATTGTTGTGATGGCAGTCGCAGCTGATAGGAACCGTGTCTCTGCTGAGTTGTTTCCTATTTGGATGCAAGCGTCCGTGTAAGTGTCCGTGCGGCTGTAGCTGCTCTTACCTGCGTATATAGGTGAGGAAATAAACCTGAAGTTATTTTAAGGCAAAACATTTTTGGGCATATTGCTTTTGCTTTGTTTCGCATATGCTTTTTGTTTTTTAATCCCATGATGTTTCTTTGGATCTGGTTGTATTACTAGAATGAATTATCTGACCGCTGTCCAGATTGGCAGATGGCAGCCTATCATTAGGATTTAGTAGTGCTGGATTTGGAATGGGAGTGCGTAATCCTGAGGGTCTATGTGATGTAATCAGTCATCATGATAATCCACAGACTACAGCAGGAATAAACTGCGTGTTTACAGGACGTCAGAAGCCCAATTCACACTCAGCTGAGATCAGATGAGATGAGATGGTTTTAGAATGATTTCAAAGGCAGTTTGATCCGTCTGAGCTCTCTAGATGCCAGAGGTTGCCATAGAAATTGAGAGCTATTTGTTTAATGCTATTTAAAGATATTTACATAACTAATTACATATTTGCACGATTAACTACATTTTATATTCAATTTATATGCCGTTCACGTCTGCATGTCTGCCTTTATTACATTTGTATTTATGTCAAAAATGAAAAAAATGTAAAGGGTGTTTTTCACACAACAGTAACTTTTCATCAAGTTCATATCATAAAATATTTCTTCTACATAAAAAACACAAATGTGCTATGGATTGAAAGTTTAGAATCTGCACTTTGCAAATCATTTTTCCTCTTATTTCAATGAGCTACATGTGAGAGAGATAATTTTAGTAATATAAATGACACTTTTTATTGTTATCTTATACCTTTTTTGCACGCTTATTCCTGCTGCTACCCTGTAAGAATGAGTAGGACTCATTTAATATGAAATTTTAATTTAATTTAATTTGTTTATTTACAAGACCACATCTAACTCTTATGTTGCGCCAAAAGCTATGTCAGTACTAAAATCACCCCCTTGTGGACAATCATCTGCTTGCTAAACATGAATGAGTGAGTTACATATGATACGTATATACGTATAATTTTTATCATTCAGCACCCCACCCTGGCCCACCCTTCCTTGCAGTGGAAACACATACACACACATTTATTATAATGCAATGTAAGAAATGAATACAAATAAATCAATTTTATAAAAAAACAAAAAAGACACAATAATAGGTAAGAATACTATGATTAAGGATAGTGATGCTGTCTGGATCCTAAAAGCACAAAGCATATCACTGTTGTCGGAAGAAAACCTTGTATCTCCAGAATGGTAACTTTACAGGAGAAGTAAAAAACACAAGTTTACTTTTAATGTAAGTCAATGGAACCAGACGTTTCAAGTCATTTTGGCCCATTTCTTTTGGTCCATTCTTCATGAAATTTACACACATATAAAGGGCAACAGTTTCAAATTATGTGAAAAACTGAAAAACGTCAAAAATGGAGATACAGGGTTTCTTCCAACAACAGCGATATATTACAGCATTAGGATTCACTTTTTTCTTGTTTTTTTCCTCTCATAGACAGTCAGCGCTTAAAAAAACGAGTAAAAAATGCACAGTTACATGTGTTTGTAAAGTTGCTGCAGAGTTGTTGGTTTATGAGGTCTACCAACCTTGTATCTACACTCATTGGCCATTTTATCAGAAACATCTACCACATATTATTTGTGTAAGTGTACACAGTGTGTAAAATGTCCAGCAATGCTGTTGTACCAGCTCAGCTTACACTAACATACCACTACTGTGCTGGTATACTAAGAATGGGCCAACCTCAGATAATATCTGGTCAGCTATGGTCCTGTGTTGGATGAAAGGGGTAGTAGGGCGTTGATAAATTGTGCCAGTGTATGAGCTGCAGTTTGTTTTTGTAAACCTCTACTGCATCTGTGCATCTGTATGGTAGGAGTTTCTGAAAATATGGCCAATGCATGAGGATACAAAGTAGAGGTACCTATAAAGTCGGCGTAAAAAAAAACATGGAGGGTAAAAAGATTGGTTTGCTATGGTGCTTTATATTGAACAATTGAAGCAATTCATATAGAATGATAAAGAGCCTTTGTAGATCACAGCCAATTCCTTACAAGCTAAACGCGAGACCTGGCTTACATCTGTATCAAAGCAAACGGTGAATTGTGTGATCGCGCTGAATCAAATGTGAAGTAGCTTGCCAAATGTGAAGTTAGATCCTCTGTTTAAGACGCAGCCTGCAGAGCACAACAGAGAGGGCCTCAAAACACAGAGCCTTCCAAAGCACCAGCCGAAAATAGCTTTGAATCATGCATTATTCGTACTGCGAGTGCCGGTGCTGTCAGACTCTATTAGCTGCACTGATTTTTTGGGTCCACTCCCCTGTTTTCCACACAACCCTACTTTTCAAAAGACTCTCAACGACTCATTTCCATAGCTATAGAGTGTATTGTCATGGTGACTGATTTTCTGTCTGGCTCTGGGAAAAACAGTGAGGGTGGACGCTGTTTCTGCCCGCTGCTGTTCTTTCAGTGATTTTCTCCTGAGTCAGAGGTGGAATGAGCCCCTGGCTGCAGGACTGGGAAAGTGGAGAAAAGTGGCTGCTGTGGTGATGAAGGAGAGATGTGTCTGCCCCCCTGTACTCTGCTCTGCCGTTTCTGCTGGTGTTCAGTCTGGGGTTTGTCAGACATCGGTTTGTTGGCCATTGTTAATGTTCCACAGAACACCATTATTGCTTGCTACTTGCTTGTTTTATGTAATAAACACCCAATTACTATGTTTTTTAACACAAAATGTGGCCTTTGCAAAAGTTATTGCACATATAATGTTTTATGTTTTGTTGTATCTTGTAATTTGTTTTCCAATATGTTAAATTGTGCTGTGGCATGTGCCCCAATGGTGGCTGCAAGAGCCTACAGGAGGCAGGGCCCAGGAGGCGGAGTTCGGGACTTGTATCCGGCCTCTCATGGCCGTCATCGTCTTTCCCTCCCCGGCGGCTGACGTCCTCCTCCTGCCGTCACTCGCGTCCCTTGGCGGTGTTCGGGATTTGCGCACCATCCCACACTCACTTGCGGTTCTCCTCTCCTTGCCGGACTTTGTCCTTGCTTGGAGTTCGGGCCCCGCCTTCCTGCCGGCTCTCACAGCCGTCATCGGGGCTTGCTGTGCTGTTCCTGCCTGTCAGGAAGGGGATGGATCATTACAGCCTTCCAAAGGACCCATACATCTAAAAGGTGAAGATTGTTTCTTCCAATGTTTCTGAAGATTTCAGCCTAAATTTAACAGTTTCTTCTGTAGATTTCCACCTGGATTGTTTACTTTCAGTGAGGCACAATACAGGTCAGCCTAAAGTAAGTCACATATATCTCTCTCTTAAAGGCACAGCAACAAAACATCCTTGTGCTTGTTAATATTTAATTAGTTGGAATAGATGTGCCAGAGCAGCAAAATGCAAAACAGGGGCACCACAGAACCAGGGCTGGAACCACTATTCTGAAGAATTGGTTGGAAAAATGGTCGTGTAAAAATGATTTATGATTGTTTTTGGTACATAAAATCATACAATCGTTATGAGTAACTTTGGGGGAAAACTGAAAAAAAAAATGCAAAAATAGAATAGGTAGAATATAGGCCCTTCAGGTAGCACATAAATCTCATACATATTACATCCGCGGTGATGCACAGCTCCCTGTAGGCCCACACAATAGAGGTACAAACAGACATTTGCACACAGGTTCACCGACTATATTGCAACAAGCACACAGTACACCAGCACTATAGTTCTATAGCATCACAGTGCTATAGATTTAATACACAGTCAAGCAGTGATATCCAAACAAAATTGTGCAGCATGTTATCATACAGTACTCATCCAGAAACACCCCTTTTATTCCTGACTTATAATGCTGAATGTGTTTATCCTCTGAAGTGGAGGATATGCTGTAGTAGAAATGTATGGAAATGTGTGCTGTGGATAAATATGGCTTCAATAGATGTGGTACAGTACTGTGTAAAAGTCAGAGACCACCCATTTATTTAATTCAGTCAAAACGTACACATTACTCATTTTCCAGGAGATATTTCTGAGAAGATTAGCATCAAGTGTCAAGACTCTTCTCAGTTCCACCCAGATGGTGCAAAGAACTTCCACTGGCTGTCTGAACAGCAGACTCTCTCACGGTCTTCACACGCAAGCTGAAGACCCATCTCTTTGTCATGCAAGCACTAATCTATGTAGTTATTGAGATGAACTGTACTGTGCTTATGCTATGTCCAAATTCTTTATCTTTCTTTCTAGGTATCAGCACTGGCTTTTGTTTCTGGCAGTCTCTGATCTCGAGGGCAGTTTGGACTCTAACCTATTTGTACAATACGTTCTCTGAGTGGACAGCAAATTACTTGGTAATTTACTCTGGATAAGTGTGCCTGCTAAATGCTGTAAATGAAAATTAGGTATAAGATAGTCCACTTATGTAAGGAAGGAGAACGGCAAAGGAAAAGTTAAAAAAAGTATTAAAAGAAATAGAGAAATAGAGGAAATAGAGACTCCTAACAACCACCCGCAAGGCCTGGTAGACTACCAAAACTGTCCCCATCAGATAAGCAGCACTTAAGGCTTCCGTCTTTGAGAGAGAGGAGAAAATCAAGCTGCTTCAGATCTGAAAACATCCACAGGTGTTTCTGTCCATCCTTCCACTGTGAGAAGACGACTCAGCGCTGTGGGTCTGAAAGGATATGTAGCTGTCAAGAAGAACCTCACTGAGAAAAGGAGACGGACACATCAAACAAAGAAGCTGAACGATGGACTGACCACCCCAGAGTCCAGATCTTGGGAAGCAGAAAATGCAACCAACTTCTTAAACTGAACTGAACTGGAAGTGTATAAAAATATCCCTGCAGATTTCTTCGAAAAAATGAAAGTGTCCCAAATAGAATGTATCTGAAATAAAGGTACAATGTGGACACACTAAATACTTATTTAGAAGTATTATTTATAGGTATTTATAATACTTATCTAAATAAATATTTCATTATTGAGGCTTACAGTGAAGGGTGGTCTCTGACTTTTGCCCAGTGCTGTATGTGTGTCCATGTGTGCATGGTGTGTGTGCGTGTGCGTGTGCGTGCGTGTGTGTGTGTGTGTGTGTGTGTGCGTGTGTGTGGATGTGCAAGTTTATGAATTATTCAGCTCCTAAGGGGAAGCTGTCAGAAGGCCGAGGCAGGCGCTGTTTCATGTTGCTGTGTTGCAGTCCGCGTTTCTGTGCTGCATTAAAACACAGCTCCAGCCTGCCGCCCCCTCAGCTCTCTTTATCTGAACGGTTATTGTTCTGACCACTATCTAACACTTTTGGTTTCTCCATGAACCTTTCCATTACTGCAAACGGTCCTGCGATCAGCTCGCTTTTCTCTCCATGGCGGGATGAGTAAGAGTAAATAGCCGATAGAAGCGCGAATGCTGGTTTTTTATCTTGATGGTGCGGTAATTGAAGGAGGTTCAGGAGGGACGCAGACAAATAAAGAGAGAAAGAAAGGAGAAAGATAGAAGTATTTTGTCTTGTATGGCTCTTTTAGAAAAAAATCTGGTGAATGAACTTCGGCTCGTAGCTTTTGCTGAAGTGAGCTTATCTGTGCAGGCCATTGTATTTACTAGAGGTGTGCATGGGCACTTGTGCGCTTGGTTAGCCGTTCAAGATGCCAGTATTCAGATACTGGAATCACTCATTTCAGCACGGGAAGATAGAGAAAATATGCAGACAAACTATTCTATGAAATGCTACTTTTGTGTTTTAACAGCTCACAACTGTTTGCAGTTAGTAAGCATGTATGTGATGTTACCTTTTTTCTACCATAAATCATCAGTGCCTTAACACAGGCCCATTGCCAATGATGTGACCGAGAGGGCAGAGGTTGTGTGGCGCTGTTAGCTATAGCTTTAGCTCATTAGCTCATCTGAAGAGGGAGTCTCCACCAGTGGTGGGGTCGAAAGTCTACAGGTGTGTGTTTTGTCAGAATTGTTTTAGCAGTATGTCACAAATAAACACAGGCAGTGTGACGTACAGACAGTGCAAACCCTAATGTTATACCGTTTAGCTGAGTGGCTAAAGTTAGGGATGTTTTGTTTACAATTCAAATGAAAATGAAAGCGCAGCAGTCGCTCAAACACCTCCCGCTGTTTGATCCATGGCATCTGAATTAGTTCACTTTGTCTCCCAGCCTTGTCTTCACAACAAGCCGTGGACCAGCTGGTACTGATAGTGTGAATTCCAATAAGGTCTGACAGTCGGAGGCATGAATGTATGAGACAAATGACTTAAGAAATTTAGCAACGCTAAAGTTAGCTTCTTGAATTTCTCATTCCACCTTAAATAGTGCAGCAGTTACATTCTGGTGCCTGTACAGGTGATAGAATGTAACTTTAAGGTGGAACAGAAAATGTAAACAAAAAGCTGCCAAATAAAATACCAACTTCAGCCTTGTAGAAATTCAGACGTGACTCAACATTTAGCAGCACAATGAAAGCAAAAAAAAAATAAAAAAATCTGATATTTATATTTCAGATTTACTGTGGTTATTAAAAATGGTTCGTATAAAAAAGTGAAGGGACATCGTAGAATAATGTCACTGTTTATTACTAAGTTTATTGTCTACAAAAATAGGTTTACTAAAGGTACAGATGTATCATGCAATTTACCAGAACTGTCAGGAATTTTCAATGTAATAAATTTGATCTAAAAGTTTTGCCCACGACTAGCCTCTGATTCTTATCTCTGCTCTTTATAGATGTTCATGTTGTCCAGCACAAGCTAATAATGGGTGTGTGTGTGGATTTTATACAGTGATTGGCAAGTTGAAGTTTAAAAAAAGTTGTTTGTTTGCTGTTACTGGGGCAAACTTGAAATGAACTGAGCCCTTGTATGCCTAATTTTTGACCAGTTAACAAACATGCGTAATATGGTGCACTTTAGCAGTTGCAGTGTGAAACGAACTGAACCCAGTGAAAAAGATATGACGTCACAAAAACCCCAACTGTGGTGCAGACCTTACAAAACAGAATAGGTTCACTTGGACCACTAATCTCAGATGCGCTGATTCTGTGTATCTTTCAAACTTGAAGCTGGTCATTGGGATTTGGTTAGTTGCCTCCTGATTGGCTATTCGCACATCCATGTGTGAGCACTTAACTTTCCAGCTAAGTTCTAGTCAGTGAGAGCAAACAGCTGCCTGCCCTAGACATTGTGACGCAAAATGAGCCTATTTTTAAGCAAGAACTACTGCATATCTGTGGGATTTTCACAGTCACCTCCTCTACATTCCATGGGCTATGAATGGTCACTTTGCATGTTAGTCAAACAGCCTATTCCTATCAAAGTAGGTGGTATTTGGCCATGATATGCAGTAAAAAAGTACCAAAGTCTCTTCTGAAAGGCAGAAGTCTGGCTTTTGAGACTACAGGTCCACCATAAACAGCACCAGATCCAGCACATTCATCAAAGTACAGAGTTTCCTCTTCCTGCTGACACAGTGCAGTGCCTGCATTTGCAGCATCATGCTACACTTTAAACACACTGTGTTCAGCTCTGGGTGTCCCTCTGCGATGACTCAGAAGACTGCAGGGCCAGCAAAGATCACGACTCTACCCTAGTGACCGTTTCCACAGGCAGGGATGGGCATTTTAACCATTTTTGGTATTCAAACAGCTCAACAAGAAAATCGGTACTGTGCAGAAATGATATGTAAAGCCTTTTATCAGGTGAGCTGCTGATGGAGTTTAACAAATGGGAGGCAGCTAGAAGAAGTAGATTTTTCGTGATGAAGTAAAGGAACACAGTGAAATATTTTGCTTTGAATTTATATAATTTAACTGTATTGGTCAGTTGCACTTGAATAAAATGTATTACAACAATGCCTGCCAAAATAAGTAAACTAAAGATAACAGTGGTGTTAACATATTTTATTCATATAGGCAGAGGTGTGAGTATATCAGTCAGCTATCATCAATAAAGCATAAGCATATCCATATTGTACAAATCTGCCCTCAGGGCAGTTCCCAACCAATTATAAGAGTCTGATGATGCTTTAATAATGTGATAGGTTCATTTGCTGAGCAAACTGGTGAGTATACGAGTGTGTCCCTTCGGCAGTGCCGCTCCATGTGCTACATTATGAAGCTGACTATGCAGTGGTAAGATGAGTAATCATGAAAAATTAGTCTGTTATAATCGTTTATCATGCTAACTAATTTCTTTTTACAGTTGAATACATGCATGTGATGTATGTTACCTTATACAGTGCTGTCTGTTCAGCTTTTTAATCAGACTCGTGTAGAGAGGGCAGCCTAAATGAATAACTTCTATGGCTTGTCTATATGACACGTTTTTCTTAATGTTGCGCAATGAAAAAAGTGATTTAATTTAATGTACTTGATTCAAGCGCATCATTTCCTCGAGGATTACTAAAATACATCAACGTTTCGTATGTTACGTCAACAGTTTTGTCACTTTACTTTCAGCAATAACTGTGTTAATGTAATAATTTATTTATTTGGAAATGATGGACAGATACAATTATGTACAGAGAAAAAACAACGCATCAATTTTCGTTGTATTTTTTTTTACCAATTTTCTCCCCAATTTAGTCGTCTCCAATTCCACCCACTAGTTAGGACTCGTCTGATCATGCGATACCACCAGCGCTAGAAGGGGGGAAAAGTTGGCACAGGCTTCCTCCGAGACCTGTGAAGCGCCACCAAAAATAGATACAGTCTGTAATTGTACACCTAAGTGGCCAGTGAGTGGAAGTGTAAAGACTTTCTAATAAAGTGGATGAAGAGTGTATTTGAATAACCGCGCCCATCCCCGTCCATGTAAGCTGGCGTTTCTGTGGCAGCGCTGTTGGTCCACTGTCTTGCTGTTTGCTCAAGCGCTTTCAGTGAGTCTCTCAGCCAACGCAATTATCAGCAGTTAAAGTTTTAATGACCGTTCTGGCTGGCCAGCATTAGCTGTGCTGGAAAGCAGACAGGATGGACTGGCTCTCATTATTTCACTAAAGCCCACTTAAGCTATCATATCCACATTCTGCTCCACTGTTAGAGGTTCATGAAAGAAGGTGGATAAGATATTTGCATACAGACTGGGGCTGATGTGGAGCTGTTAAATATGATCCGCGCTCCTCGGCCTGTTCGCCTCGTGCTTCGGCCGCCTAAATGTTGTCATTTTTCTTCTCTAACAAACTGGAGGAAATGAAGTGTTTCAGCCCCACGGCTGTTTCAGAAAATCAAGCACAGCGGCGGTTTGGGCTTGGGTGCAGCCTCATGCTCTCCCTTGCGTCTGCTCTCCATCCCCACCTTATACACCATTTTCTGTCTTATTTCCCAGCATGAAGTCCACTGGTCTAAGCTGGTTTATGCTGGTGATGGTTTAGCTGGTCACCCGGCATGCCAGTATCCAAATACAGCATAAGCTCGTTTTGGTGGTGACCACGGTAATACAGTGTATTGTATATCCTGCTAAATACAGTACTTTGACACATTTCATGATTTAGCCAAAGCAAATATAAATCAGGTCAATTCTAGGGTTTTTTTTGGTCTCACTTTATTTGGATAGTCCACTAAAGTCTGTTGGGGTTAGGATTTGGACCAGGGTTAGGGTTAGGACCAGAGTGAGGGTTGGGTTTAGGTTCTGGGTTGAGGTTAGGGTTAGGGTTAGAGCCAGGTTTAAAGAAAATTATGGTCAATTTAGTAGATATTTAGTTGAATGTAACTTGAAAGCAAATTAAGTATCTATAAAGCATCTATTTTATATTAGGATACCACACTAAATTAAATTGTTCTATTTCCACTTGTGACTGTGAAAGCAGGGTGTTATTTAAATGTGTATTTCAGCAAGTAACCGTGTTTGAATATTGACTATGGCCTGTTTCTATCCAGACAGCTCCACTCAACTGAAGCTTACTGCAAATGCTTGGGACCTCTTACAGCTCAGTTGGTGGAAGATCATTTTCTTACATAGCTGCCAAACTCTGGAACACCATTCCAGAAACTATTAGGTGATAGGTTTTCAATTACAGATTAAAAACATATTTGTTTAGGCTAGCATATGCCTCATTTTCTCCTGTTTGTATTTGTGCTGTTATCATTTTTTTTTAGTAAATTTTAATATATTTTATCGATGTGGAAATTATGTACACATTTAAATCAAGTAAATTTAGCATACTTTTTATTGACAGTGGTTGAGTTGAATCTTGAATCTTCCTTCTCTCCTTCTATCCTTCTCTCCTCTCCCTCTCTCGCTGACCATGACCGGTCTCTGTGCGTGTGTTTGTGTATGACGTGTTTAGAGTCCATATGTCACACATAAGGCCCAATAATATCTCGCCTGCCTATATTTTGCTGTTGACGTTTTGGAATAAACAATGGCCAGTTTGGGTTATAGCAAAATATTATGTAAAAATGAACTAAAACATAGACGTTCTCTGGCCCACAGATTGGTTGAGATTATTTAATGTGGCTCTGAGTTTGACGCCCCTGGCCTAAAGGGTCCAGCTCCCAGCTGCCACCGGCCCAGATGGCTAACAGGAGGCTAGCGGTCTACTGCAGTGACAGCTCTGTCATTTGTGCATGAGTTAGTGTAGGAGAGTGTTTGTGCTGTTGATTCAGCAGGAAGCTTGAATAAAGTCTAAATAGAAGTGATGATTAAAATGTGTGGGTAGGGCAGCATGATAGTAATGATGTTGATAATCCTATGACAGTAATGATGTAAATAAATCTGGTTTTCCAGGTTTATGCGTTTGATATTGACCATAAGCTTCAGGATGCTGTTGAGGATGGTTCAGTTACATTTGATATGTCAGTGTCGGTGATCCAACGATGTGTCTTGGTTAAACCCAATAAACAAAGCTTGGACAAAGTTTATTAATCAAAGAACTGACTCGTCTCTATGTGCTCTGTGAAACTCACACGTGATGTTTTTCTTCTCTTTGACTTGTGAGGCATCTTGGAACACAAATTTAAGCGGGTATATGCAAAAACACGTCTTTAGAAGTCAGTATGTGAAAAGCCTGGTTAAAAAGTCAGTATACAGCGTATATGTACTCATCTTTATCAGTCTGACAAGAAACAAAAAAGCTAATCATCAATAGTGAGCAGTTGAGTGCTCTTGCCTGTTGAGAGTATCATTATTGTTTCCGATGAAAACCATCAGACTCTCTGACAAATAACCAGACTGATTTGTAGACTGTTAAAGTCTCAGGAAAGACAGAGAAAAATATTAAAAATATTTGTGTGATGCTAAAATTTAGTGTTACATTAAACTACCAGCTGTAACGAGACAAAATAAATTGCTCGCGGATAAGAAGAGAAAGTGAGGCTTTAATGTTAGAATCGCAATCCAAAAACGTGGTCAGTGAACAGGCAAAGGTCAAATCCAGAAAAGACAAAAGACACAAAAACACAAACATAACCTGGCAACCAGAGTCCAAGGGGCAAAGACAAAAAGGGCGAAAGTCAAAATACCAAAATATAGTCAGAACCGGAAAAATCACAAAAAACAGATGAAGAACGCTCAGTGGCTCTTAGTACCTAATCTACAAGCCCGGGCTTTATACTAACACTGATCATAAGAAAACAGGTGTAACAAGTTAATACTCTGGAGCCAGAGAGCGGTGATTGGAGCGAGACGGAGGGCTGAAGATCACATGATCCCCTGAGGATCCTGGGAAATGGAGTCCTTAGACACCTCTGAGCCGGAGGGATGCGTGACACCAACAAAGGTTGAATGAAAAATACAACAGGATACAAACACTGATCTTATCTGATAACTGTCTGGGCGTGGTCACAATATTCTAATGAGTGTGTTTGATTGACATCCCTCTGTTCAAGACTCCCAACCTGAGCTAATGAACTAAATGAACCAAACACAGTAGCGTGAGCAGAGATATTTGAGTGAAACAGGCTTTACGTCTAGACCCTGCTGCGTCCACAGCTCACTAAAGACGTTGTCCAGCTTTTATGCGGTGACGTCTCTAAGATGGTAAGGTGCATTGATTTTACTGCTGGATGTGAATTCAGGAATACATAGACACGGAATGCTGTCATGGCCTGTTGAATGAACAGACCAATGAATGAATGACAAGTAGACAGACATGCATGCTAGGTGCATAATCCAAACCCACCACAAAACCAGGGAGCTAGGTGTATGTCTGAAGAATGGAAGTTCTTGCACGCAGGTACCAGACACCTAGCCAGCCTGTAAAACAATGGACTGATGCAGTTTTATAGCTGGACTGATGCCAAGATTAGGCCCAGCCTATACATGACAAGTGACAGGTGTGACAAATGTGACCGTGTAGGGATAAACAAAATTAGGAAGAACAGAATGTTCTGAAAACAATCACAGTACAGGCACAAACAACACTGGATATAATTATAAATAACACAGCACTAAACACATTACAGAGCAATATCTTCCTTCATAGGTAAGCTTTCGATTGGTTGTTAGCTTTAGTTCATCTGATTGGATCTGAGAGACCACGGGAAACGGGTGTTGTTTTGTTAAAGCTGTGTGGGAGGGACAAACTACATCAGCCTTGTGATTGGTGGAGGAAATGTTACGTAAGCTCTCCATTTATTGGCCATTTATTGGAGACAAGAACGTTATTCATAGGACAAGCGGATTTAGGTTCCCTTGGGCTTCAGTAATGTAGCTTATTGCCTGTCGTAGTATAAAAATGACTGTTTTGTTTTGTTTTGTTTTGTTATACACTGTTACTCAAGCATCATAACACCATTCCTGTCTGATTATATTTAAAATGACCCCCCACATCCCCCTTCACCAGCACACCCCCTACTCAAAATACCCTTCCATGCTGTGTGTGTGAGAGAGACAGCAATAGAGGATCACTGAAGTGGAGTAAGCCGTTACGAATGCTCTCTACTCTCTCATTAGGAGCCCAACTGCCGTTCACAATCCCTCACACCGTCTTCCAGGCCACTAAAGTGTCTCTACTGTTCCTTGCCAGCACTTCTCTTTGCTCTTTTCTCTTCTTTTCTCTGTATGTGTGTCTCTTTTGAGGCCATCTGTGGTTTCCTCCTGCTCCATGGCCGTAGGCGACTGGGCGTTGGGGGCGGCACTGGCCCTGCGTGCATTGTTTGGCTGCTGGTCAGCGGTGTTGATGAAAGGGCCGGTGCCAGACGCTCAGCAGGTGTTCAGTGTATGGGACAGAGGTACACATTCTCAACCCAGCACCCAGTGCTCCTCACACCATCTGTGAGCTGTGTTTCTTGGGGATGTGGGTGCAGAAGGCGAAAGGAGAACATGTTTTTTCTTCGTTTGTGAGGCTGCACTGCCTGTTTCCTGCTATTTGGCTACCTAAGACCTTTTGTGCCTCTAAAAATAGCTGTTCATTTTTCAGCGTTCTCTCTTGGGTTGAGCTGTGTAAGAGTAATACACTGTATCCTGTGGTAGGGTTGCACAATGATAGTTGAATCATATTAGTATCGGCACTTACTTGCCTAAAAAGAACTGATCAGCATCGGACAGATGTTTAGTTTAAGTCAATATTTCCAAACGATATGAAGATGTATTTATCGCATTGCAAAAGAGCACAGTTTTTAGGTGATCCCAGGTTACAGTGCTAACATGTCTTCAATTCTGCCTTAATATGATTGTAACCCTATATAGGTAAATGTTATTTTTCTCTGTAATGATAATCCAGGTAGATGTAGTTCCATTTTCTATATTGTATAAAACGCGTATGTATCTGCATTGGCATTGGCACGTAAATTGGCATTGATATGTTTTTCAATTCATATAAATGCAAAATAAACTATAGTAATTACTATAGTAATTCATCACTCAATAAATGCTAAACCATCAATCTACAAATAAAAGCTCAGTGTTAAACAGTGCTAACGAGGGCTGTGGAGTGGTGCTGGTTGTGCTGCTAGCATTAGCTTAGCTATCAGACCAAAGGTTCCTCTGCTGAAAAAACAGAAACCATGTCTGTTGGTTCCCGGTGGTTTCTGATAGTAACTAATGGTATTTAGTGCTTTCCTGATGGGTTGGTATCACAGTGTAAAGGATTCTAAAGGTTTAACCTGTGTCCTGCGACTGATTCCAGATGCATTTGATTGCTTCCTAATGGGATCTAAATGTCTTACAGGAAACTACTGGTTTCTAATGGTAAGCATTAAGCCAATTGCCATTAGAAAGCAAAACCGTCAGGTTTCAATTCTAATGGTTCTTGTCTTATCTGGTTCTGGTTATCTGAAGTTGTACTGACAAACTAAGAGGATAGTCTTAAATTTAAGGAGCGAAGTTGGGACATTGTTTGGTATGTTAGCTGTTAGCCTGCTAGCACCACAACTAGCTCCACTCTATTGTCCTAACAAAGCCTTTTTTCACCCTATTTTAGTCATGGCTTATTCCACCCGCTAGCTAAATATCTATCTGTAAAGCTAGCCATGTAGCCCAAACGCACCATCATCAGATATACCAGACTAGTTCTTTGGTCTGATGAAAATCAGATGAGGGAATTCCTTTTATTGTTTTTAAAATGTCAAAAATCCCCCGATAACCTCACCTTCAACTTTTTACCACTTATTTCAGCATGTAGGTTGAACATGGACATGACCAATGATGAAACCCACCACTAAATACAGCCCAGCTAAATACGCTTCTTGTTTGAGAAAATCTGTTCTTTTTTCTACTCTCTCCACCTGTTTGACGCCACAATGTGGGAGTGCACCAAGTCCACAAATGCTGCCACTCTTCATAGGAATCAATGGAAGACAAAACCGCTGTGCTCCACTGTAATGTAAAGGCATCGTTACTGCCAATTCTGTTACGTCAGCTAACAGACGCCCATGTTGGCTGGCATCATGCTGAGTGATGGGGGGAGATGGAGGACGATCCTACCCACCCAGAGAAAGAGCTAGGCCAGTTATACTCTCATGGACTCCTGGCCTTGGATGGCTGTGACATTGTCAGAGAGATTGAACTCGGGTTCCCTAGTTATTGACACTTTTTCTGTTTTTGTTCTCTCATTTTTTTTTGTGAAAACAGTTAAAACTCTAGATATATGCAATACAGTGTTGTTTCTGTGTGCAGGAAAAACAAAGCCCATCACTGGTAATATTGGGGGCTGTATAAAAAATGGATACCACCAACCTCAGCACCCTATTTTTGTATGTGTGAATGTGTTTCTGTGAGAATTAATAAGAGCCTAACTGTGGCCATTAAACGGCAGCCTCTAATTCTCATAAGCACGGCCATAACCGTAACTGTCATTTTAATAACAGGGTTAATAATGGTGCTGTAATGGCTCACGTGTGTAGAGTGCTTCCAGATGGCTCCGTAGCACCACCCCCCTGTGTCAGATCATCTTTCTGTATCTCCTTTGGGCCCTTCTCTCTGCAGCTCGTGAGCTTGATCTGAGCCGAGTGGAGCTGTCCCCCGGCACGTTATGCACTGCGCCTTGTGTTCAACTGCAGTGGCAGTTCACACATGTAGCCACTTTGTTAGCTATAGCAGGTAATGGGGAGATCCAGCCCAGGCTGAGTGGAGAACATCACCAACACGAACACGTTGCCCTGCTGCAGGCCAGGGCGCTGGTGGCTGTTTGGTTCACTTTAAGGTTAAAGTGATAGCTTGACAAAAAATAATTCACACACTTTCCCCCGTACCTCCAGTGTAGTCGATCTGCACAGAGATGCTTGGTGTCTGACGTTTGCTTCTTTAGTTTTGCGCTGGAGCCATGAGGCTAATGTAGCTAGCAGATAATGGAAGCTTATGCTGATTGCGTACCTAAATCATCACACACTTGCCTCAAATTGTGTGGCTTGTTGCATAATCTTAAATAGACATTCTTATCGTTGCTGTTGGGACATAATTTTGTGTCTCAAGATGATCATTTTTTTCATAATTTGAAAACACCAGCTGTCCTTGCATGGTCTGAACATTTAATGACAAACGAACCAACAGAAATGGTCCAAAATTACTTAGGATGAAAATTTTTTCCATTCTTCTGTAAAGTTGACATTTTTGAGACACAAGATTTAGTTCTAACCACGATATGATGTGCTTTCTGGTGCTCTGTGACACACTGTTAGCTATAAAAGTGGACAACATTTTAGCATCATGGTGGCTACTTCTGTTTTTAACTATGCAACACATTTCTGTCCATTTCAATAGCAGGCCCATCACGATCATGAGATTTTCACTGAAGATTAATTGCCATATAAACAAAAGAGATTAACAATATAATTGTCTTATTTTGTTTATTGTACAAACCTGAAGTGACCAAAATACCTGATCAGTTATCTTACTTCCCAGCTGTCGATACTGTGCTCCCAAGTGATGACAGAAATAGCTCAAGCTCAAATGAACATTACTCACTGCTGCCCTCTAGAGGTGTTATTAACAAACATCAAATAAACAAACATTACTCACTGCTGCCCTCTAAAGGTTTTATTAACCAACATCAAATAAACAAACATTACTCACTGCTGCCCTCTAAAGGTTTTATTAACAAACATCAAATAAACAAACATTACTCACTGCTGCCCTCTAAAGGTGTTATTAACAAACATCAAATAAACAAACATTACTCACTGCTGCCCTCTAAAGGTGTTATTAACCAACATCAAATAAACAAACATTACTCACTGCTGCCCTCTAGAGGTGTTATTAACAAACATCAAATAAACAAACATTACTCACTGCCCTCTAAAGGTGTTATTAACAAACATCAAATAAACAAACATTACTCACTGCTGCCCTCTTAAAGGTGTTATTAACAAACATCAAATAAACAAACATTACTCACTGCTGCCCGTTAAAGCTGTTATTAACAAACATCAAATCAACAAACGTTACTCACTGCTGCCTGTTAAAGCTGTTATTAACAAACATCAAATAAACAAACATTACTCACTGCTGCCCTCTAGAGGTGTTATTAACAAACATTAAATAAACAAAAATTACTCACTGCTGCCCTCTAAAGGTGTTATTAACAAACATCAAATAAACAAACATTACTCACTGCTGCCCTCTAAAGGTGTTATTAACAAACATCAAATAAACAAACATTACTCACTGCTGCCCTCTAAAGGTGTTATTAACAAACATCAAATAAACAAACATTACTCACTGCTGCCCTCTAAAGGTGTTATTAACCAACATCAAATAAACAAACATTACTCACTGCTGCCCTCTAAAGGTGTTATTAACCAACATCAAATAAACAAACATTACTCACTGCTGCCCTCTAAAGGTGTTATTAACCAACATCAAATAAACAAACATTACTCACTGCTGCCCTCTAGAGGTGTTATTAACAAACATCAAATAAACAAACATTACTCACTGCTGCCCTCTAAAGGTGTTATTAACCAACATCAAATAAACAAACATTACTCACTGCTGCCCTCTAAAGGTGTTATTAACAAACATCAAATAAACAAACATTACTCACTGCTGCCCTCTTAAAGGTGTTATTAACAAACATCAAATAAACAAACATTTCTCACTGCTGCCCGTTAAAGCTGTTATTAACAAACATCAAATAAACAAACATTACTCACTGCTGCACTCTAGAGGTGTTATTAACAAACATTAAATAAACAAACATTACTTACTGCTGCCCTCTAAAGGTGTTATTAACAAACATCAAATAAACAAACATTACTCACTGCTGCCCTCTAAAGGTGTTATTAACAAACATCAAATAAACAAACATTACTCACTGTTGCCTTCTAAAGGTGTTATTAACAAACATCAAATCAACAAACATTACTCACCGCTGCCATTTAAAGGTGTTATTAACAAACATCAAATCAACAAACATTACTCACTGTTGCCTTCTAAAGGTGTTATTAACAAACATCAAATCAACAAACATTACTCACCACTGCCATTTAAATGTGTTACACAGTTCCATGCAAAAGTTTGGGTGCCCCTGGTCAAATGACAAGTTTTGATTTTTTGAGTGAAATCTGCACATTTTAATGCACTTTTACTAGTTTAACATATTTGAGTTTAACATATTGGAAATGAAACATAGAATGTGGCCTTTGCAAAAGTTATGGCACATTTTATATTTTTTCTAGGTATATATTATATGTGTATAATTCTATAGAAAAAGAACCATATGAAAGTATTTCCTGTAGAGGGGTGTGTTAACTTACTTTCTTTTAGAAAATTGACAAAATATCTAATTTGACCACGATGTATCTCAATAAAGGTGTTTTCCTCTTTCTGTTATTTATGTGAATTTTCCTCAGCCTTGTAGACGAAAACACTCCCAGTTCACATTCTGTTGGGACGTAAACATATAATTGTGAAAACTAAGAGCTGCGAAATGTAATTCCAGTGAGGTGATCGTGTAATAATTGAGGCAGGCCTATATTCCATAGATAGCAGCACTAATGGTATTACTGTATATGGGTCATATGTAGCAGCAATCTTTGTCTATGCTGATCATTTGTGTGCATATACCTCACTCACTTGCACTTCCTAGAAGGCATTGAGGGGGCAGACTCTGATGGTTGGCAGAGAAAAGAGAGAGAGAGAGAGAGAGTGACAGAGAGAGAGAGAGCAGTCTGAAGGCTTCATCTGAGCACTGCCTGGCAAACTGAAGGCTTAAGCTCAGCCTTTCATTAGCATGTTAGCCTTGGGCACTTAATTATAACCGTAATTCTGCAACCTATTTCCCCCCCACATTTTAAAGCAGACTGTCCTCCTGCTACCTGCAGGCTCACATGAAGACATGTTCTATTATTCATCTGCACATGTTTAGTTCTGAGCTGAGCCACGACTGTCCTTAACAAAACACAGATTTTTGCTGGTATTTGAGTGATGCTGGTAAAGGAAGGCAGTGACCTCGTGGCTAAAAGCACCTGAATTCTCTGAGTAACATCCTGGAAATTAAAAATAGTCCATGTTTGTGTGCAGTTTGGTCTGTTGGGCTTTGTTCTCCCTATAAGGTTTAATTCCCAGTGGTGCGCTGAACCCAGAGGGAGTCTGTCTCAGTCGAGCACAATGAGCAGCGGGGGCCGGCCGGCCCGGGCCCATTCAGAGCCGTGGGTTGCCACGGCGATGGGAGGAGAGGAGAGGCTGCTGCAGTGTGTGGTCGAGTCGAGAACGGAGGCAGCTCCGGAGCCAGAGAACGCTCCCTGCAGTGTGTGGGAGTGCGAGAGGAGAGCAGACGCAGAATCTCAATGAGAAAACGGCCCTGTTTTCACACGGAGTGCGAGAACGCCAAAGCATATCAGCCAAGCTCAAAGCCAGAGCCTCGCAGCTGCAGCTCACTGCTGAGAGAGAGCCCTTGTGCCTCTTGTGAGACTTCACTAGAGGCTTTTGGCTTTGTTTTGTTGTCACTTGTTAAAGTGCTCATGTGAAGGAAAAATGGAATTTTCCTTGCTATTTTTTATGTAAACGTTGTTGAAGTTTCAGAACAGAGGTTTTGGTTCAGTCTCCAGTCAATATTTGGTAACTAAAGTTTCAAAACAGCCTACTTTTAATTTGGCATGGCTGTGATGTCACAGCCATGAACACATTTCCATATCACCGCCCTGGTCAAATGGCATTTTGTTGATTGTCTTAGTGAAAATGAAGGTAACGCATATGACCGGGGGTCTTCAAATGTTTGAATACAACGGTGTATATGTGGTCTTCATACAAGCTTGTCTAAAGAGTAAAGAGAAGTTGGAAAATGGTCATGTAAAAATGAATAAAGATGTCATGACAGAAGCAAATTTGCAAAGTGATGCTTGTGCTTTTGGGACCAATCGCATGTACAGAGTTCATTCAAACACATTTTTTTCTCTATAAGAAATTAATGGTGAAATTAATTAAAAATGATCATGTCACAAAGGACGTCTCTCACACTGCCCCTCATAGACATTACATATGATAGATACTACCACCCACAAATACACATTGTCAACCACCAGGCATCCCCATACCTGGGATAACCACTTGGAATAACATAGGAACAGACTAGCAACACCTTAGCAACCACTCTGGATACTATAGCAACGACCTAGCAACACCTTAGCAAACAGTTGGGATATCATGGCACTGGATTAGATGCACCTTAGCAACCTCTTCGGATGCCATAGCAACTGCTTAGCAAAACATTAGCAACCACTTGGGATACCATAGCCATGGACTAGCAAAATCCTTAGAAACCACCTCAGATAGCATAGCAATGGCCTTGCAACACATTAGCTACACCTGGGATGTCACAGCAACAGCCTAGCAACACCTTAGCAACCACCTGGGATATCGTAGCAATGGTTTTGTCAGGCCAACATGAAGTTTGTTCATGAGCTTTCCCCTTGTTGTTACTGTTTTTGGTGTATAAACCCACATAATTGGTGGACTTATGAGTCAAGACTGAAGATACTCAACCTATTGACATCTCTGTGAAGGTGTATCATCTAAAGCATTGCTTTGCCTGGTTCTCTGAGTGATGAAGATTTATCTGCTGGATTTGTTATGTAAAGTCAGCCATTCAATCAGTTCAGCTCTTAATACACGTCTCATTTACATACCTGTATTGGAGGAGCATCAGTAATTCTGAGTCCGGCTTTATCCCCATTGCATGAAATAAGTCTCTCTTTGAAGTGCTTCCCATGTTGATTCTCGTTTTAGCACATTTCTTGTTAAGTTTTTTTGGCAACACAGTACTAGAACCTAGTATGTCAAGTCCGTAACTGAATTCCACCAGGTTTTCTGAGCTGAGCAGATAAAGATGGGGCGGAGTTATGTGGTGTAGAGAAGGGTGTTCTAAAATGACGGACAGGATGTCTGTGTAAACACAGGCAAGCCCTCTTCTCTGCCCTGCACTTTTCCAAAAGTGTTTGTTTAGGAACATAGTACACTTGTGCTGATGTCTTGGCTAAAACAATTATTTTTTTATCATGTTCTAAATACGTATAGGGCAGTCATGGGCTGGAGATTGGGGACCAGCCTTGTGACCGGAACGTCGTCGGTTCGATCTCCTGAGCCGACAGTATGTGACTGAAGTGCCCTTGAGCAGAGCACCAAACCCCCAACTGCTGGGCGCTGTGGGTAGGGCTGCCCACCGCTCTGGGCAGGTGTGCACAGTGCCCCCTAGTGTGTGTGTTCACTAGTGTGTATGTGGTGTTGCACTGCACAGATGGGTAAATTGCAGAGGTGAAATTTCCCCTTTGTGGGACTAATAAGGGTCACTTAATCTACTTTCAAGTTTATTTGTACTAATATTAAAAGAAATAAATTGCCTAATTCACCCTTAAAACATAGAAGACGAGGCCTTTAAGAAACACTTATTCTGAAATGTAATTCAGTGATGTGGAACAGTTGAGCTCTTCTGTATACCGGTCAAAACTTTGCTTTAAGAAACATAGGGTCAGCAGTAAAAGGACGCAGGGCTTATAAATGGCAGCGAGAGGCAGGAGGTTGTTCATGAGGGTGGAGAAGAAAGTGCTGCAGGTCATAAAGCTGTCCACTGAGAAAGAGTGAGAGCTAATCGAAATAGTCACACTGACCAAAGCTCTCCAAGTCTGAGAGGGAGAGAGAGAGAGAGAGAGAGAGAGAAGAGAGAGAGAGGAGAGGAAATTAAGATTGCGTAAGTCTGATGAAAATCCGAGACTGTGCCATCTCACTTCTTCATGATGTGAGAACGAGAGATCGGAGAAGGGAGCGAGGGATGGAAGGAAAGAGAAAAAAATGTATGGAAGGTGACTCAGTCGCTTCTGACGTGCTGAAAGTGTCCGAGTTGAAAGCCTGTACTGGACAGACTTCCATTCCGAATACAATTTTCAGGAGCAGCCAAATCGCAAATTTTTATTTATTTATTTTTTTATTTCTCTAACTTAAAGTGGAAGATCTGCATCTAGTACAGTATAAACTCTGCTAGCGATAGAAAACGACACAAATGAGATCAAATTTTTCATCTTCACCATCTGCACAGTGCATGCAGTCTGTAGTCGGTGTGCAGACCGGCTTAAAAGGAGTGCACTCCTGGAGAAGTGCTCCACGAATTTGTCCAGTGGAGCTATAATTTCTCCAGCTGACTTCATTTCATGACTTTAATTTGCTCTTTAATGACTCAGCCACGCTTGATAAAGCAGCTCATTAAGAGGTGCTGTATTGCACGGGCTCGCCAAAGTTCAAAAGAGTGAGGAAGATTACTGATGCCCGATTCACCACAAGGTCCACTGCTCTGTCTGTCACTGGCTTCGTTTTGTAGGTCAGGAGGTCCTCAGGAGGTTTGCAGTTAGCTAGTTAGCTGCAGTTTCATTGCATCACACGTGCGCACTTAAGCTGCTGGTCCATTTGGCATCTGACCCCATTACAAGAAACACAGATGACCTTGATATCCACCTGTTAATGAATGTGTTATGTCAGCTGCTCTTTGTACTGCGAATAGAATAGAATAGACTAGAATATGGTAGAATAGAATGCACCAGATCATAAATTTAATGGCTGATTCTGATTTCCTTACAGCTAAATTGGCCTTTTTTAGTAGCTTTTTCTAAGCTGAAGCTCACATTGTGTGGGTCAAATGAACACAAGGAACACACTAGCACAAAGTAACATCTAAGTAACATTATTTACCCTTCAATAAGACAAACTGGCATTTAAAATTTGGAAATGAACAGCACTCTCCTGTTTACATAATATGAATTAAATAAAGTGCTCCATTGACAGAGGCAACTGGCTGTTTAGCACCTTGAATCATGCATAATTATGCAACGACAATTTGGTACAGGTGAAGCGGGAGCATTCAAATACAGCACAATTGCACTTACCTGCCTCACATTATATACCTCATAAAATTGCAACACAAGTCAGTCAAAATAAAAACAATAAATTGGCTGATTACAAGTTTGCGAGAGCGAAAGAGCGAAAAATTGATGCTGTTTTTGATTGTATATTCCTAGAATAGAAAAGAATAGAATAGAATAGAATAGAAACTACTTTGCTGTGTATACCTTTGCCTTTAGCCTATGCAGCAAGTATGTAAATAAGATCACGTTTAATGTGTGGTTTTTGCATCATCACAAAAACAGTGAACTCATGCTGTTTTTGCAGGTTAGTTTCCATGCGTGAATCATATAGACCAGGGGTCGGACACATGCGGCTCTTTTACTGTCCTGTTGCAGCTCCACAGCAGAATTTGATTTGTAGGTAAAAATAAAATAATCCTCCTTTGCAGTAAAATAAAGCTTTGCTGATCGTTCAACACAGTTTAACAATAAATTGTCTTAAACGCCGGAGTTAATGTAGAACTGCTAATTCACTCTTTAACCCTGATGATTGGCGTGCAGACTGCTCATAGCAACGCAGACAACAATCTGGCCTAGCTAGTAGCTAACAAAAAACATTTAATCTGCAACGAGAAACTGTCAAACACTAAAAAAGTTGCAAAGCTGAAGTTGCTTATGAGTTCACCAGCTTGTTTTCCGAATTTTCCCGTTCCACCTTAAATGATGCAGCAGTTGCATTTTGGCACCTCAGGCATTATTTAAGGTGGAACGGGAAAATTCAAACAAGAGGCTGGCGAATGAGAAGCTGACTTCAGCCTCGTAAAAAGTCAAACTTTGAGAGAATTTTACAAGAAAATATTCTACTTTTGTGGGAAAGTTTCCTGCTGGAGATGCGAGAAAGGTAGCTATAGCTGAGCTAAAGCTTAAAGCAGAGCGTTAATATTGTATTTTTTAGTCTATACTAGGACATTAGTTAGCACATATTAGGACATATTTTCAGCCAAGATGGTAAAACGTTACTTCAATAAAATGGACATAAAATGTTGTGGCTGCCAAGGTGGTTTGATTTTTGTTGAAAGAACAAAATGGCTCTTCTTAACATTTGGGTTGCTGACCCCCTTACCGATCACCAAGGAGGAAAACGGGTTGATATCTTAACATTAAAGTGACTTCTTGTAACTCTCTGCTATTGTTTTTACTGTTGAGGCCTGGAACATAACAGTAAAATTTAAGTGTTAATTGTCCAGATGCAATGACCTTAGATACATTGCTTGTGTTTAAATCTGGACACTTGCTCATGCACACAGAGCTGTTTTTGCCCTGCTTATGCCCACTTATCATCGAATATATGGGCCTCCATCTGCTTCAACTTCATCCCTGTCTGCTCTTGCTGAGGTTTCCTCAACACGGATTGAGCCCAGTCTTGGAATAAATTGTGAGAAATACTCCAGTGTTTTTCAACCAAATCTTTATCTCTTTGCATCTTTAGGGTGAAGTTGATTACCACGGCCAATAACTTCAACACATTTCCCTGTGCATAGAAGAGATCAGAAAATCAGTCTCCAAACACACTTATAATAGTGCACATTGGACAGTTACTGAACTTTCTCGGTAAATGTTTGTGTAAAACACCTACATTGTAGAAAACTTGCATGAGTTCTTCACTGAAATATAAGGTTTAAGATATACATTCATTTACACCAAGACATGTTTGGTGTCCAAATTTTGCTTCTGTAGTTTAGAACTGAAGCTGCTAGACTAACATTGCTATCAAACACTGGAAATCAGTAGTCACTCAAATTGTTTCTGCAAATACATACTCAAAACTTCTCTCACTCGCTAAAAGAGCTTCCAGGTCTTAATTCAGGTCATGCAGACAAGCTTTAGAGCACATTATGACTTATTATGAACTTTAAAAAACAAAAACTTCAACTGTCTTACTGTAAGCAAGACTTAGGAGTACTATGCTAATGCTACGTAGCTGTGTAGGAACGTTTTACAACACATCCCTGCACTCCAGCCTCCCAGAGTTTGAAGGTGAAATAGTACCGGAATGCCACACGTTATGCAGATAAGCATTTATTTCCAATTTAATCTTAAACTTATCTGAGCTTCTATGTATAAATAAGGTCTATCCAAGCCATTTTACCAAATCATTTTTAAACGATTTTACAGAGCTTAGCGTAATTCGAAAGCAAATAAATTAAGATTTTGGCATGTATTTGTGGAAAGAGTTTGGGTGACTATTGGCTTGCAGTGTTTGTTAGCACCTAGCAGCTCCAGTTGTCAACTAAAGAAGCAAAATCTAGACATCTTGGCTGATTAACTGCATTTAAGGTAAGTGGAAAATCGTATGAATTTGATTGGTAAGAAAAGCTTTAGTTAGACATTCTATCATGTCTGTTGCACCCTAACATCTGTATGTATATAAACCGATCAGGCATAACATTATGACCCTCCTTGTTTCTACGCTCATTGTCTGTTTTATCAGCTCCACTTACTATATAGAAGCACTTTGTAGTTCTACAGTTACAGACTGTAGTCCATCTGTTTCTCTGCATACTTTGTTAGCCCCCTTTTACCCTGTTCTTCAGTGGTCAGGACCCCCATGGACCCTCACAGAGCAGGTACTATTTGGGTGATGGATCATTCTCAGCACTGCAGTGACACTGACGTGGTGGTGGTGTGTTAGTGTGTGTTGCGCTGGTCTGAGTGGATCAGACACAGCAGTGCTGCTGGAGTTTTAAACACTGTGTCCACTCACTGTCCACTCTATTAGACACTCCTACCTTGTCAGTCCACCTTGTAGATGTAAAGTCAGAGACAGTAGCTCATCTGCTGCTGCACAGTTGGTGTCGGTCATCCCCTAGTCCTTCATCAGTGGTCACAGGACGCTGCCCACAGGAAGCTGTTGGCTGGATATTTTTGGTTGGTGGACTATTCTCAGTCCAGCAGTGACACTGAGGTGTTTAAAAACTCCAGCAGCACTGCTGTGTCTGATCCACTCAGACCAGCACAACACACACTAACACACCACCACCGCATCAGTATTACTGCAGTGCTGAGAATGATCCACCACCCAAATAGTACCTAATCTGTGAGGGTCCATGGGGGTCCTGACCACTGAAGAACAGGGTAAAAGGGGGCTAACAAAGTATGCAGAGAAACAGATGGACTACAGTCTGTAACTGTAGAACTACAGAGTGCACCTATATAGTAAGTGGAGCTGATAAAATGGACAATGAGCGCAGGAACAAGGAGGTGGTCATAATGTTATGCCTGATCGGTGTATGCACATTCCTAAAAATTTCTGCAACTGCCCAGTGGCTTCTATTTCTATTCTGTCTTGTTTCTGTTCTTTTCTCAGTAAAGGGAAATGTGTTGAAGTTATTGTCTGTGGTCAGACGCTGCAGACAAAGACTAGACCGGAAAATGCTGCAATATTCCTCTAATCTTGGTCTGCAAAACTGGCCCTGTATCGTCTCTTCGTCTGTGTTCTGTGGTGAGTTTCTTCTGTCTCTGGCCACCTTTGCAGAGCAGCCTGGAACAAACATCTCTGCGCGCTGAAGCGGATTTATTTCTGCTCCTTTAGTCTGCACTCAGACAGATAGATGGAGGTGGCTTTAGTGATTGGGGAGCGGCGTCTGGGTTTCATCTTTAAGCTCAGTGGAGGAAGGACCCGATGCACCTCGGCCGTCTCCTCCTGCGAGTGATGGCGGGAACGCAGCAGCATTTATCAGCCAAACATGAAAAGCTTCCCACTGTAATTTAAAGCTGTTTCTCATCTCAGAAAAATATATATAAGCTGCTTTTCGCAGGCAGGGCATCTCTCCACCTGTGCCTGAGATCACTTTGGGGAGCGGATGCTGCTGTAAACTGGGCAGGTGATGAAGAGGAGTGGGAGGAAGAGGAATTAGACTGGGGGAACAGAGCTCATCTCCACCTTCATTACCTTTCACGATGAAAGGGGGTCTATTACAAGCTCCTTAAGGCCTCATGTGTGGCCTATTTCACAAGCGTTTCAATCCATATCCTCTTTCTTATGGACTATATAGTGGTGTAGTTGGGAGGCTTGTATAATTGCATGTGAACGTGTAAGGAACTGAAAGATTGGCAGCAGTATTTTTGTGCTGGCTGCGTCGAAGTGAAGAATAAACATGAAAATAAGGAAAAAATGACAGACTTTTTGGTCTGTGTACATACAGTCCTCTCGGGATTCCTTTTTCGGGATGCTAGTGCCACCGAAAATTCTTTTTCAAAAGACATTTGTTTACATGCTGTGTGAATTACGCCTTACTGTCAAAAGTTTGGGGACGTGCTTCCTCCTTTGAAATTTGACTCTTCTTGGTGTTGCTTTTCGGCTAAGACAGCTAACCATAAAACAGCTATGTGCTAATATTTTTGGGTTCAGCACTTAGTTTGCTCATCAAATCTCTCTTCCCTGATGTAGACTTCTGAGAATATGTCATACTGTAGTCGAACTCTCGATCTAAGGCGTTTTTCTCTATGGGGAAAGTGCATGACATTTTTCAAAAAGCGCTGTTGTTCCCTGTAGTAAACAAAAATGTTCCAAAGCTAAGATGTTTTGTCCTACGTACATTTTTCCTCCAAAAGTCACTGGACCATTTAAACTGAGGTTATTAAGGAGTCAGAATACTTTTACCACATGCTAGTTAACACTGCTGCACACTAAATTACCCTGCTCAAACCAACAAATTTTGTCAAATGTGGTAGTTAAGTGGCTTTGGCATTACTAAACTATAGTTTGAGTAGCTGGTGTTATATAATGCAGAATTTATAGTATTTAGCTTTTAGTTTGTATTCAGCATTATTTGTATTTTAACTACTAAACAACCTCATTCAAAAGAGACAATTACGTTTGGGGTAAATGAACATAGGACAGTATGTATCGGGTTTGGAACTGTTTTCTTAACCAAGTTTCAAGGGTGTATTTGTACTCTTCAGGGGTCTGCTAGTTTGCTAGTAGAGCTGGGCGATATGGCAAAATTATATCACGATACTTCAAGAAGTTTTGACAAAACACAATGTGTCACAATATTGATTTTTTTCTGTTGTCTGATGAGTTTGAATGGACAAAGAAAGACCACATTTAAAAAATACCATCAAAAAAATCAATCTAGTTATTTATATTTAACATTTCATACACTAAACAGGGATAATTATACACTCTTTGTAATCAAACAAGCAGTTGAGGAGTGTTTTTAAGTAGGAAGTGTTTCAATATCCAAGATATGCTCAGCATTATGAAATGTTGTGATGTAATTTTGTTACGCTAACGAAAAAATATTATCTTCTTGCCCAGCCTTATGTGGGTCATTCTCCAATTGGAGTGGGAAACCATGTCACAAAGTTTACAGGGCTTAAAAAAGATGCTTAAAATATTAGGCACAGCTCCAAAAGTCAGTATGTACAGTTAGTACAATTTTCAACATTTTTAATATCAAACACTATTTTTAAAAGGTTTAACTTAGGTAATTGTATAAAACAGATTCATGTTTACTATATATATCATTAACATCATAATGTTGTATGTAATGTGTAATATAATGTCAATATGTATATAATGTCATCATAATTTAAACAAATATGTAGTTTATTTTAAAAATCTGCCACAGAGATTTTGGTCACTGGTGTTATCAGGACTCTTATCTTACATTTTAACACAGTATTTTCAGCTCTATTAGACAGCTTACTTGGGTCAAGGATCATTAGAGAGGAAGCATCTCAATGCATGAGAAGGCGAGCCTGTATTTGCTCATTATATTTCAGAAATTTATTTACAATTTTGTTTATCAGACATATAACTTCTATATGCCATAATGTCTATATGTAACTGGTGATATGTGATTTAATGACTGGGTAATTGAATTTTGTCAAAATAATGCATTTTACTTTTGTAAAACAGTACATGGAGGGACGATAACATATATAAAAGGCATCTGTGTTTTTGTATTTTTAGTGCATGTGTATAAAAGAGCTTTGGTAACATGATTATTTAAACTGAATTTCTTCAATAAATACAGTCTCAATAAGGGGTAACAACAGTGACAAATATTTACATTAAAATATGGAATTAAGCTCTCCATTTTGCATATTTGGTAATAAAAGATGTTAATGGACGTATTACAGTTGTTAAGTTTTGGGATGAAAGAAATTGTTTTTTTTAAAAATGTGTCCACCTGAATTCCCTCTCCAAATAGAGAATGACTCATTTGCTGGTTAACAGTAGTTGTTAAATTTTCTACCTGTACATATCTAAACGATAACTAGCTACCACAGCCGACTGACCGTTATGACATTGTTGTTGCTCAGCAGTAAGAAAGATGCACAGCCAGAAGCAACATTCAAAAAATGCAGTCTGAACCTCCAGTACTTTTCCGAACTGTTAAAAGCGCACTTTGAACTCTTTTGGCCAGAAGGTGGTTTAAACAGCTGAAGGTTTGACTGCTGACATTACAAGAGGATAAAATGTGTGGCCTTTGGCTTTGGCAGTAATATTTACATGTGATATTGTTGCCTTAGTCTTTAATATGTTAGGTTCTTGCTGGGCAATCTTGATGGGCAATGTACATATTTACCTCTTTTGATTGATCCTTATTATATGTGACTGCAACATGTATACACCACAGAGATAACATATCTACACTTCAGGGGCTTAGAAGACACTTTTTGTACCCTTCTCTGGATGGAGACTTCAAAAGTTCCTCTCTTTTCCATGGTTTGGCTTTGTGAATCACACACTCAGGCTGTCTGTGTGCTTATGCAGGTCACATTCCTGTGCTGCAGTGCCGCCGCATCCCTCTGTGCTCCCCTAAACCCCTTAGTCTGTGAAATTTGATGGTGTAGTTCACGCCACCAAGGACAAGCGCTGATTAGTCTTTGTGTGTGCCGCGGCCTCTGGAGCTCCAGACTGTGCCTTCTGCCTGAGAGCTCAGCTGAAGTGCAGAAATGAGGACTCCTGTCAACAATTAGCAGCTGTATTAGCCACAACATAGGCTTAATGGAGAGATCAAGCGCAGAGTTTGATAAATGCCAGTAAAAAAATGATATGAAATTATATGAAGGGTTATAAGTTAAGGAGTTAAAAATATATTGAGGCATAATGACGTCTGAATGTGTCAACTGCATTGACTTTTGAATGTTAAGCGGTGTTTACATGTTGCCATTGAAAAAAAAAAACATTGTAATACACAACTCACAGCAGTGTGCTACTATGCAAATGTTGGCATGGTGACAGCATCACGGGTGAAAATGGAAGATAATCAGAGTAAAGCTTTAGCACTGTCAGTAGTTTATTTAATTTTTTATTGTATAGCACAGATGGAGAGACGTTTGGTGTCCATAGCTCCCAAAAAATCAACATCTTGTTTATTCCTCCGCCACGGTCAATGGCAAAAGTTGTCTGCGGTATGCTGCCTTCGCTGATGATGAAAGAGGTTTCTGTCACTGCTCTATTGAAATCAATGGGATGCCCTTACCACAAACATGTAAACCAGGGGTGTCAAACTTAATAAGTAAAAGGGCCATATTAGAAAATCTCAACAAATCTGTGGGCCAGAGGGAAAAAAATGTTTGGTAACACTTTATTTGGATAGTCCACTTTAGATGCTTTGTAGATACTTAATTTATTTTCAAGTTACATTCAACTGAATATCTGCCAAAGTGGCCATCATTTTCTTTAACTGTAAACCTGCTCTAATCCTAACCCTAACCTTAACCTCAACCCAAAACCTAAACCCAAACCTCACCCTGGTCCAAATCCTGACCCGAAACCCACCACTGTTTAGAATCAACTGAGTTTCAACAGATAGTTTGTTGACAATTTGAACATCTGTAGATGTCTAATCTATAGAGGACTATAGTGGACTATCCAAATAAACTGAGACCAAATGTTTTTATTTCAGTTTTAATTATTGTTGTGCTGTAACCTGAACTGGCCATTGTTTATTCAAAATACGCAAAAACTTCAACAGTAAAATACAGACACTTGTAGTAGATCTTGAAATATTACATGAATACTTGAAGTATTCAAAATGTAAATATCCCCAGCAGCTCAGCCTTTTAAACCTACCTATTTGCTTGAACTGGACACCTGGCATCCTTTCTTTGCTTCAAGTTCATTAAGACTAAAACAGAAACAGTTTCTGAGCTGCTGAGAAAATGTTAGGTGTTTATACTGGTTGAACTGCAGCTGAAATGCAGCTAGTGTGTTTGGTGATATGACTGGTGTGGCATTGTGTAGAATTGAGGTGGAACCGCTGTCCCATAAACTGTTGTTGGGGTAGGAGAGTCGGAGTGCACATAACGTTGCAGTGCATGCTGGGGACTGTAGTGCAGCGCACCGCAAAATAGGCTAATATTAATAGAAAATTAAAATACTTTCGCAGGCCGGAAAGAATTTGATTTGATGTTTGACACATGGGATGTAAATGCAGCATAAGTCATTATAATGTTCAATAAAGTATGCACAAAATCAAATTCTAGTTGTTTCCACATGTAAAAAAAAAAGCTTCCCGCCCATTTCAATAGCAGTTTTAACAAGCCCTTGTCCACTTGACCTCGGCTTTTCCCCATGGAAGAATCCCTGACTTCATAGTTCAGGTGAAGTTTACTAAATGGGGCTCATCTACTAGAAGAGGACCCATTAAACATAAGGGTTGACTTCAGAAGCAGAACTTTACTAGAAACCATTGCGAAGATATGCACAAAGCTATTTATAAGCCAGAGCAAAAATACTTTAAAATGCCTAATATTTCAAAACCATAACATTTTATTTGCTATGTTCACACTGCGTTTAATCCATCTGTTCTACATCACTGCTGATACAGCATGATCACTCTGATAGCTTGCTAGTCAACAAACTAAAGGATACACAGCTAATGAAAACAAAAAATATAGGCAATACGCCACAATTTGAAACCCAAGATTATTGCCAGACAAAGCAATTACATACAATATTTATGTACCTAATAGTCAGACTTCTCAGGCTAAGCTAGCCGAGGGCGAGTGCTGATTGAATGGTCCGCTCCTCGCTGTTCCTTCCTCACCTTCTGCTGCAAGTGGCTACTTGTGTGACTTAGGTGTGACACACTTCTAAGTGGTGAGTCAAAGTTGGCGAGGGAAAGGTTAAAACAAGGTCACACAGTGTCAATGATGTGAAGTGCTAAACACCACTTCCTCGTGGAGGATGGATGTGAGTGAGTAAATCAGTTACAGGCCAGGTCCATGAGGAGATTCACATCTAAAGAGCACTGAAAAGGGCCCAGGTTGATTGTTTTTATTGTCTATATTAGTGTGTTTATAATTCCTCCCAGTAGGGCTGAACAATATTACATTATTTTAGCATGTTTGTGATAACAATATGATGCTATTTTAGCATTATTGTGATAAATGACTTCACAATATACTTTTCAGAACATACTGTGGATATGGTCATTGCTTAATAAATACTGACCAGTTGCATGTTTCATTTTGAATAGAGCACAATTAGTCCTGTATAAGTGATCTTGTGAGGTAGTTAGAAGAACAAAGTTTGATTCCAGATTTCTCCTGGACGTCTGGATTGCATAGATTTATCAAATTCCATCACCAGCACAATTGATTTAACTTAATGAAGGACTGATTATCCAAACCAGAGGTTGGATTATAACCACAAGTAATACTGGTCTTCCATGAGGAGAGACTTGCAAATGGTTAAACGAGCACAATGACATACTTGAAATCTCTAATTATTGTACCAATTTTATTTTGTTTATTATAAAATGTGCTTTTCTGAGCAAATCAATACATCCAGCCTACTTACATAGTATTCTAGATCTAATTTTCCCAGGTGCCTAAACCTTTTGCACAGCACTGTGGATTATATATTGTGCAAAATGCCTTTAAGTGTCATAAAATTGCCAAATCGCCTGCCTGTATGGTGAATTTGTGAATTTGATTTATTTTTGTTCTATTGTAAATGAATTTTTGAATCGGACTTCATTGAATCAGATTTAATTGAATCATGGTGTAATTTGAGATGATGCTTTGAATCATTTCCTGAAGAACTGTAATCAAATTGAATGCTTCCCTAAAGAATCCTAATCAAATCATTGTGAGATCAGACATGTGCTCCCCTTTTTTAAGCATTTTAAAGTATAACCCAGAGATGTTTCTGTTGTTTGCAGGATTAGAAGGTAGGCTAGATGTTTTTGTGATGGAGGATGAAGGAAAGCGGAGTGATCGATTGTGAGATGGCCGTGCGAATATCAGTTTCCACACTCTCTGTAGTGTCTCACAGCTATCGTCTTGCTCTGCTGCTTTTGGGAGCCGCGCCCGGGTATGAGAGAGTCGCTCTGTTCCGATCAGCCAGTCTGGAGGATTTCCAAACCATCTGGACATCTTCATATTCGCACAGATTTTTTTGCCGGCTTGCTGATTGGCTGATTTCCCCAGGGCCCCATTTTCTGATCAGGAAAAGGTCACCTCATCATCCAACCACCTGCAATTTTTAAAAAGAGTATTATTGAATATTATATGGCCATAGAATTTACACCGATCAGGCATAACATTATGACCACCTCCTTGTTTCTACGCTCATTGTCCATTTTATCAGCTCCACTTACTATATAGGAGCACTTTGTAGTTCTACAGTTACAGACTGTAGTCCATCTGTTTCTCTGCATACTTTGTTAGCCCCCTTTTACCCTGTTCTTCAGTGGTCAGGACCCCCATGGACCCTCACAGAGCAGGTACTATTTGGGTGATGGATCATTCTCAGCACTACAGTAACACTGACGTGGTGGTGGTGTGTTAGTGTGTGTTGTGCTGGTGCAAGTGGATCAGACACAGCAGTGCTGCTGGAGTTTTTAAACACCTCAGTGTCACTGCTGGACTGAGAATAGTCCACCAACCAAAAATATCCAGCCAACAGCTTCCTGTGGGCAGCGTCCTGTGACCACTGAAGAAGGACTAGAGGATGACCAACACAAACTGTGCAGCAGTAGATGAGCTATCGTCTCTGACTTTCCATCTACAAGGTGGACTGACAAGATAGAAGTGTCTAATAGAGTGGACAGTGAGTGGACACAGTGTTTAAAATTCCAGCAGCACTGCTGTGTTTGATCCACTTGCACCAGCACAACACACACTAATACACCACCACCACATCAGTGTCACTGCAGTGCTGAGAATGATCCACCACCCAAATAGTACCTGCTCTGTGAGGGTCCATGAGGGTCCTGACCACTGAAGAACAGGGTAAAAGGGGGCTAACAAAGTATGCAGAGAAACAGATGGACTAGAGTCTGTAATTGTAGAACTACAAAGTGTTATGCCTGATTGGTGTAGCTACTAGCAAAACAACTATAATTGACCAACATAGCATGTAGATTACATTAAAAATGTTCCAGGTTTATACAGTTTATGTGGCTATCACAGTGAAATTGCATCTCGTTAGAAGATGTAGCTTCTTTTCTCGTGTGCTGCACACTGTTCTTGCTGTGAAATCCAATTTACATAGTGTGAACGCTTGAGCCGCAATTATTTTTCTGTCTGTGTGGGTCTGTTGGACATAAGCTACAAACTAACAGTCATATTAGCAGAGCCGAAGGAAGAGCTGTTTGGGGAGCCTTACAGAAATAATTAGTTTTTGCAGTGTAATTTGTCTGCGTGTTCAGCTCCCTCCTGTTTCGTAACTGGCTGAGTCTGGCCTTCAGCTTTAACCCGAATAAATCGCACAGAACTGGGCTGCCACAGAGTTCACTTTAGAGATGCTTTGCACGTGCTTTCATAAACTTGGCACAAAGATCCTTAATTAAGTCCACATAAGTTTATGAGTCATAAACGTCCCTCAGTGCCTCTGAGCCTTGTTAGTGCATTGTGTGCCTAAACTGTGAAATGCCACTGGATATGAATGAAGCAGAAAAATAATAGGGACAAAAAGCAGGATTATGAATTAAACTGTGATTTTAATGAGCACTAAAAAATTTTATTTGAAACCTGGCATAAACACACACCACAGCACAGTCTTGTAGTGTTGTTATTGTTTGAAAACGTTTGGAATTGTTGTACTAACAAGAACACAGTGTCACAATGTGATGCACTGCTCTTATGATCAGAACTACTTGACAGCAAATGGTGCCCCCTTGTGGAGAGTTTTTAGCCTGCTAAATGTGAGCAAGTTACAAGTTCTATCAGGTGCTTCATACCTAAATTATGAATCCTTATTTATGCATATACAAAGTTATATGCAAAGGTTTGAACACCTCTGGTCAAATTACATATGTTGTTGATTTTTTAAGTAAAAATAAGAGAAGAAATCTTCTACAGTAAACAAAGGTAAATATGGCATTATTATGCAAATTTTTGAGCACAGTTTTTTTTATTTGCTGAATGTAAAATATTGAATGAAAATTGTTGCTCCAATATTTTTCCCCCCATGTTTTTTTCTCAGTATGGTCAATTAAGCAAATAAACAGTAATCATGTTTTAAAATTTACGATAGAGAATGTGTTCACTTATTGTGCTTTGAACTCATGAAGAAAAATTGGAACTCTTTAGCCACAATAACTGAAAGTATATTTAGAGGTAAAAAAGGGCAGCATTTGATGAAAAGTACACCTTGCAGACTGTTAAATGTGGGGTTGGATCTATTATGCTTTGCAATGTGTGACAGTCAGTGACACCACAAACATTGCAGATGGAAGAATGGATTCCAAATATTATCAATATTTAAATATTATCCAGAAACTGGAGCTGAAAAGAAGCAGGCTTTTACAACAGAGCAATTATGTAATATATTATTGTTTATTATTGTTTAATTGCCATTAAGCCATTACAATTTAGTCTATAATCTCCTATTTTTTTGTTTGTATAATACATATGAATGCTTTGGGAAAAATAGTCCACCGTTCATGGTAGTAAAACAGCTGTATAGTTGTGTGTATTGCTTTGGCAGTGGATGATGGCTGAGTGGATGATGATGGCTGATGTTCAACCGTACTGGAGCTCCTCACTCACTCTGTCCTCCGGCCCTGAGGAGGAAAAGCTGAGTGCTGCAGTGTTTTCTGCACCTCTCTGCAGCGCCACATTTTCATTTGTCACTCCACCGGGGCTGCTGAGAGGCCGTAAATCCTGCGGAAATTTTATGGCTTCTGTGGCTGTTAAATTGAAATCATGCATCACAGTGCTGGGGCTTTAATACGGCAGGCTACTCTTTTCTAGCGAGCTGATGAATGGACGCGTGTGTTTGGGAACGAGCTGCACCTCTAACTAAGTTTCTCTGCTCCTGCTTTTGAGATTTTTTATGGTTTTAGAATTATGTTGTCCCGTTGGAATTAAATGGGGAGCGTTCTCAGGGGATAAAGCCGCGAGACATTTGAATAAATATTTGAGTACTTAGTTTGTCACTGCTTTCTGAAGCCTTACACTTTATAGTGACTTAAATGTGATAATATAGGGCTCTAGTGCATGTTCAGAAAATGTTGTTTTTTTTCAATCATTCAGTGAAATTGATGTTGCTCAGTTTTTACTATTGTTTATGTGGGCTGGCGCTACACAGTGTATCATTTGTTAGTCATTATTGTGATATTCGCCTGTCCAATACTGAAATCAAAGAATGCTGCAATTTGCAAATGAGCATCTGATCAATCAACCAACTAACCCTTGTTTTTTTACTTTGTACCGTGTGCTTACCACAGTTACAGGTGAGGCAAATTAGTTTTGCACAAATAATCATACTTTTATTGTCAATATGATTTCATTTTCGTGCTGAACAGATTGTTAAGGGCTGCGATGATGGGTTATGTTACATGCATGTGGTGCGAGAGTGACGTAATTGGTGGGACTGGTGTGAATTTAGTTCGAACCCCACTGCAGAGTGAATGACTTAACCACTTTGCTATTAAACCAATTACAAGGGAGAAACACGTGCAAAGCTCAAAAACCACTCTATTACTAGTACTAACTAGTAACTACTAGTAATGACTGTTCTCACTTTTATACAAAGTATGTAGAATGTGTAAAACAGCAACGGCTGCTGTTACAACAAACTTGCATCACCATATTTAAGGAATTAAATATGTATTTTGTTTTATAGGCATTTTTTTGCTTTTCTAGCATATGTAGAAAAATGAGCTTGCAGCTGGGATGTCACCTATTAATGTTTCTTTATTTTTATTTGTTGCCATCCACAATAGAGCACGGTGATTTTGTTTGTACTTAAAGGAAAGGTTAGTTAGATTTCTGTTTAAACAGCAAGTCTTCACTTGTTGCACCTAATATCCAACAGCTTAATTGATCATTGCATCTTATGTCCATGTACAGTTGTAAGATAGGTCTTGAAGCATGTCATAACAATTAAGCCTTTAGAAAGCTTAAGAGTGGCTATCTGGGCATATCTTGATATTTTTGAGTGGTTGTGATATACTATTCCCAAATGATCTACATGCTCCGATTCAGCACAAACTCAGCTTTATGGTCAGCTTTATTGCCAGTTACTAACACAAATTCCCATTGTTTAAGTTAAATAATGATATGGAAATGCGTGAAAAAAATAATAATTATAAATTATTATTTTAATTTTTGGCTGACAAAACAACAGAATTACACAGAACAAAAAAAAATCAATAAATAATCCAAATAGTCAACCAACTTAAAATGGACGATTCTGTTGTGTATATGCACAAATCTGTAACCATGCCAAATATTTTGAAATGTTCAAAAGTCATGCTTAAATTGGCTAGTCACATTTTAATGTGCCTCCACTGTATCTGCAGTCATGCTTTCAATACAAAACCAGAGCAATGTGGTGGGAGGGTCTCTAAAGCTAAACACCTGATTTGATTGGATCTGCTGGATGGTGTATTTAATCCTCTGATTGGCTACCAAGCGATGACAACAACAACAAAAATGTGTGAAATCCCCACTGACTGTCAATCTGTGTACACTGAAATATTATACAGTAATATAAATAAAATATACTTCTGCTGTTGGAACAAAACCTCTTATCTCCATTTTTGTCGTTTTTCAGTTTTGGACATAATTTGAAATTGTCTGTTACCTTTTACATTGTGAGTAAATTTCATGATAAACGGACCACAATAAATGGCCCAAAATAACTAGAAAAACATCTGGTTCCATTGACTTACATTAAAAGTGAAGTATGAATTTCCTTCTCTTTTAAAGTTCTCATTTTGGAAATACGAGGTTTTGTTCTGTCAACAGCTATATATATATATATATATATATATATATATATATATATATAATCATATTCTACAGATGTAGCGTAGATCAGGCCTGAGATTTTAGTTGAAGTGCAACACACAGCTTGTTGAAGTTTGTTGATATTCAGTGTTATTCAAAAGTTACTTAAACACAACAGCAACATGTTCCGTCCTAAAGGGCTGACATACTGTAAAGCGTATCGCAATCACAATATGTAGCAGTATGATTGCAATACTACCATTTAGTCCATATGGGTCAGCCTTAATATGTGTGTTTACATATTTACTGGATAAAACCTTGATAAGTTCGGTCTCACTAGTCACCAGTTCACTGTACTGCTGAATGAGCCGACGACATCTTCACCCTTGTGTCTTTTTCCTCGGTTACATCCCAGATCATCTTGTGCGCTGACGTTCTTGTTTGTGACAGAAAATCTTTTCAAAATTGGCCTTTTTCTTTCTGAAGGAACCTTTTTTCATCGGAACAACTGAGCATGTGTAAAACCCAGAGAGGAAACAGCTCAGAAGCAGCTTTTCAAAGCTGTCTGAGCTGATTTGATCAGAGAAAGCGTGAAATAAAAGAAAGCTTCTTTCTTGTAGGCCCCAGCAGATGTTGTCGGCCTTCCTCTTGGTGATGGAGCTGCAGGTCCTGGGGGACCACTGCAATCTAAGACAAGCAGAGCTCCGGCTGACCTTGTCCTCCTCCTCCTCCTCCTGCTCTTTCTGTCTCTCATATCCCTCGCTTACACTCTCAGCTTTCATCTTCTGCATCAAACAAGCTAACCTGCACTTTTAAAGCTGTGTGCTGGAGGTTAATTGGTTGTGTTAAAGCTCTTCTGGATAAAAGAACAGTGACTTTATAATCCCTCATGAATTGAAGATAAACATTACAGAAAGGTCCTTGCTTTTAAACACACAAGTTGTTGACTCATTCCTCCCCTCACCACTTTGCTGTCTTTGTTTTTGAATGCCATATTTCTGTATGCTGTAGATGGGACCATAGAGAATTCATTGCACCTGCCATTCTTAAAAAAGATTTTCATGCTTAAATGCTTCTTTCCTTGGTGAAAAGGTTCTTCGGATTGATAGAGAATGAGTTGCATATGGTTCTGTATAGCATCAAAAAGGGTTCTGCTATTGTTACAATCTCAAGCTTGTTACAATAGAAGAACCCTTTTGGGTGTTATATGGAACCATTTTCAAAAAGGTTCTATATAGAACCATATACAACACATTCCCCATCAATCCAAAGAACCATTTTACCATGCAAAGAACCAGTTAAACATGCAAATGTTCCTTTGAATGTTCATGGTTCTATGTAGAACCAATGTCTTTACTAAAGAACCTTTGAAGAACCATCCTTTTTAAGAATGTGTGCTAAAATATCCGCTTATAGTGCATCATTATAGTGCATCACTTTTCATGCTATTAAGCATTAACAAACCAATAGCCGCTAATTTGCTCATTTGTTGATCTGCTTATTACTACTTTATTAAGCATTATGTAAGATAAATTAACTGCTTCTTATAAATCTATGTTTACCCTTCAGAATAGTGTGATTGTGTCTTTATTTACTAAACTAATTGGTGATTTACTGTTGGGGTTTTGGTGAGAGTGGAAAGAAAACACCCAGATAGTGCTGTGTTAAGAAAATCTGATAAAACTCAATTCTTGACTCCTAAAATAAGGAGTTAGTTTGTCTTTAATCAGCACTAATTGGTGGTTTACTATTGTGATATTGTGATAAGACTAAACTAGTGCTTTAAGAAGAAGAAAGCAAGTGAACAATTCTGAGGTGCTTTGTAACTAATAGATCTTTCATTAGAGTTCATTAATAAGCACACTGCAATTCTCTCAGAAATTAAGATACTAAACTGTCACTGGGACAGTGCCCCTCTTGTCAATGCGGTGGTACCCCCAAGGGTACATCTCAGTACCTTTAGTCAGGGAACATAACTGTACCATAATCTATTGAAATTATATTCTCTAAATTGTACTGACTCCACACACCCCGTCTCGTCTACAGGCTTTTTATTTTATTGTTCTGTTTTTTTTTAACATTAGGTTATGAAAAAGTACAAATACAAACTTTTCACCTGAAAAAACTTATTTAAGGTTCACAATTAGACCTTAAAACCCTTAAAACCTCTGCTGTGTCTGATCCACTCATACCAGCGCAACACACACTAACAGACCACCCCCACATCAGTGTTAGTGCAGTGCTGAGAATGATCCACCACCCAAATAGTACCTGCTCTGTGAGGGTCCATGGGGGAGGGGGGGTTAAGGGCGACAGATAGTTAGTTCAGCACCAACATTCCCAGATTACCATATTGCCATATAATTTCCAACTGTGGTAGTTTTTTTGTTTTTTTTTTATAACAGTAACTGTATTGTGCACAGAGGGCATGTAACACTGTTAACTTCCAGTGGTTCTCTGCTTTTATTTGCTAGGAAACAAAAATATTGCCAAACCATTAAAAAATTGCTTTTATTTTTTAACCGTGTAAAGGAAGACTGTAAAAGCCCATCAGAGACACTTGGGTAGATTTTATGCAGAAATCTAATTAAAGCAGCACCATCAGCAGTTAATGGCAGTGGGCAGTGTTCAGGGCAATTAACAGTGCTTCATTTTCAAGTTTAAACCAAATGGATTGGTACACAGTGTCTCTCAGTGTGGCTGTGTAGCCTTTAAACTCCACAGACTCAGCCAAGGACTCATTCTGGTGTAGAAGTGTGAAGTTTGGACAAGATGTACAGCAAGAATTCCATTTTACCCACTCAGTCTGTTGTTCATTTCAAATAATATTAATTTTGTATTAATGTGAAAAGTCACAGATTGGGTGTAGTTTTTTTGATATGATAAAGCTAATGTGAGACTGGCGGTAAATTTCATTTTTCAAACCTGCCTAGTTTCCTACACCTGAGTAGTCCAGTGAAACACTCTAAACCTTTAAGCTGGCAGTGCACTGCAAATGAAAATGACGTTTCAATGCAAAACGTCTTTTATCCAAAATGACATAGAAGTTTAATTTAGTGTGGTGCACTCTACGAAATCAAGGTGTTGGTCCTAATCACTGTGCCGTTCATTTGAGCCCTCCCCCTGACTGTGATTGGTCCTATTCACCGCACTGTTCATTCTGAGACCTCCCCCTCACTGTGATTTGTCCTAATCACTGTGCCATTCAATCCGAGACCTCCCCCTGACTGTGATTGGTCTTAATCGCTGCATTGTTCATTCTGAGACTTCCCCCTGACTGTGATTGGTCTTTATTTGCTGCATTGTTGGTTCTGAGACCTCCCCCTGACTGTGATTGGTCTTAATCGCTGCATTGTTTGTTCTGAGACCTCCTTCTGACTGTGATTGGTCTTAATCGCTGCATTGTTCGTTCTGAGACCTCCCCCTGACTGTGATTAGTCCTGTTCACTGTGCCATTTGTTTTGAGATTGTGACTGTGATTGGTCCTGTTCACTGTGCCATTCGTTCTGAGACTATGACTGTGATTGGTCTTAATTGGATTGTGACTGTGATTGGTCCTGTTCACTGTGCCATTCGTTCTGAGACTATGACTGTGATTGGTCTTAATTGCTGCATTGTTCATTCTGAGGCCTCTCCCTGACTGTGATTGGTCCTGTTCACTGTGCCGTTCGTTCTGAGACCTCCCCCCTGACTGTGATTGGTCCTGTTCACTGTGCCGTTCAATCTGAGACCTCAACCTGACTGTGATTGGTCTTAATCGTTGTGTTGTTTGTTCTGAGACCTCCCCCTGGCTGTGATTGGTCCTAATTGTTGCGTTGTTCATTCTGAGACCCCCCCCCACCTGACTGTGATTGGTCTTAAATGCTACATTGTTCATTGTGAGACCTCCCCTTGGGTTGGGGTTTTAAATCTGGAATTATGGATGTGCACGTGCTCTCTGCTCTCTGATACATATCAGAGTTTCTTTGCACTACTGTGGTTCCTATCACTGCATAAAAGATGCATGAGGCTTTCTTTCTTGAGCTCTGTCAGAGCGCAGATTTAGAACTGTTAGCACCTATTATTGATTTTTTTTACAGCTGATACATGACATATTCCTGCTCATGTCTTTCCTTATTCAGAAAGACAGCAAAACTGAGACATCACATTACCAACGGAGAAATGTAGAGAAAAGCCACATTTTTGCGTCAGCCTTAAAGGATTAATAACTGAACAGCTAGGGTAGAGTTTAAGCGGATGAGATTGGCAAGTTGTGTTTCATACAGAGCCTTCAGCCTGGAGAAGTGTAGCAAGATGTGCATGTGTTGTTGCCGGATGTGCATTTGTTCTCAGTAGGAGGCAGCTTAATGTTTGCTATTAGCAGCACCAGCAGCAGCCACTGTGTCAGACTCAAATGCTTTAATGGTTACTCATGATATGGTCAAAATGATCGTTATCTGCTTTAATTACATTTCGAAATTGAAGCTGATGATCTTTATTGGTTGATTGATAACCCTCATCAATCACAAGTGCATCTATTCCTTAGAGGAGATACCATCTTTACTCCGATATCAGACTGCGTAGAGTTCATAGCGACTGAGATATTTGTTCCTGCCGGTTTGAATTTGATAGCCGATAATCCTATAAAGTCTTCCATGCTTCCTTTCGTCTTTCATGCCCTTATGTTTCATTTTGAATGAACCCTTCCGTCAGGGCATGACGCAGATTGTTCGGGGCAGGTGAGATTGATTTCTCCTGCATTTGCCCCGACAGTCGTTCCATTCGCATGGTAATTTATTCAAATTCAATAATCCCACTAAAAATCTATGCAGCATCAATCAAAGCTGAATTTTAGAGGGGACCAGACTTTTAGGTTCAAGGACTCAGGAAGAGTAATGGACACACGTGTAGATACTGCATAAGGAACAAATCCCATATAACATACAGATGGAGGTTCACATACCGGAGAAATGAAAGTAGCTGTCAGAAGATGATGTATTAATCTTAAACTTACCTGCAAAAGTGTCATACGACTATTCTTGGATAAAAAGTTGATGCATGCCTGCATATCAGTGTTGTATTTAGTTAGGCTGGAGAGGGAGATGATATTCTATGAAAAGAATTTAGCTGGCCGATATGGAACCAAAAAAAAGACCACTGAAAATGACTGTATTACTTCGAATTACTGTAACATTATGTTGTATCTAAATAAGGTGCTGTCACGCCTTTCTCTGCTCTGGCTGAACCTACAGCTAACATCAGGACTACGTTTCCCAGAACCCCTAGCTGCAGCGCATGGCACAGGACTCTCAGAAATCCACCTATCCATCTTCTAATTACACACACCTGTTCCTCATTTCATGTTTATGTTAGCTTAGTATATAAACCCGGGCTTTAGTCCAGTTTGTTTGCAAAGTATCGTCACTCCAATACGCGTACCAAGCGTTTCCATTGTCTTGTTTTCTGCTACTCTGTATATGACTTGTTTTTTTGTTTATGACTATGATTCTAGTGTTGCCCTTTTGTCCTGTTCTGATTCTCTGGCTTTCAACCTCCTGCTCATGTTTAACAACTTTGATTTTGGATTCCCCTTTTGATATTAAAGTTTTGAACTCAAGCCTCTATCTGGTTCTGTCTGCCACCATTACAGGTGCCAGGCTGTTCAGTTAATAAATAATAATAAAAATAAGTTATCCTTTATTAATCCCACAATGGGGAAATTTCACCTCCGCATTTAACCCATCTGTGCAGTGAAACACCACATACACACTAGTGAACATACACACTAGGGGGCAGTGAGCACACTTGCCCAGAGCGATGGGCAGCCCGGGGAGCAGCCGGGGGTTGGGTGCCTTGCTCAAGGGCACTTCAGTCATGTCCTGTCGGCTCAGGGGATCGAACCGGCGACCTTCTGGTCACAAGGTTGGTTCCCTAACCTCCAGCCCACGACTGCCCTAAACGTAAATAAGAAAACTGAGTAGTGCAAAATTTTGTAGCACACAGGTGAGTGTAGTGGCAAAGTAAGACCCTTCCCTGAGTTGAGTTTGTTAGATTGTACCTTGTCCATTTTATCTGGTAAACCTACTAAACACTGACTAAAGTACTTAATAGGTTGCTATGTACACACTGAGACATAAGCTTAGTAACGTGCAAAAATCTTTTCAGTGTCATCTTTTTTCAGCGTCTGCTTTTTTCAACTTAGTTCTACACACCAGCAACCTTTTTACTACTCGAATGGTTGTATGCAATTTTATTTGATGATTTTATAAGTGATTTTATAAGTGAAAATAAGTTAACACATCCTTAAACTTTAATTTGACTTTTTGATTTAGATTTTTCTGCTAATCTTAGTTTAACAGTTTAACATATTGAAAAAAATAAAACATTTAAATTGTGCTATTACTTTTGCACAGACCATATTTATATTTCATTATTTTTTTTAGCAAATAAACAGTAATTGTGCATTAAAATGATTACAATGAGCGGGAGTGTGCTCTCTGTAGAGGGTGTGTTAACTTACTTTCACTTAGAAAATCAACAAAGCATTGAATTTGACCGGGGTGCCCAAACTTTTGCACACTGTGTAGATGAATATGAATATGGTACTAGAGTGCTTCTCTTAGCAATTACACAAAGAAAAGCGTTTCAGTTGTGAACTGTGTGGATTTATAAGATATTATTGCTACTACTACAAATAATAGTAATAATAATAATATTAATAATAATTTGTTTATTTATTTTTGTATATGATGTCATATCTTTATCATTTAAATAATAGAAAGTATTGTAATATAAATTTGAGTTCATATTGCCCACACTTAATTCACACTGTTTAGAAATATACAGCAGATACAGTCGTTTGCGAAACTCTTGAAGCCCCTCAAATGACATGTTAAAATAAATTAGTTTGTTCTCCACCGAGAACACACTTCTGCACATTAATGGACATTAATGCATTTATGAGTAAATTTAACTTAAAATGTGACCTGAGCAAAGGTTATGGCACATTTTATATTTTATGTTTTCTTTTCAATATATCTAACTCAAATAAACAGAAATTGTGCACTAAAAATACTGAAAAATGTCAGTTTGTACTTTTTTCACTTACAAAATCAACTAAAATATATATATATATATTATGGGGTGTTTAAACTTATTATACTAATACTCATACAACTGTATACGAGCAGAAGATCAGTATAGTTCCTATAATAACGTGCACCGACGCCAAAGAGGCTGACAGCCCTCCACTCTTATCTGTAGACCTGCACAACAGGCGTGGTTAATGAATGCAGGGGTGAACAAAGAGGCGAAGGGTCAGGGGAGCCCAGGGGAGGCTGTGATCCTTAGTTACTGGAGTGTGCACTGGGATTGGCCTGGTGGTAGAAAGGAGGGAGGTGGGGCAGCTGGAGCTTTTGGGGGAGGGCCGTAGCACATAGCAGTCAATCATCTGTGCCTGGCTGCGTAGGGTTTCTACTCCATATGACACCAGTGTCGAGGGAAACAGGTAGGAAGAGAAAAGCCATGTATTTACCTGTGTGATTTGTAGGTGCTGTGGGAGCTGAGCGGGGCTGCATGTTCCGATTGGAATGAGTGCGGTGCTGTAGTGGTTGGGGCTAGAGGTGTGATTTCTTTGGAGAGTGCTTGTACTGATGTGTGGACAGAATGGAGCAGATGGGGCTGAGAGCGGTGACATGGTGTGAAAGGTGATGGGAGTAATGGGGAGAGCCTGATGATCAGAGTGTTAAGAGTCTACTGTAGTGCGGGTGTAAGCGGTGTGTAGTGATAAGCATGTGTGTGTAACAAAAAAATGCAGGAGAGAGAAACGCAGGGCAAGTGTGCAGCATCAGGAGCAGCAAATGGTCTTGACTTTGAAGCTCTATGTTCCTTTTATTTAAAAAAAACCGAAAGAGAAAAACATTTCTTTTCAGTTGCTGATTTAAGGTTAAGGTTAGGTTTAGGATTAGACTGAGAATACATATATGCATATGTACTGACATGTGTGTATATGTATGCACAGTACTAATAAGTAATAGTATTTTATATATATATATATATATATATATATATATATATACATATAGATGTTGGGACAAAACCTTCAAATGCAAGCAGGATAAGAAAAACCCTTCTTAACTCTTAGAATGGGAGTTAATGGAACATATTCTATTGGTCATTCATAAAGAAATGTTCACACAACGTAAACACTATCTGTCATTTTTAAATTCTGTTTAAAACAAACACAAACAACAACAATACATTTAGATACATGTGCACATATAACTTACGTATGTACGTACTTAGGTACTTATAAACCCTTATGGGACATATTATTGTTATATTATATATATGTTATATTATTGTTACACATAGGTACTGTGTGTCTATGTGTGTGTGTTTATACACACATATATGGGATATATTATTACACATATGTATTTATATGTATATACAACATATAAGGGCCATATGACCCTGTGTCTTGAGACAAAGCATAAAAATCAACTGCTGGATTAGAAAGGAATAGGGTATTCTTTGTGTAGGATTGTGGGTAATTAGCTAGTGTAATGTCTGGTGATGGAAGGCGTAATAAAAGGCAGGGGGGGAGTGTGAGAGAGAGAGAGAGAGAGAGAGAGAGAAAGAGGGGGAGAGATTGAGCAGTAGAGCAGCAACAAAAGCCCCTCTGAGAGCTGTCTTTGCTGGCTACTGGTGGGGATGGCACAGTGAGAAAATACCGACCGTGCTTTTCTTTTTTTCCTCTCTCTTCTCCAAACTGCACAGAGCCATTGTGTGTGTGTATTTGCGTTCGATTACGCAGCGTGTGGAGAAGTCCTAGCATCATTTATCTTCTTGCCCCGCCGTCTAATTGGTTTTTCAAATGAGGTTGAGTTTGTTGCTGGACAGTCAACAGTAGCAGCAGAGTCGTAAACTTGCTCTGTAATTCCCCGCGCTCACTGCCACGCCCTGCTGAGGCACAGTTGTGGTCTATGAGATTAATCCTGCCTCAGCTGTGTCCTTCCCCACCCCGCCGTGCTCTGATCAATAAACCCCAAGACGGATGAGACCGGCGACCATCCGCAAATCCGTCACACATTACATTCCTCACGAATATTTTCCATGTGTTGATGACCTTGTGGAGGCAAGTGCCTTTGAAGTTGTCGATGCCTAATGAAGTAGAGAAACACAGGCTGCTTTTATCTGAATTCTCATGCCTGCAGTAGGACTTCACCAATATGTATTGTTTGGGTGCTAAAATCGACAATATTGAGGTTCCATGGGTTTATTAGCATCAGCTGAATTTGCACTGATAAAGCATTGATAAACAAAAAGTTTAACCTTGTAAGATTCATTTGTAAGAGTTTTATGAATCATTTGTAAATTTATTTATATAACAGTTTGATCCAGCTATATGAGTGGACAGAATAAGCTCCATCAGAATATTACTTTTGTTAATATTACTTTTGTTAACATTATTTTCATCATGTGAATGAGTGTCATATATATCATATGTCATATATATCACATATATAATCAGTGGATCAAACTCCTCTCTCGTTCATACAGCTCCTGGATTATTGTTGCAGTGGAGGCTCTTGTGGAGAACTGAAGCTCCACCTTGCTGCTCCTTTTGTTAGTTAGCTGCTTGTTGATTTATCCATAGGTATCCATAGGTCTCCTACAAGCACTGTTCAGTGTAATCTGCTAAAGGTTCTGCAAGTATTGCTTTAAAAGCCATTTAAAAGCTGTATTTGAGTGACTGCAGTACAAACGCAGCTTCTATCTTAGCAACATTTAGTGCGCTGCAGCTCAACTTTAGCATAATTGACACGCTAACTTTGACAGTCCTAATTCATATTATTAAAGACTTTGTGAGTTTCTGCATTTTTTGACAGTTGAGAACATTCACACTCACACACACTCATTTTCTAAGCCACTTATCCTCCTGGGTCGCAGGGGGTGCTGGAGCCTATCCAAGCACTCATTGGGCAGAAGGCAGGAAACACCCTGGACAGGTCACCAGTCCACCACAGGGCAGATGGGAACAATCATATTTGATAATTTACGTAATAAAATTTGATGATATTTGCCAGTAAAGCATTATTGTATTAAACTAAAACTGTTGAGTCATAATTTTGTCCAATATGAAATTATATGAGCTGATAATTTCAGTTATCAGAAGTCCTAAAATCTATAATGGTTTCAGCAACATGTTTACAAATTGACAGTTTTCATATCAAGTGGACCGTAGTCCCACACCTGCAGTCCATCACTCAGAAAGCCTGCAAAACATTGCATTTGTTGCTTGCAGTCACAATAGTCGCCTTTGCCATGCTAACACTGTGCTTCCACCTTGTGCTGTGAGCATCCTGACCGATTACTGTTCCACATTAGCGCAAGGTTCATATAATCCAACAAAAGTAAATTGTTTCAGTCAAAATAAGACTAAGACAGACCATTCTGTAACCGTGTCACATTATTGACTGACCATTGTGTTTTTAATATACTGCAAAGCATTTTGCAACCACAATATGTAATATATATTTTCAGTACTTGTCCAGCCCTAGTGGCAATGAGCTGATAGTAGAGGTGCTGGGAAACATGTGGATCTCGTAAATGATCTGTCCAGCTCGATAGCAGTAATTGATCACGCACTGAGCAGTTAAAGAGTCTCTGAGTCCTGCAGGGTGGGAGTGGGCTGCTGATGCTTGGCTGAGGGGATCAATAGACTTCGGCAGAGCCTGCATATATAATCTCATTCATTAAGGTCGGCAGTTGTTTAGGCCTTCAGCTTTGTTTTTTGAGTTCAGTGACTTTGTAGTGTTTTTCTGTAAAAATGAACAGTCAATTTAGCCTCGATCGGCTGCAGCTAAAGCACCATAAAGGAAGAGATCACTTGTTGAACAGAGATAATCGAATGGTGGTGTCTGCATTTGGAAGATCATAGGTAATAATAGATTAGTTGATTATTCAAATAATAGTCGATACATTAATTGATGATAGAAATAGCCTTAGTTAAAATGTATCTGGTGATTATTTTGAAACCTCTTTAATGGTAATGTTCTTTTTTTTATGTGTGTGGCAGAACAGAGGACCTGCAGTGATGGAAGGCCAGTAAGCGGCTCTCTCTATGGCTCAGAGGAAGAGGCCTGGGGCCAGCAGCAGCAGCAGCATGGCCTCAGCAGAGCTCCATGCCCCCTACCCCAGCGCCCCCACAGAGTGCCCCCCGGAGGAGTATGAGGAGCAGCAGGACACCGAAGCCCCTGTGCCTCCCTACTGCGACCAGGAGGGGGCTTGTCTGCCCAACAGCCGTCCCACTACTCCTACCACTCCGGACCACGCCCACACCGACTACCGTGGCCATCCGGACAGCCTGGATGGAGACTCCAGCTCGGACTACGTCAATAATACATCAGAGGAAGAGGAGGAGGAGGAAGATTACGATGAAGGGCTGCCGGAAGAAGATGAGGGGGTAACGTACTACATTCGCTATTGCCCGGAGGATGACAGCTACCTAGAGGGTGTGGACTGTAACGAGGAGGGCGAGTATGGGACGGTCCGGGCTGAGCCACCGCCGGATACAGATGAGTGCCAGGAAGCGGTGGAGGAGGAGTGGGCAGAGGGAGAAGGGGAGGGGGACATGGAGAGTGGGGAGGTGCGCTGCGAAATTCTGGAGGAGCAGGACTCGGACCAGCAGATTTACGACGGCAGGCCAGAACCTGTCCTGGACCACCAAAGCCTCCATCATCACCACCATCACCACCACCATCACGCAGAAGCCCACCAGGACCAGGCTCCGCCTCCGGTCCGAGACCAGGATGAGGAAGAGGATGGGGAGGAAAGTGAGGATTACTGCCCCAATGATGAAGAAGAGCCAGAAGAGGAAGAACAGGACAGGGAGAGATACACAGGGGACTACTACGCCCCAGAGGACAATGGGAACTCATACAGGGGCCACAAAGGCATAGAGGGTGAGACAGGCGAGGAGACAGAGGAGGATATTGATCAGATTGTGGCTGAGATTAAAATGAGTATGAGCATGGGCAGCCTCAGCAGCGGGACGGACCAAAGCCCAGAGGAGCTGGGGGCGGAGCCAGCACCTGCTCGCTACCAGCCTGAAGCTCCGCCCAAGGCTGAACCCGCTGCTGCTCCGTATCCTTCCCAACCCCACCGCCACGATGGCAGGCCCAAATCCCTCAACATCCCCCCAGCTGGGCACAACCCGCAGCCACAGAGGGTTGTGAAGGGACGCTCCCGCACCCCGGAGGAGCAGAGGAGGTGGGCACAGGAGCAGGTCAGAGAACAGGTAAAAGATATATCAAGATAAGCTGTTCACAAATGGAGTCAGCAAAGGAGAGGATGCTTTTAGAGGGGAGTTAATGCAGTAGTGTGGTAGCTCAAAAGAACACATTGCAATTATATTGCTACATATTGCAATGTGCCATTCAAATGCTATTATTTTAATGAATGTTGATGTAATGTGTGATTATTTTTTTACCAAAGTTATGTAGGTTTGTTGAATCATGCGAACGCCTTGATTTTTTCCAAAAACCTAAGATGATCTGTGATTGGCTAAGATGCTCAGAGTGCACAAAGAAGCATTCAGTGATTGGTCAGAGACTTATTTGCATATTGCACACTTCTGCAAAACTAATATTGTGAATGTCCTTGTTTTAAAGAAGGGATTGACTAATTGCATGGATGGATGGATTAATAAATTTATTGATGGAATGACAAATTGATAGATGAATTGTTTGATGGATGGATTGATAAATTGATCAACGGATTCATGGACTGATAAATGGATGGATGGAATGAGGGATAGATAGGTGGATTGATGAATGGATGCATGGTTAGATCGATGGATAGATGTATTGAATGATAGACTGATGGATGGATTGAGGGATAGATAGGTGGATTGATGAATGGATGCATGGTTAGATCGATGGATAGATGTATTGAATGATAGACTGATGGGTGGATTAATAGGTGGATGGATGAACGGATAGATTGGTGGACAGATTGAGTGATAGACTGATGGACGGATGTTTGATCTGTTCAGAAATATCACCTGAAAAATGAATAACTTGTGCAACACCATTTCCAGAAAAGTTGGGACGTGGTGCAAATTGTAAATATAAACAGAATGCAAAAAAAGGTTCTTCAAGGGTTCTTTAGAAAAGAAAATGGTTCTATATAAAACCATGAACACTTTAAGAACCCTCTGCATAATTAAAGAGTTCCTTGCTTCATGAAAGCGTTCTTCAGATTGATGGAAAATGTGCTTGAATGTGCTATAGACGGTTCTATATGGCACCCAGCTTCTATTGTTACAAGCTGGACATCATAACAATGGGGAAACAGGGTTGTACCTGCTGGCTGTTTTGACTGGAAATTAAATAAGTGAGGGGACTGTTTCTGACTTTTGCACAGAACTGTGGATATTCAGAAGAGTTAATCAGCAGAATTAGTACTATGTTTAACTGGAGACAGCAATTGAGCGTTAAAGTGCCCATGGTACACAGCTCAGACGCATTCATTCTGGCCGTAGGTTCACTCATTATAGCCTAATGGCTGCAGTGAGGCCAAATGCATCATTCTGATATAGCTAGATTATGAAGTTTTCGTCATCTCTTAATAGAGGTTCATATCGGAATGTGTTTTCTGGCCTTCATTGTTTGACAGCGTTGCTGTGGTGGTGTTGAATTGTCACGTTTTTAAAAAAGTAAGTCTGTGTTTTTGAAATAGATTAACACCATCCTTTTTGTTGGCAGCTTACTCTTTCAGTGAGTTTCAAACCCTTTGAGCAAAGCAGTATTATGATTTTTTTATTCTACCACACCTGTCTGTTGAAGGGCTTCACAATTACTGAATTTGTATTAATTATAATTTGTATTAATTTGAGTTAAGTTTGAAAGAACAGGAAAAGTTACAACAACCGCTTCATTTATTCAAAGCTCACAGCATGTCCTTCAGCTGTTTACTGAGAACAAGCTAATTAACTGTATTACATTTTGTATTTATACAGCTGAAATAGACTTTGCTAAGTAATAATAGATAGAAGATACATTAATAATTTTGAAATGTTTCAAGCAAGATAAGTAATATTTTTATACAAGCAACCTATACATCTCTGCTACATATGAAAATGCAGACCTAATGTTTATAACCAAAATTCAGCCCAAAGTGGTGGAAAAGTAAAACAGTATGTCCACCCCCACCTGTAAAAATCAGCTAAAAAGTCAGCTCAACCCTCAAATTATAAGGTCACACTTATTACACTGCTTTACATGAGTTAACTTGAGGACACTAGAGTTCACCCAGCTCAAGCTAATTTAGTCAAAAGTTCTTCAAACTCACATATACAGTTTCTCAGTTGAATAAACAATAGAATTTCCTTTTTACTCAGTTTTCCAACTAACTGGAACTCCTTATATCAGACAGGTGTTTTATCCCTTTGTGCTCCCAGTTATGGCTGTGGCATCACTGGGGTTCAGACTCACAATGATCATTTTATTTCATTACTAAGTTAAAAAATATTTTTACAGTGTATTAAACATAGGGACACACAAATCAGAGTAGTTTTAGGAGCCAGTGAGTGGCACGACAGACTAAGTGTTAACCCCCACTAGGAGGTTGTATGTTCTCTCGTTGTTTACCTTGGGAGGCTTAGTGTTAAAATGAACCCCCTCATGTGGAGGCTGTAGCCAGGCTAGCTCTCACTGTGAGTCATTTACATGCTTCAAAACAACCACCAAGAAGGAGATCAAATATAGGTGTGATTTCTGTGACTTATACATAGAAGTCAGTAATCAAAATACAGATATGTAGAAAAAGTTTCTTTTATGATACATAAACAGTCTGGAACAATATCTCTCCATATGCCGTCCTATAAAATGTCCATGTAATTTTTTACCCCTCGTTAGTTTGTGCACTGCTCACCCATTCTGCCTCGAAAAAACCCAAAAACCAAAGCAGCTAAGAATGAGACACATTTTGTCTGAATATAAACAGAAATTAGATTTAATTCTGGTCTCAAGGTAAAAATTAATAAAGACACCTTGGGTAGGTTCAAAAAAGGAACCATGTCAAAATCACAACAAAGACTGCCTGTCAGAAAACACAAGGGAATGGTTTCAGACAGTGCAGTTCTTCTTTATGTGCTCTTAAGACATTTCCTGTCGTATATGATGTAATATGATGGAAACTGAGTCCTCTTTCTGTCTATAATGTATTAATAGTGTGGACATGAATGGCATGCTGTCTTATGCACATAGTATATGGCTCTTTGTGAAGCTATTGTACTGACTCATAATTCTCTCTGAGAAGATTTTGTCTGTACATTTCCTGCAGTTCATTTGGATACTTAATGTGTACAATGTCATATACTTTAGTTTGTTTACTGAGCTAAAAGTTTCAGAGGAAACGAGAGCAGCATGCAGTCTTCCAACAACTGGAGGCGTCCAAATGTCTCCGGAGATCAAGGCCAGCGTAATCAAAGCTTTTTTCAAGTCATCCCAAAACTGTAGTTGCTTCACTACGGTTTCTCAGAGAGGTTTGCTAATGCTGTTACATAAACACACATCTGTTTTTCCTGCCTCCTTGTTTTTCTTAGAGAAAACAAGATGGGCTTTGATCATCTAAATTCCTAACTTTGCTCCGCAACCAGTCAAGTTAGCTAATTCATCTAGCAAGCCAAGTGTTTTTTGTGAGATGAGTAGGAATTTTCAAACGGTGCTAATGCAAAAACAGACCCAGGTAAAACACAGTGACTGTGTTTACATGCAAAGATTTTTGCCAATGTGATTAAACATTCAGATTATAGATTAAGACTGAGGTGTTTATGCTCACTCTACTCAACAATCTGATGAAAAATCTGCATTTATATGCTTACTACAAGTAATCTGATCCAAAATGATGCGCATGCGTACAGAAAAACGTAAACATTGCCATGACAACAAGCATCACGTGAGTCCAGTCAGAGTGAGATGAGCAGCAGTGAGCAGTGCTTGTGTTTTTAATTGCTTTAAAATGCTTTCAGACTCAGTAAAATGTCCTTCACATGTCCTTATTAAAGAAGGCCGAGAGGAAGACGTCGTGTTCTGAGACATATAAGCTGGACGTCCGTCCCACCGCCGTCTTTTAAAGCTCAAAGCATAAACTTCGTCTCCTCTGCAGACCAGTTTCTGCTCCGCCATGCTGAACGTTATAAACTTTCACTATGACGTGACGCACATGATCAGAACCTACTTAAACTTTCCGATTGGGAATGTAATCAGATTCAGACGTTTACATGGTTATTATTCTTCTATTTATCGGATTATTTACAGGATTACCCACCTCGTTCAATTGGATAGAAATTGCATTTCGAATGGCCTCAGTCAGACTAGTCTAGTCCAATTGAGGTGTTTACATGGACATATTCTATTCTGATTAAGATAATATTCAGATTATTAAAAGATTATCAGGCTGCATGTAAACATGGCTTATGGCATAGTTTGGGAAGTATGCGAGCATTTTGCATTCACTAGCTACTTAATGCTTCAACGAAACTCTTTAATGCTGTGAACGTCACAAGCTTTTTTCACGCCAGCAAGTTTGTTTTGCTCTTAAAGGTGCAATATTTGCTTAAGGTTATTCCCTATCGAACTGATAAAGACCTTGGACATGGCAGTGCACAGGTTATTCTTTTTAGAATATGATTGACAAGCAGAAGCAGAAGCTCAATGAGTAGGATGAGAGTGAAGTTACTTCCCCAGATTGGAAATTTACCACATCTCCACTTAGCATCAGTCACCCCTATTTCTTCTTCCCCATTTAAATCTTCTTAAATATAAATTTTTCTTACCTTTAGATTCAGTTGATACAGTGTTATGAAGCAGACGTCTGAATCATTTAGTGCAAGTTCCGTCTGAGAAAGTTATTGCTTGAAATTAAGATGAACATGAATTATGAATATAAATTCCTGAGACATTGTTTCACAACAGTTTTGAGATAAGGTTTTGCCCTAAAATGCGTTTTTTAAAATCCTTTCATGGCAGAGAGAGACATGCAGCTGCTGTAAAGCAAAATAGTACCCACAGAAAAGTGTTCATTTACCACTTATCATAATCAACATTATACAGAAAAATATGTTCAGTGGTGGTTTTAGATAGTAAATAAATGGCTGTTTTTGTGTTGTAGATATCGCGACCACTGGTTCCTGTCACCACCACTGTAAAGGAATCTGAGTCAGTACGTTTCTCTATAATGAACCATTTCACATCAAACCACTATGATTTTGTTCACACCTTAATGGCTGAATTCTGCCGAAATTTTGAAGAAACGCTGGCATTCCCCTTTAAGAAGAAACGTTTTTCCATCAAAAAAAGTAATTTTTTTTACCACATCTCTTAAGAGCCGTTCTAAGAATACAATAAAAAAAATATATGTTCTTAAATGTTTAGCAGTCTTACTGTAGGTTTACATGTCTGATATTGAGAGAGCTGATAAGGTGAGTCTTTAGAAGTTGTTGTTAGCTAGCTAGCTAACAGCAGTATGTATTTTCCTATGCTCTGTAGTTGATATTGACTTACTACAAGCATTACTACACACATTATGACTCTACCATCACTTCCAGTTCTTGTTTACTAAAGTGTTTTTTCCTCCATTTTGGTGTTCTCTTAACACACTTAGCAAATTCAACTGAAATAGCCTAAAGGCTAAAGCTAATGGTTAAAGCGATTCAAATTGTATTTCATGCTGTTTTAGCCGTCTGTGAAAGACTGAAAATTGTGATTGACATTGGCTAGGCTAGGATAGGCTACGTGATGAATAACTTAATGGCCTACTTACAACAATAATGAGGTCTTAAGGGAATATTTGAGAATGAAGTCTCTTTTTTTGAGAACCTCTCAGTGTTTAGCTCAGTTGTTACTGTTTGCTTTCTTTTATAAATCTGGTCCCTGAACGTCCACTCTCTTCCCTGATCTCAGAGCCCAGATTATCTCACAGTCCAGTGCTATTGAAATTGAAATAGTACTTGAATTGAATTGAAATTCCGAGAGTAAGCCCCCTGTCTGCTCTGGGCTGGAAAACACTTTGTGGTGTTCACTCATAAGCTGCTCTGAAACTATTCCTTTCTTGCTAAACACACAAATGTAAACTAAATGACCTTCTGACCTTCTCAAAATATGCACAGCTGCTCCGCGGTCCTTCCAAATAATTTGTGATGTTTAAAATTTCTGGAAAGAGACATTCACTCTGACCCAAGCTTCTGTGTGCTTGTTGGACTATTTGTCATGGTATTGAGAGGTCAGGGACTGCGTGAGGAAGGGTCAGGCTATTAGAATTAGAATGAATTTTATTTTTCCAGATGTTTTACATGTACAGCAATTGTGCATACATATGTTTAATGTCTAACATACAAGACAGACTAAGGATGCTAGACTATTAAAGGGGAATTACACAGATTTTTCAAAAAATTCTGTGTAATTCGCTGTAAACAAAGTCATTCAGAATGGTTCAATATAAAATAGCCCATTTTACAGAAACTTGCCAGTCAGAGTAGTTCACAGTGGTGACAGAAAGCAGACGTCTGAAGAGTTTAACGCCTCTAACGCCTCCCTCACAGAAGGTTATTACATGAAGTTATTACGTGGTTGCAGACATGCTGCTGCTTAATGCCTGGGACATTTGTTTTATGATAGTTTTGGCCTACAACATATTTATTTAAACACCATCTAACAGTTGAAAGATTCATGAGAGGCATAGTAAAGCACAGTGGTGCCCCAGAAAACCTTATTTTTTCTGATTTATCACTATTTTAGCATCATCAAAATAACATAAAAAACACATGTTGGTTCCTTGGCTGTGAGTAGTACATAAAATGGCTGCATTTGTGTTGTAGACCCCTGGTTCCTGTCACCACCACTGCAAAGAAATCTGAGTCGGTACACTTCAGGGGGCAGTCATGGGCTGGAGGTTAGGGAACCAGTCTTGTGACCGGAGGGTTGTCGGCTCAATCCCCTGAGCTGGTAGGACATGACCGAATGCCCATTGAGCAAGGCACCTAACCCCCAACTGCTCCCTGGCCGCTGTGTGTGCCTTCACTAGTGTGTATGTAGGTCTTTCACTGCACAGATGGGTTAAATGCAGAGGTGAATCTCCCCATTGTGGGATTAATAAAGGGTAACTTAACTTAATTCTTTACAATTTCACCAAAAAAAAAAACACATTCTTAATGACTTAGTTTGCTCAACTATCTTAACCACTGGATTATGTGGAAATTTGGAAACATTGGTAGAGTTCCCCTTTAAGAAATGTCCATGACAAGGTTGTAATAAATAAATGAATAAACACACACACACACACACACACACACACACACATATATATATATATATATATATATATATATATATATATATATATATATATATATATAGATAGATAGATAGATATATGTGTGTGTGTGTGTGTGTATGTGTGAAATGTACACACGTGCAAAAGTTTGGGTGCCCCCTGCTTAAATTGCATGTTCTGTTGAAAAATAAGTCACCTACTTGTGCAGAGGCCACATTATATATTTTTCCGTTCTGTTAAATTGAGCAAATGAACAGTAATTGTGCACTAAACTTTGCAGGAAAATGTCATAGTTTAAGTTTGTAGAGGATGTGTTAACTTACTTTCACCCAGGAAATCAACAAAACCTGAAATTATTGGAGAAAGGAAAACATTCTTAACTGTAATGCCTGTTAATGTTAATGTAGTTGTTGACCATTTCTGTTGGTCCATTTATCATGTAATGTTCACACAATCTAAAAAGCTGCTGGTAATTTCAAATGGTGAAAAAACGATGGTGATGATTTTGCATTGAAATAGTTCAGTAATAGTGCTGCATTATAGAACAGATGGGACGTTTCCACTGCTGGCTAGAGGAACAGGCTATAGCGAGCTTCCTCGCATCCTTCTCCATGGCTTCATCCAGGGCTTTAGCTGCTCATGCTGGTAAAGCTGGTTAAGCTGGTAGTAAAGACAAAAAGAACACAGGAAAATTACTTTAGATTGCCTTTTAGATGCACAGTTAAATGTTCTAAAAGGATTCAAACATTTCTGACCTTTAAATGTTTCAATTAGACTGGGTAACGGTCAGTTTTGAAGGGGCGCTATCTTGATTTGTCTGCGTAACTGGACTAGAGCAGAGGGCGTTCTATTAGCATCCAGCCTCATTTCATGCCTTGGAGGAAAGCCACATGACAAATGCATTTGATCAAGTAATGATGAGCAGACAGAATAGCACTAATTAGAGATTTTGAATGTCCAGCAGAGAAAGAGAGGCTGCTTTTCTGTTGATATTAAAATTGATTGAATTGTGTGTGTATAGTGTGTGTATCTATAGTGTGTGTATATGTAAGATGTGCACGTGTAGCTGTATGGTGCACTGTGTCTGACCACAGGGACAAATGAATTGCTTTTTTCACTTTTCCCTTTGATCTTGTCTGTCCTCCATCTGTAGATCTCCATCTGTTTGACAGGTTTAGTATCACCTTTCTGATATCTGCAGGGTTTACGGCCCTGGAGAAATCCCACCATCCCACCACCACTCATTTCCTGTGCTGATAGAGGCTTTTCTGATGTTGTACCTGTCTCACATACCTCTCTCTCTCTGTCTCTCCCCCTTGCTCTCTCTCTCTCTCTCTCTCTCCCCTCTTTCTCTGTCACTTGTTTTTTTTCTGTCTCTGTCCGTCTCTCTCTCTCTCTCTCTCTCTCTCTCTCTCTCTCTCTCTCTCTCTCCCTCTGTATGTTTAGGTGTCTAACAGTGCAGAACAGCCGAGGAAGCAGCAGCGATCTGATCTGAACGGCCCGCTGGAGAACAACAACGTCCCCGAGGTGGATCTATTAACCTTTGACCTATAGAGCCACACACTGTTCGCCAATTTACTTCATACATAATTCACAGCAGTGATGAGCAGGAAAAATACGACTGCCAATCAAATTCCTTCACTGACTCACTGTTTATACATATAAAAGTGCTGCAGTCAGTTTACTTGATTCAAATGTGTGCATCCTTTCCACATGAATGAAGGATATACAGTCAATATATTTGTTGCCAAAAGTAAGTAAACTGAAAGACAAAATTGCTTATGTAATACATCATTGTTGACATGTCAGAAACCTTGTAACTGTGTTTTTTTGTGTTTTTGCATCATTTGAAAATGTCAGCTGTCTTTTACATTATGTGAAGAATGGTATATGGATTAGTAGAACAGTATGCAAAGTCGTGTGGCAGCCAAAAGAGGAAAACATTGCCTATAATTTCTTTCTCCCTTTAGATAGATAGATAGATAGGTAGGTAGGTCGGTAGGTCGGTAGGTCGGTCGGTCGCTCGCTCGCTCAGTAGATAGTTCGATAGATAGATAGATAGATAGATAGATAGATAGATAGATAGATAGATGGATAGATAGGTCGTCTATTACAGCAGCACAAATTGCGATAAAGAGCAAAACAAGAGTGAAGGTATTGTCATATGCTATTATGCAGATGCTTAAATAGAAACATATAATAAAATGTACTAAAACTACCATAAAATGTAATGTGCAGTACAAAAAAGTAACTAAATTTGCATAAATATTATGCAGGTGACAATGCAGTGGTGCATGCCATGTCCAGTAGATGAACCGAGTGACTAAACACTGTAAACGATAACATATGTTAATAGTCATATATGCATATGTGTATAAACAAGTGGCAGTGCAATATGCAAGTTGTATGGATGTACAAACTTTCAGTTTGTGGCAGCAGTATATTAAAATTCAGACTTACTTTCTTTAAAAAATACTTATCGTGTCAAAATAATGGCTTATTTTTTTTAAATAATGACTTACTCTGTTGAAATAATGACTTATTTCCTCAAAATAATGTCAAAAAAATGTCTTCTAGAAGAAGAGTTTCTAAAAGTAAATACTTATTTTCTCAAAATGTTGACTACATATGTTGAAATAATGACTTAATAATTATCATTAATTATTTATCCCAAAATCTTAAAAATATTTCAAGTTTAGTAACTCATTTCAAATGGGTAATCAGAATTTTGTCTTGATAACTCAAAATCTTGAGATCAGTGATACTAAGTCTGTAATTGAGATACAAAGCTGATATTTTGAGAAAATAAGCCATTATGTTTAGTCACTAAGTCAGTACTTTGATAAAATAAGTCATTAATGATTAATCATTATTTTAAATCCATATTTCAAGATACTAAGTAAACTCCTATAATGCTGCCAGAAACAGTGGAGGGGGAGTTGGGGGGGATTGTAATCTGTCTGGGTGGAATGGGCTTCTGTAGAAATGGTCCTGAATTACTTGGAATTACTTGGTTCCATTAACATACATTAAAGTCAAGAAAATATTTCAATAACTGTTTTCCAACAACAACAATACTGTATTCATGTGGAAATATGATGATTTCAATCAAGTAAATTCCATGCAGCACTTCCTTCATATGTAGTGGAAAACAATCCAGCCGTTTTTTCCCCTCTCCTGTATCTCTGTCTTGTTTGAGCACTGCAACCTCATTCTCCTCCCTCACTCACGCTGTTGATGGAGGAAGTGAATCGGCTTCACCTCCGCCTGCACAGCCATGGAGACTGACAGCTTTGTATTTACATGGAGAAAGGAGCGCTCAGCCTTGACCAGCCTGCTTCAACGCCTCTCCACAGAGAAGGCCCTTACAGAGACTCGTATACAACCACAATAAGAGCTGTTCCTATTACGCTCCCTATGTAGCAGAGGGCTGTCTGTGCAGTCACTAAAAGGGCCAGTTTTCTATATTTGTGTATTTTATTTTTATCCATGAAGTCCAATTTCAGTCATTTTGACATTTGTGTGGTTTCACTGAGTGCATTTACATGCACTTAATAATAACACAACTGCAGAAAATCAGATTTTGTCAGTGATCTGATCAACGCGTTTACGTGTGCTTGAGTAATCAGATAATGGGAAAACTCAGGGTCTACATGAGTCAGGCAGTAATCAGATTTCTGTTTTACAACCAGCCAATAAACCCACAGAAGAAGACGTGACGTAAACTTAATGTAAATCTCAAAGTTTGTTTTTTTCTTCGTCAAGCCACTTTACCTGAAAAAATTAACATATATCATCTAGAAGATGAAGAATATTTAAATCTTTAATTTCGTCAAGCATGTGTTTGGTTTCAGCATCGCTCCAAAAGTGGCAACATTGCTCACTTATTTCTGGTACTGCTGTCTGTTCTGCACATGCGCAGACTAAGAAATCCAAAACAAATCAGAGTAGGAGTTCACATGCACTGAGAAATCTGATTACTGAGCTAAAATCCAGCTCTCTTTATCAGATTTCTAGATCTTACTCTGATCTAAGAAATCGGAGTATGCTGTTTACATGACAGTTTGGATAGTCAGATGCACTGCAGAAATCTGATTATTATCCGATTAAATATCCATAATTAAATTTTACATAATTACATTTTTTTATTTACATTTTAAAAAGTGCCATTTTTAGACCTTGCTTTGTCCTATAGAAATAATTGAATAATAACATAGAAATAAATAACACCCCCAGCCAAATTACATGTTTTATTGATTATCTAAGTCAAAATACGTCCACACATCCTTATTGGGAACACACTGAGATATGGCATTTTCTGCAAATTTCAATGCACGTTTTATTTATTTGCAGAGTTTAACATATTGGGAAAAAGTTAAATATAAATTGTGCCAGAATTCCAAATGTTCAATTCAGAAAATAAACAGTAATCGTGCATTAAAATGTGCAGAAGTTTGCTCACATTTTCACTTAGACAATCAACAAAACACATCATGTGATCAGGGGCTTGCAAAACTTTGCATATGACTGCATACAAATAATCTCTGTAAATGATGTTATTCTGCCTTATTCGAAAAGCAGGCCAGGCTGAAACATTTCTTATAACTTTAGTGTGAACGGGAGGGGCTAAACTGCTGTTGGCTGAATAGGCAGACTTTTGTAAATGCACTTTTTTATGATGTCACAAAAACAAATAAAAAAAAAACGGGCTATTTTAGTTTCCCTATATGGGTCATATTTGCTGTGAAGTAAACAGAATGTTTTGAAAAGTACTACATTAAACTCTTAATTCATAAAAGTGAGGGAAATTGCTTTGACATGGGCTCTTTAAGAGAGGTTCTCCAGCTGTGGGGCTTTTAAATTGTCTTGAAACAAATGGCATATGAAGGTCACTCAAATATTTAATGTAATGTTTTAATTTTGGCTAATGCAGTGCTTGATGGAAGAGTAGCAATTGTTAAAATATAGTCATTCTTGCTGGGTAATTGCATAGTGAATAATTAGTGTTTAATTTGCATTCAGATGCATTCAAATGAAGTCACAAGTTTGGTTCCTAAGTGCAAAGAACAATGGCTCAATTAGAGCAGCTGGAAATTTTGTTTGATTTGAGAGGAGCTCTTCTTTTGAAGGTCGTTCAGCGAGCGCCTCTCTTGTGTTTTCTCCATTTGTGGAGCATAGCAGAGAGCAGTTAAGCAGTTATCATCAAGCTAATTATTCATTAAGTCCTGGAAATAGACAAAATTTTTTAGGGCCTCTTGTTGAACGCAGCACTTATTCTCATACAGTTTGCTGCAGACCGCTGTGCAAGTAGCTTAACTCTAAAATCTGTTATGCTGTATTTTCCGGGCAGTATAATACAGGGTGACAGAGTGTGAAAGTTTTTTTAGGTCACTTTGCGGTGATCGGAGACAACAGAAGCACAGCCGAGCACTGTTGCAGCCTGTTTATGCACTCCTCGCTGCTCTCCTTTTGGCCTGCATTTAATTAGCCTGACTGAAGCGGCTTTGGGCCCTCTCCTCCTAGACTGCAATTAATGGGCATACTCTCTTAATGCTGACTTTCTGTCCGGGTGCCTGTGTTTTAAAGTGATGGCTATTACTCAGTCCGCTGCAGGATCTCTGGCTCAGAGACCTCACCGCAACCCTGGAGAGAGCACAGCCTGAATTACTGACGTGACCTTGTGTGCTGTCCGACTGACCTGCGATTAACTTTGACTGCAGGTTTCCTGTGTCATGAACTAGTTCACCATTCAGAGTGCTTTAGTACTGTACATTAGGAAGGGGAAATTTCTGTAAAATTTAAAGAGCCCATATAATGAAAAATGCAATTTCTCTCACTTTTGTTTCGTCGCTGTCCAAAGAAAAACAAGTAATTCCTAAATAGTAACTTCACAGGAGAGGGAAAAAACACTCTTACTTTTTAGTGTAAGTTAATGTAAAGGGGTTTTATTCCAAGTGATTTTAGAGCATTTCTATTGATCCATTCAAATTCACACAACGTACAGGACAGCTGGTGTGTTGAATTGATGTAGAATAATAAAAATTGCCAAAAAATGGAGATGCATGTTTTTCTTTAGACAGTGACAATATAAATATTCTTAAAATTTCAATATGTCCAATTCAGCCTTTCCATGCAGTCCATATATGGAAACTAAGCTGCAAACACAGCCTGTTTCTGCAGACAAAAACCAAAAACCATATGTAGATTGTAGTATGTAAACACAATTCATACAAAACATATAGTTCACCTCACAGCCCATACGGCCCATATAGGGTAACAGAGCTGTAAAAACAGCCCATTTTTAATTCACTTTTTGGTGATGTCACAGAAACCGCATTTACATATATCCTCTTGCTCAACCTACAGCAGTTTAGCCCCACCCATTCACAGTGAAGTTATAAGAAGTGTTCAGACTACTTTTTAAATGAGGTGCAATACAGGATCATGCAAAATGAATTATGACGGGTACATAAAGCAACACAAATGTTCTAAATGGATTTTAGATGGAAAAATAAAGCACAAGAACAATTTCTAAGACATTATTTGAAAAACAGTTGAAAAGTACCTCCTCACCCCCCCCAAACTGCTGATGTGTGGCTTGCTCATCAAACATTCTGATTTATTATTCAGATTGTTTAAACTAATACGACTATTTGTATCGGATTTCAGTATCACATACTCAGAATTGAAAATGTCAGATTCAGTGTGTTTATCTGTTCATACTGACACACAGACAACACATCTGTGTCACTTATGAAGAAAAAGATCGGATTTGGGCCACTTTTACCTGCTGCGTGAACAAAGTCTTAGTTCTTACTGCAAAAACCAGACTTGTGCTAGAGTTTTTTTTACATTTTGTTTTTTGCTAATTGCGAAGAAGTAGACAAACTTATTACTTATATGCATGTCTCATCTGCTCTTCTAAATCCAGTATTTCTCCTTATTTCCCAGCCGTCGAAGAAGACAGCATCGTTCCCCAGCTTTGTGGACGGTAAGTGGACACTTTGTATTTTCCTTTTATCTGCCTCAGATAATCTTCTCAAGAAGTTTTAATCTTTTCAGACTCAAATCAAAAGAGAAAACAAACGTGCCACATCAAAACTAATATTCAGAGTAAGAAGATTACAGTGGCAGAGTGAAGAAAAGCAGCCGATATTTCTCTCTCTGTTTTAACGTCTCTGAAATGATGGCTGAATTTGCTTGGGCGTGTGATGTGTAAGGGGTCGGAGTCATGTGGTTTAATGAGCAGTGATTGCAGGGCTTGTGTTTTCTAATGAAATGTTTCTTCATTTCGTCCTCGATGGGGAAGAGTCATGTAGACGCTTCCTGTGTTAGTTAGCAGCGCACATGCACAAACATAACGCTTGCCAAAAGCAGTACTGAAACAAAGGAGGTTGTTGAGAAGGACGGTTTCTTTTATTTCAGTCTTTAACCCTTTCATGCTGGACTAAATAGCAGCTATTTCTGTTTAATCTTATCCTTTAAACAGTGCAGTGCATCAGTGCAGTTGTTCTACATTTATTTTGATACGTCTGAGAGCCAAAGTTTATTGTGTTTGTGTCACATACTACACTGTATGTGACACAAACACAATAAACTCCAAAAGTATCCAGACAGTCCTTCTAATTAGTGACTTCAGCTACTAAGGTATACTCATTACTGACACAGGTGTTCAAATGCAGAAAATCCAGCTTGTATAACCTCCATAGAAAAGCACTGACCAATAGAATGGGACCCTCTAGAGGAGCTGCACATGAGCCTAAGGTCACCATGCCCTATGCCCAACATGGGCTACAGTTGAGCTGCGTTCTGTGGAGTGATGTAGCTCCATCCAGTATCTTTGCGATGAGTTGAAATGATCCAGAACTGATCATCGAACTTCAGTACCTGACCGCAATTATTCTCCCGTGGCTTCAATCAAATCCTCACAGTAATGTTCCAACATCTAGTATAAAGCCTTACCAGAAGAGTAGAGGCTGTTACTGCAGCAAATGAGAACAAACTAACTATTAACACTCTTCATTTCAGAAGAAAAGCTGGAGGAGCAGATGTTTGGAAATATGGAGCTGTGAAAAATTATTTAGGTTAATTATAGAGATTATTTCTTTTCCAGGCAAAGTGGCCATTAAGTAGAGGTTATTTCTTTTTAAGGAGATGTTTCTGAAGAGATTAGATATAAGATTATCCACCCACTTGCAAAAAGAAGGTGAAAGTCAAAGGAAAATAAGTGAAAAAACAGGAGTTTCTGAAAAATGATTGAAAGCTACAGAGAAAAATGGGACTCCTAACAACCACCTGGAAGACCTGGTGGACACCAAAACTGTCCCCATCAGATAAACAGCACTTAAAGCTTTCATCTTTGAGAGAGAGGAGAAAATCAAGACCCACTCTTGCTTCAGAAAATGTCCACAACTGTAATAAAAATAAAGAGTGGACAATTTGATATTATATTTATATTAAATTTATGTCTAATTTTTAAATGTCTGCCTTATTTATGTCTATATTTACTTCTGTCTTTATTTCTGCCTGATATATGTAAGTTTATGTGCAATTATCTATCTATCTATCTATCTATCTATCTATCTATCTATCTATCTATCTATCCATCCATCCATCCATCCATCCATCCATCCATCACCATCTATCAATCATCTATTTATCTAATTTTCTTTTAAATATCTGTTTTCTGTTTTTTTCCTGATGCTGAAAAATGAATAACTTGTTCTTAATGGCTGTTTTGCCTGGAAATTAATTAAATAAAAGGTGGTCTCTGACTTTCCCCCCCACAGTCTACCATGGTATATAAGAGTGCTTCTTTCTTTGAGCCTCAGCCACTGAGGAAAGAACTGGAATGTAAAGCTTAATATTCTGAATTGTGGCATCCAACACAGCTGGTTGCTGATGGGTGGCTATGTCCCTCAGTGGGCGTCACAGGGTCCACATCTCCATATCACACGGTCCGATTAATCCCAGAGTGCCTGTATTGCCCCCGTGGCCACATAAACTCTCCTTTACCCCATTGTGTTTGACACACTGGTTGCTGGAGTTCTGGGGTTTTAAATAGCTGTGTTGGTCACTCTGCCGGATATAGAATCACACTCTGAAAAGCATGACTTTCTCTGAGAGTTTGAAAACATCCAAAAAAAAAAAAAACATAACAAATGAATATAAAACAAAAGTTGTAGAAGAATGTTTTTTCTTGATGTTCCATCATCTCATCACAGCAGTTAGACTGCTTCCTGCTCCTTTAACCACAAACTCCTGTCAGCAGATGCTCCAGCTGTTCCAGCATACTGAGGCATTGAATTTACTTGCTTGAAATGTGTACATAATTTCCACATGAATAAAATATATCAACAGAGAGGTTGCAGTCATGCAGTAGCTGGAACCATTGACTGTATAAATGATGTATATGATATATACACTGATGGGTCGGTAGTGTTGCTGTCACTGTGATGAGAATTGGAAACTGTAATCACATCAATTTCTTATGTTCAGGTGCATGAAACTTGGTGTTCACGTGATAATAATGTTATTGAATTATAGAAAGTAATAAATACATTCTTATGTCACTTATTTTGTCCATTCATGTAGCTATAACAATTAGAAAATCTGGCTTTAGTGTCAAATCTAAAGAAGATAAATGCAATTAATCGAGTTTAGCTACACAAAATGTGATTAATTAGCTCTACATTTGATATATTTAAGCTCTCTGCATTCCTTTTTTCAGTGCAGATATGAAGCAGTACATGAAAGCCTGTCTTTAACCTATGATCTGTATGCTCTCTCGCTCTCTCTCTCTTTCAGTTCCTGGACCCTGTGAGCCTGAAGACCTCATTGATGGGATCATTTTTGCTGCTAACTATCTGGGCTCCACCCAGCTGCTGTCGGAGAGAAATCCATCCAAAAACATCCGCATGATGCAGGCGCAGGAGGCCGTGAGCCGGGTCAAGGTACAAAACCAGACATCGTTATGTCCAGCACATACATGTTCCCATACATGTTCCACTGTATGGAAGGGGCACTCACTGGCAGCAGTTTTAAGTGTATTGTCCACTACTGAGGGAGAAGGGTGATCAGAAAAGGTGTGTTACTGAGAAACCAAGAGTGGATGATTATGAATTTCTGTGAGAGCTGTCAGTTATATGATGGAGAGACCGGTAACCAAGCCCTGCATTATCAGTCCTAACAGCATATCTGCCATATTTAACCCTGTGTTTACCCTATGATGGTAGGCGGTCGATGGCAAACTAAATATTCCATTGTTTTCACTGGAACAGTGACAATGCCAGCAGCAGTGCAGCATAACGCAGCGGTCAGTGGAACATTCCATAAAGAGTTCAATTTTGCCAGCTTTTGCCATTGACCATGGCTGAACCAGATGTTGAGTTTTTGGGGGGGGCATCTCAGTGTTGAAGTCCAGGTGCACTTATATGACAAATACATAAAAGAGTACAGAGCATTTACCCTAAATAAACAATCAGCATTTCCAAGCTTGTCCTCTGGGAATCATCCATTTGATGATGCTGTCACCATGGCAATATTTTCATGGCTGCATGACTCCATCAGTTGTTTACTGCTAACATTTTTCAACAACAGAATCTATTTTTTTCAATACCGACTATATAGAGCTATAATTGTTGTTTTGTGTAATTACAAATTAATTACACAGTTTGTTAAATTAGTAATTACATTCACATTGATATTCTGTATAAACAGAGTCTATGCTTCTTTTTTTATTTATTTCGGTGTCAGAAAAGTAAAGCAGAATATGACAATATGCACAAATTTTGATCAGATTCAAATAATGAAACAGCTCATCTTCTGTTTACAATCATGGATGGAATATTTACAATCTGTTTGAGTGAGAAATTATTTTAAAAATGAATATTGTTTTAGAACAAATTCTTAAATCTTCTTTTTTTGTTTTTTTTTATTACAGCATTTGAAAGTGCCATTTTCTGGATACGGATAAATAGAAATGCTCTAAAATTACTTGGAAAAAATCTTTTTCCATTAAAAGAAAATTCCACCGATTTTTCAAAATTTATGTGCAGTTCAATTATCACAATACAGTCATTTAGAGTGGTTTGATGTGAAATGCTCCTTTCTAGAGAAACTGGCAGAATCAGTCAGAGTCAGAATTGTTCGTGGTCTAAAGAGTTTATGTCTAAAATTTCCTTCACAGAAAGTTACATTAAGATTGGTTTGAGAGTGTTTTGTCCTAAAAAGTATATATTTTGAATTCCTTTCATGGTGGAGAGGTACATGCAGCATGTTGTATGGCAAAATACACATAGGAGAAAAGCTGTCCCATACTAACTTACTTTTTTTATTTGTTTAATTCTTGCTATTTTACTGACTAATGATTTGTTAAGACAATTAAAAGCTGTTTTTGCCATTTTGGGCTTGGCCCATTTCCTTGAGCAGGAGTTTATATTTGTGTTGTAGACACTGTGACTCCTGGTTCCTATCACCACCACTGTAAAGTAATCTGAGTGGATATGTTTCTCTTGAACAGAGCCTTTCACATCAAAACACTCTGAATGACTGTCTATATGCCAACCACTGAATTATCAAGAAATTTTGAAAAATCCAGTGGAATTTCCCTTTAACTTCCATATAAGGGGTTAAGGATGTTTTTTCCTTTTCCCTGTAAAGTTACCATGGTTAATGTGTCTTGTAAATATGGTGCACTCCGCCAATATAAAGCTGGCAAACATAGCAGTGTCTTTAGGTGAATTCTCTAGTGGGGTTATTGGCTAAAAACAAGGCTCAGGCCATGAAAGGAAAGCATATTGGGATAATTTAGTGACCCATGTGGATTCCCTAATCATCCTCAATGAGGCTCAGAGGGGCCCTGGCTTATCTGGTCTGTTTCAGGGGCTTCGTTAGCGCTGTAGGAAAGAACCGAAAGCTGGAACTCTGCTTCTAAACCCTCTCAACCTCTCGCTTATCCCCAGAAGACTGCTGTCGTTTGTGTTTTCCCTTGGCTCTGACGCCTGGTACGGTGGTTGGGTCCTATTTTTGTTATGAGATGAGATGAGATTTGTTTGTTTACACCCCAGGAGATGTTGTCTAATCAGTAGTTATGGGATTAGAGCGTAATCTCCCTCACTCTCTGTGGGCTAGGATGAGAGCTTTTCAGCTGCCACGCTCCGCGCCAACTGCAAGTGCATTTGTGAATGCCTTATAATACCCTGCTGCTGAATCAAAGTGACTGGGTTATTAGTGGGATCTTTCTTCAAAGCTTTTGTATGTGACATAGAAAAACGTGACACGACGCTTGTTTGAGGTGAGTTGTGCACTTTTAAGAGTGAAAAAATAAATCCTTGTAAGAAACTCTTTATTGCTCCCATCAGTATTGGTCAACGTACAAGTATGTGTTGAATGTCATTTCTGTAATTGGATGTAATCTCTGAACATGCTGTCTTGCTCTTTTAATTAAATAGGGGTGGCCAGACTGGCCAGTTCAATCTACAGGGACCCCAGTGCTGTTTATCTTGCCAGTGCAGTTTAAGGCTCGAGCCAGAATTAGACCTCGATTAGCACACACGCTTCCTCCCGGCAGATGGGAAAGAAACTGCCTCCACGTGGCCCTGTAATGTGAAAGCTGGCACATGCCAACGTCAGATCGCTGTTATACCTGGCTTTTGCAAGCCTGCCATCCTCTCCTATTCTGCAGAAGGCTGTATTAAAGGAACACTCCAGCGTTTTTCAACCTTATCTCAGTTTGCCAATTCTGCATTGTACGGTCGATTACTATGAAGACGAATTCCTGTGCAGGTCCTTCGCTTAGAAGTTTAGAGACTCCAAACACGCTTAATAGACACAACTGCCCACTGGATTTTAAGAAGCCCAGACTTTTTTGACAAGGCACAATATGATACAGAATTGGCATCCAATCAGAACAGGGGTTATTTACCTATATTAGTCTTAAAGGCACAGTAACAAAAACAGCCTGTTTAAAAGAGAGGTTGAAAAAAATCACATAAACATAAATAATTTCGGTATATAAACCCATACACAGAGAGTATACATGGATTTCAAGGGAAAAAAAATACAAGAAAATGTAGGATACGGATCCTTCAGTAAAAGTTTGTTTTGAGTGAGAGAGTGAGTTACTTAGTTAATTAGTTAGTAAATTAATTAGTGAATAGGTGAGAGAATGAGTTAGTCAGTCAGTCAGTCAGTCAGTTAGTTAGTGAGTGAGTTAGCTAACTGGTTAGATTTGTTAGGAAGTGAGTGGGTGAGTGAGTTATTTGTGTTAGTGATTTAGTTAGTGAGTTAGTTTGTGAGAGTTAGTCAGTTAGTTATTTTGTGAGTTTGTGAGTTAGTAAGATAGTTTGTCAGTGAGTGAATTAGTTATTTTGTGAGTGAGTTAGTGAGAGTTTGTGAGTGAGTTAGATAGTCAGTTGGTTAGTTTGTAAGTGAGGTAGTAAGTTAGTGAGTTTGGGATTTAGTGAGTTAGCTTGTGAGTCAGAGTTAGTGAGTGAGTTAGTGAGTTAATTAGTGAGTTAGTTTGTGAGTAAGTGAGTTGGTTTCTAAGTGAGTCACTTAGTGAGTGAGTTAGCTTGTGATTTAGTTAGTGAGTGAGAGTTAGTTAATCAGTTAGTGAGTTAATTTGTGATTCAGTGAGTTAGCCTGTGAGTGAGAGTGAGTTAGTTATTTTGTGAGTGAGTTAGTTTCTGAGTTAGTGAGTTAGTTTGTGAGTGAGTTAGATAGTCAGTTGGTTAGTTTGTAAGTGATGTAGTAAGTTAGTGAGTTTGTGATTTAGTGAGTTAGCTTGTGAGTCAGAGTTAGTGAGTGAGTTAATTAGTGAGTTAGTGAGTTGGTTTGTGAGTGAGTCACATAGTGAGTGAGTTAGTTTTTGATTTAGTTAGTGAGTTTGTGAGTAGTTAGTGAGTTAGGTTGTGATTTAGTTATTAAGTAATTTGGTGAGTGAATTAGTTTGTGAGTGAGTTAGGTTGTGATTTAGTTGGTGAGTTAGTTTGTGAGTGAGTCACTTAGTAAGTGAGTTTGTGAGTGAGTCACTTAGTGAGTGAGTTTGTGAGTGAGTCACTTAGTGAGTGAGTTAGCTTGTGATTTAGTTAGTGAGTGAGAGTTAGTTAATCAGTTAGTGAGTTAATTTGTGATTCAGTGAGTTAGCCTGTGAGTGAGAGTGAGTTAGTTAGTTTATGAGTGAGTTGGTGAGTTATTTAGTGTGTGAGTAAGTTAGTTAGCTAGTTAGCTATTTAGTGAGTGAGTGAATTAGTTAATTAATTTGTTTCAAGCCAGATCCATAAAGAGCTTCGCTTCTAAAAACACATGTCCTTTAACTCAATGATTTTTGGGGCTGTGAAGCAGAGTCTTGGCCAGCAGCGAGCTTCAGAAGCATGATTGCAAATGAAATAATTTAAGCAACTTAAAAATATTCTAAGGCTTATTTGACCTTTTAGACTATCCAGAGTTCACTCAGATAGTTTGGTTTTGCTCAGTTAACTACAGTCAGAGTTGGCCTGAATTCGTGTTCTGTAGCCTAACCCTACCTCTGGACGATATCAAACAGAAGATACCAGAGCAACTTTCATAAGTGAAAGCAAAAAATCCACAAAACTGTAAGAATACTGTATAATTATTCTTATTGTGTTAAATGCATGGATGGGGTGTGCTTGGGCCCCAGAACGCTTAAATGCGGTCTTGGTTCTGCTCCAGTCGTCTTGAAAGACCATGTTCGCTTCGTAACGAGGAGATGCTTCTGTAAACAAAAGAATCCTGCAAGTGCTCTGTCTCAGGGAGTGTGTGGCTGCCTGGCTTTGATCACGCTCAGTGGATTCCATTCAAAGCTGAAAACAGCGGTTTGCAGGCAGAGGCGTTCCAGGGCGCTGAATTAAAACGCTGGAATTGAAATTGTTGTCAGAGTGATGAATAGTTAATGTCAGGTGCACGCTGCGTCACTCTACAGAAAAGACGCTCTTTTACAAATGAGAGAAGAGGTTGTGAATGCTGATGCCTTCAGTGTCTACGTCTACAGGGAATAGTCCATTGTTTTTGAGTCTAATCTCAATCTGTTACATCAGTATCGTCCTTGAAGTTATTTTACCTGGTTTCTATGTACTAAGAAAAAAAAACCCTGCTGACCTGTAGCTCACTTATAATAAGCCAGTGGGCAGCTGCAGAGTACCTTGAATGTTGGAAATACATGACTATTAGAGCCTAAACCATATATTGTTTGGCTGAGAATATCAGCTAATGTAGGTGAACGACAGTTTAATCGGTTTCAGTGAATACAATATTGGCAATAATGCACCAATAATTAGAGACGTTTTTGGTTGTGGCACCACTGGGATTTGAGCTACGATAGAGCAAAATCTTGAAGAGCACCGAAAGAGTCACCCCATGTTTAAAGCTGCTTGGCGACGTCTTTGGTGGAAATGTATAATTTCCAGTTTGCAGAAGAAGATTTTGTAACATGGGTTATGCTTGGGACCCCTTCCCCGAGTAAATAAATCTGTTGATTGAAAGATAATTCAAAGAGAACTCAGTCAAAACTTGGTGAAGGATGTGTCTTCCAAGCATGTGAATGAATTATCTACTATTGTCATCAGGTATATATATATATACACACTGTGTATAGATGATATATATATATATATATATATATATATATATACACTTATATATATAGAGTTTAAGAAATGTGATTGAAGAAGACATATCAATCAGTAAAACACTGTTTAACCAAACTATTGGGGTACAAAATTAAAGCCTGTTAGATAAATATAAAATTTGTATTTAAATTTTATGGCTCCTTAAAATCAGCATTTGTGACAAAATTTTCATATCAGTCAAACTCTAGTGACTGTATAATGCAAATTCAAACTACAGCTGTACAGTAGAGGTTTTATGATGAGGCTGCCATGACAGACTGATTTACCAAAGCTATTCTTATGAAGTTTTATCCCAAACTCCACCCACATCACAATGCTGGCACCAAATTACAGTATATCATCAAAAGTGTGCGGACACTCCTTGTAATTATTGCATGTAGGTGTTTCAGCCACACCCACTGCTGACAGGTGTATAATATCACACAGACATGCAGTCTCCATAGACAAACTTTGGCCAAGCAGCTGCACACAAGCCTAAGTTTACTATGCACAATGCCAAGTGTCGGCTGAAGTGGTGTAAAGCCATAGAAATGTGTTCTCTGGAGTGATGAATCACGGTTCACTATCTAGCAGTGTGGTGGATGCCAGGAGAACGCTACCTACCTGAATGCACAGCGTCAACAGTAAAGTTTGGTGGAGGAGGGATAATGGGCTGGAGCTGTTTGGGGAGGGCCCTTTACTTTTCCAGCGTGACTGTGCTCCTCTGCACAAATCAGGTTCATAAAGACATGGTTTGATGTGTTTGGTGTGGAGGAACTCCAGTGACCTCCAGAGCTCTGACCTCAACACCACAGAACACCTTTAGGATAAATTGAATGTCAATTGCGAGCCAGGCCTTCTCGCCCAAAATCAGTGCATGACCTCACAAATGCTCTCCAAAAATTTGTGAACAGCCTTCCCAGAATAGTGAAGAAATTTCTAGCTGCAAAAGGGGGCACGACCCCTTATTAATGCCCAAAGCTAATACAGATGTGATGGTTAGGTGTCCACATACTTTTGGCCATGTAGTGTACCACAAGGTCATCCCTGTGAAAGGCTAGTTCTGTCCCTGAAACAACCAGTTATACAGCTTAGACAGCATTTGACAATTGTTCTACAAATGTTCTACAACTTTTTGCATAAATGTTCAGCAACTGCCCATTAGCTTCTGTTACTATTTAGCAAATTTTAAGTCTTCAGGTTTTTTGGTTTTCTTTTCTTAGCTGTCAAAGTTACTGGTAATCAACCATATGCTGCAGTTGGGGCAGATACAGTTTAGGTTGAAAATTGCTGGGTTATTCACAAAGAAGAAAGTACTGTGGGACTGTCTTGCATTTCAATGTGGAGAAATGAGAACGAGCAATTGAAATGCAAGAGAGAGCCCCGCAGTAGTCACTTCTTTGTGATCTCTATCAGCTCTGCTTAAGTTCCTGAAGCATGAGTCCCTTTTAGTCAGATGGTTGTCTTAAGCAAACTCTGAAAGTGGAGCTTCAGCAGAAATGGCACTGCGCAGGTTCCAGTTCTTAACTGTAATCCGCTTTCCCTTTTTTCAGGACAGCGTGCAGATGCGGGTTAATTTTGCATGAAGCGTGCCGTGGCGGTCTGCGCAGAGAGTCTAGTTTTAGAAACACACGTATGTGGCGAGGGCTGGGACTCAGAAGTGCAGCTGTGTGTTCGGCACACACACCTGTGGAGGGGTAGAGCCTGCTAGGGTGTGTACTGTGAAAGTGATGTTCTTCTGTATAAAAGCATGTAAATGCTTTGCTCCACCAAACCCAACCCTAACCTTAGAGGAACAGTCCGAAAGATTTACACAATTTTCCACTTATCCCAGATGTAGTCGAACAGCCGAGATGTGTTTGGAATCCAAAATTTGCTTCTTTAGTTTAGAACTGGAGATACGAGGCTAACTAGCTTACAAACAGTGGAGCTCAATAGTCACCCAAATAGCCCAAATAATTTGTGCAAATGTGCATCACCAAAACCCGCTGATTCTAGGTCAGCACTTCTACTCCTGTTGTCTAGTGGGTTGTCTAGTTTTTTATAATTTTTCTATAGTTTTTTATTTTTTTTAATTTTTACCAGGTTTTCTCCCCAATTTAGTCGTCTCCAATTCCACCCGCTAGTTAGGACTCCCCCAATCACACACAACGCTATCAGCGCTAGGAGGGCGAGGCTAACACAGGCTTCCTCCGAGACCTGTGAAACCAGCCACCGCATCTTTTCGAGCTGCCGCTCACGCAACGTCATTGGACAGCCGAACGCGCTTGGAGGAAAGCGCCAACCGCCAGATCTGCTAACAGACGCCTGCGCTGACTAGCATCGCGCTGAGTGAGTGATGGGGGGAGAAAGGCAGCCATCCCACCCACCCAGAGCGAGCGAGGCCAGTTGTGCTCTCTCGGACTCCCGGCTACGGATGGCTGTGGCATCACCAGGGATCGAACTCGCGATCTCCTGATGACAGGGCCAACGTTTAGACGGTTGCGCCACTCGGGAGCCCCTAATTTTTTTATAGTTAACAGTAAGTCACACTGTCCTAAACCACATCATAAGGTCTGCATGACCTTAATGAAGACCTGGAGGCAGTTTGAGTGGGTTGATAGAAGTTTTGGTGATGTATTTTTACAGAAACAGTTTGAGCTGTTTGGGTGACTATTGAGTTCTTGTGTTTGTTAACAATGTTAGCAATGTTAGCCTCATCCAGTTCTAAACTAAATAAGCAAGGTTTGATCTCAGCCGATCGACCCTGTCTGTGTATGTTTGATTTTTCACCAAGTTATTCCTTTAGTACTTACTCTCAGCAATCAAAAAATCAGCTTTGACCACTTTTACTTTTTTCTCATAAAAGCCAAATACAAGTGATTCATATTTCAGGACATATTTCAGGGGAGATTAGAAAAAAGACAACCCACTTGCACAGGGAATGAGAGATCTTTCATCTTTGAGAGAGAGGAGAAAATCAAGCTGCTTCAGATCTGAAAACAAGTGTTTCTTTCCATCCTTCCACTGTGAGAAGACAACTTAGCGCTATGGGTCTGAAAGGATGTGTAGCTGTTCAAGAAGAACCTCACCGAGAAACGGAGACGAACACCTCGAACAAAGAAGCTGAACGATGGACTGACCACCCCAGACCCCAGAGTCCAGACCTCAACATCACTGAATATGTTTGGGATTATTTGGATTGTGAGAACCAGAAAGTATCTATATATAAAATAATAATGTTTCCTATGTATTACAAATATGTATTACTATGTCTTATATGTAATAAGAATGTACTAAATCTAATCCTAAACCTAATCTAATCTGACCTAAACGCTAATCTGAGCCTCAGTAACTAAAAAGTTACTGTTTTGTACTCTTTCTGTGTTAACTCTTGTGTGGTGTTCGAGTCTGTGGGACCCATTTTCAGCGTGGCCTTTGCTTATTTTCT